>NC_134483.1:8310988-8615988 GCF_040206685.1 Ascaphus truei
AGTGTGTGTGAGTGTGTGTGTGTGTGCGCACCCCGGGCTCGGGGCACGTTCTGTGTGAGTGTGAGTGTGTGTGCGCACCCCGGGCGCGGGGCACGTTCTGTGGGAATCGGGCGCCGGGCGCGCTCTGTGTGTGTGTGTGTGTGTATGTGTATGTGTGTGTGTGTGTGTGTGTGTGTGTGTGTGTGTGTGTGTGTGTGTGTGTGTGTGTGTGTGTGTGTGTGTGTGTGTGCGCACCCCGGTCTCGGGGCGCGTTCTGTGGGTGCACATGGAATCGGGCTCCGCACTTACACGGCTTTATTTGATTAAGGTGAGGCTAACGCGATCCTGGCCCGAGCGAAGGCGCGAGGGGAGGCGATCCGCCTGATCGCAGACGCACTGGCAGAGCAGGTACGGAGCGCCGGGAGGAGGCGGGGCAATCATGCGTCATCTGATGAGACGTAGCGACACCTGGGGTGTGAGGAGCAGCTAGTGACCGCTGGTCTCGCACGGGGGAGGGGCTAGTGACCGCTGGTCTCGCACGGGGGGAGCGGCTAGTGACCGCGGGTCTCGCACAGGGGCGGCTAGTGACCGCTGGTCTCGCACGGGGGGGAGCGGCTAGTGACCGCGGGTCTCGCACAGGGGCGGCTAGTGACCGCTGGTCTCGCACGGGGGGAGCGGCTAGTGACCGCGGGTCTCGCACGGGGGGAGGGGCTAGTGACCGCTGGTCTCGCACGGGGGGGCGGCTAGTGACCGCTGGTCTCGCACGGGGGGAGCGGCTAGTGACCGCGGGTCTCGCACGGGGGGGGCGGCTAGTGACCGCTGGTCTCGCACGGGGGGGCGGCTAGTGACCGCTGGTCTCGCACGGGGGGGCGGCTAGTGACCGCTGGTCTCGCACAGGGGAGCGGCTAGTGACCGCTGGTCTCGCACGGGGGGGCGGCTAGTGACCGTGGGTCTCGCACGGGGGGGGGGGGGCGGCTAGTGACCGCGGGTCTCGCACAGGGGCGGCTAGTGACCGCTGGTCTCGCACAGGGGGAGCGGCTAGTGACAGCGGGTCTCGCACAGGGGAGCGGCTAGTGACCGCTGGTCTCGCACGGGGGGGCGGCTAGTGACCGCTGGTCTCGCACGGGGGGGGGGCGGCTAGTGACCGCTGGTCTCGCACGGGGGGGCTAGTGACCGCGGGTCTCGCACGGGGGGGCGGCTAGTGACCGCTGGTCTCGCACGGGGGGGCGGCTAGTGACCGCTGGTCTCGCACGGGGGGGGGGGGGGCGGCTAGTGACCGCTGGTCTCGCACGGGGGCGGCTAGTGACCGCTGGTCTCGCACGGGGGCGGCTAGTGACCGCTGGTCTCGCACGGGGGGAGCGGCTAGTGACCGCTGGTCTCGCACGGGGGGAGCGGCTAGTGACCGCTGGTCTCGCACGGGGGGAGCGGCTAGTGACCGCTGGTCTCGCACGGGGGGAGCGGCTAGTGACCGCTGGTCTCGCACGGGGGGGCGGCTAGTGACCGCTGGTCTCGCACGGGAGAGCGGCTAGTGACCGCTGGTCTCGCACAGGGGGGGGCGGCTAGTGACCGCTGGTCTCGCACGGGGGGGGGGGGCGGCTAGTGACCGCTGGTCTCGCACGGGGGGGGGGGCGGCTAGTGACCGCTGGTCTCGCACAGGGGCGGCTAGTGACCGCTGGTCTTGCACGGGGGGGCGGCTAGTGACCGCTGGGCTCGCACGGGGGTGGCTAGTGACCGCTGGTCTCGCACAGGGGCGGCTAGTGACCGCTGGTCTTGCACGGGGGGGCGGCTAGTGACCGCTGGTCTCGCACAGGGGCGGCTAGTGACCGCGGGTCTCGCACGGGGGAGTGGCTAGTGACCGCTGGTCTCGCACGGGGGGAGCGGCTAGTGACCGCTGGTCTCGCACAGGGGCGGCTAGTGACCGCGGGTCTCGCACGGGGGGGCGGCTAGTGACCGCGGGTCTTGCACGGGGGGGCGGCTAGTGACCGCGGGTCTCGCACGGGGGAGCGGCTAGTGACCGCGGGTCTCGCACGGGGGGGGGCGGCTAGTGACCGCTGGTCTCGCACGGGGGGGGGCGGCTAGTGACCGCTGGTCTCGCACAGGGGCGGCTAGTGACCGCTGGTCTCGCACGGGGGCGGCTAGTGACCGCTGGTCTTGCACGGGGGGGGCGGCTAGTGACCGCGGGTCTCGCACGGGGGGGGCGGCTAGTGACCGCTGGTCTCGCACGGGGGGGGGGGCGGCTAGTGACCGCTGGTCTCGCACGGTGGGGGGGCGGCTAGTGACCGCGGGTCTCGCACGGGGGAGCGGCTAGTGACCGCTGGTCTTGCACGGGGGGGCGGCTAGTGACCGCTGGTCTCGCACGGGGGGGCGGCTAGTGACCGCGGGTCTCGCACGGGGGAGCGGCTAGTGACCGCTGGTCTCGCACGGGGGGGAGCGGCTAGTGACCGCGGGTCTCGCACGGGGGGAGCGGCTAGTGACCGCGGGTCTCGCACGGGGGGGCGGCTAGTGACCGCGGGTCTCGCACGGGGGAGCGGCTAGTGACCGCGGGTCTCGCACGGGGGGGGGGGCGGCTAGTGACCGCTGGTCTCGCACGGGGGAGCGGCTAGTGACCGCGGGTCTCGCACGGGGGGGGGCGGCTAGTGACCGCTGGTCTCGCACGGGGGGGGGCGGCTAGTGACCGCGGGTCTCGCAGGGGGGGGGGCGGCTAGTGACCGCTGGTCTCGCAGGGGGGGGGGCGGCTAGTGACCGCTGGTCTCGCACGGGGGGGGGCGGCTAGTGACCGCGGGTCTCGCACGGGGGAGCGGCTAGTGACCGCGGGTCTTGCACGGGGGGGGGGGGCGGCTAGTGACCGCTGGTCTCGCACGGGGGGGGGGGGCTAGTGACCGCGGGTCTCGCACGGGGGGGGCGGCTAGTGACCGCTGGTCTCGCACGGGGGAGCGGCTAGTGACCGCTGGTCTCGCACGGGGGGGGCGGCTAGTGACCGCTGGTCTCGCACGGGGGGGGCGGCTAATGACCGCTGGACTCGCACGGGGGGGGGGGCGGCTAGTGACCGCGGGTCTCGCACGGGGGGGGCGGCTAGTTACCGCGGGTCTCGCACGGGGGGGGCGGCTAGTGACCGCTGGACTCGCACGGGGGGGGGCGGCTAGTGACCGCGGGTCTCGCACAGGGGGGGCTAGTGACCACGGGTCTCGCACGGGGGAGCGGCTAGTGACCGCTGGTCTCGCACAGGGGGGGGGGCGGCTAGTGACCGCTGGTCTCGCACAGGGGGGGGGCGGCTAGTGACCGCTGGTCTCGCACGGGGGGGGGCGGCTAGTGACCGCTGGTCTCGCACAGGGGCGGCTAGTGACCGCTGGTCTCGCACGGGGGGAGCGGCTAGTGACCGCTGGTCTCGCACGGGGGCGGCTAGTGACCGCTGGTCTTGCACGGGGGGGCGGCTAGTGACTGCTGGTCTCGCACGGGGAGCGGCTAGTGACCGCTGGTCTCACACGGGGGCGGCTAGTGACCGCTGGTCTTGCACGGGGGGGCGGCTAGTGACCGCTGGTCTCGCACGGGGAGCGGCTAGTGACTGCTGGTCTCGCACGGGGAGCGGCTAGTGACTGCTGGTCTCGCACGGGGGGGGCGGCTAGTGACCGCTGGTCTCGCACGGGGGGGGCGGCTAGTGACCGCGGGTCTCGCACGGGGGGGCGGCTAGTGACCGCTGGTCTCGCACGGGCGGGCGGCTAGTGACCGCGGGTCTCGCACGGGGGCGGCTAGTGACCGCGGGTCTCGCACGGGGGGGCGGCTAGTGACCGCTGGTCTTGCATGGGGGGGCGGCTAGTGACCGCGGGTCTCGCACGGGGGGCGGCTAGTGACCGCGGGTCTCGCACGGGGGAGCGGCTAGTGACCGCTGGTCTCGCACAGGGGCGGCTAGTGACCGCAGGTCTCGCACGGGGGGGGGGGGCGGCTAGTGACCGCTGGTCTCGCACGGGGGGGGGGGCGGCTAGTGACTGCGGGTCTCGCACGGGGGGGCGGCTAGTGACTGCTGGTCTCGCACGGGGGCGGCTAGTGACCGCTGGTCTCGCACGGGGAGCGGCTAGTGACCGTGGGTCTCGCACGGGGGGGGCGGCTAGTGACCGCTGGTCTCGCACGGGGGAGCGGCTAGTGACCGCGGGTCTTGCACGGCGGGGGGGGGGGGGGCGGCTAGTGACCGCTGGTCTCGCACGGGGGGGCGGCTAGTGACCGCGGGTCTCGCACGGGGGGGGCGGCTAGTGACCGCTGGTCTCGCACGGGGGGGGCGGCTAGTGACCGCTGGTCTCGCACGGGGGGGGGGGGCGGCTAGTGACCGCGGGTCTCGCACGGGGGAGCTGCTAGTGACCGCTGGTCTCGCACGGGGGGGCGGCTAGTGACCGCTGGTCTCGCACGGGGGGGGGCGGCTAGTGACCGTGGGTCTCGCACAGGGGGGGCTAGTGACCACGGGTCTCGCACGGGGGGGCGGCTTGTGACCGCTGGTCTCGCACGGGGGGGGGCGGCTAGTGACCGCTGGTCTCGCACGGGGGGGGGGGCGGCTAGTGACCGCTGGTCTCGCACAGGGGCGGCTAGTGACCGCTGGTCTCGCACGGGGGGAGCGGCTAGTGACCGCTGGTCTCGCACGGGGGCGGCTAGTGACCGCTGGTCTCGCACGGGGGGGGGCGGCTAGTGACCGCGGGTCTCGCACGGGGGGGCGGCTAGTGACCGCTGGTCTCGCACGGGGGGGCGGCTAGTGACCGCGGGTCTCGCACGGGGGGCGGCTAGTGACCGCTGGTCTCGCACGGGGGGGGCGGCTAGTGACCGCTGGTCTCGCACGGGGGGAGCGGCTAGTGACCGCGGGTCTCGCACGGGGGGGCGGCTAGTGACCGCGGGTCTCGCACGGGGGGGCGGCTAGTGACCGCTGGTCTCGCACGGGGGGGGGGGCGGCTAGTGACCGCTGGTCTCGCACGGGGGGAGCGGCTAGTGACCGCGGGTCTCGCACGGGGGAGCGGCTAGTGACTGCTGGTCTCGCACGGGGGGCGGCTAGTGACCGCGGGTCTCGCACGGGGGAGCGGCTAGTGACCGCTGGTCTCGCACGGGGGGCGGCTAGTGACCGCGGGTCTCGCACGGGGGAGCGGCTAGTGACCGCTGGTCTCGCACGGGGGAGCGGCTAGTGACCGCTGGTCTCGCACGGGGGCGGCTAGTGACCGCTGGTCTCGCACGGGGAGCGGCTAGTGACCGCGGGTCTCGCACGGGGGGGCGGCTAGTGACCGCTGGTCTCGCACGGGGGAGCGGCTAGTGACCGCGGGTCTTGCACGGGGGGGGGGCGGCTAGTGACCGCGGGTCTCGCACGGGGGGGGGGGCGGCTAGTGACCGCTGGTCTCGCACGGGGGGGGGCGGCTAGTGACCGCTGGTCTCGCACGGGGGGGCGGCTAGTGACCGCTGGTCTCGCACGGGGGGGGGCGGCTAGTGACCGCGGGTCTCGCACGGGGGGGCGGCTAGTGACCGCTGGTCTCGCACGGGGGGGGGGCGGCTAGTGACCGCTGGTCTCGCACGGGGGGGGGGGCGGCTAGTGACCGCTGGTCTCGCACGGGGGGGCGGCTAGTGACCGCTGGTCTCGCACGGGGGGGGGCGGCTAGTGACCGCTGGTCTCGCACGGGGGGGGCGGCTAGTGACCGCGGGTCTCGCACGGGGGCGGCTAGTGACCGCGGGTCTCGCACGGGGGGGCGGCTAGTGACCGCTGGTCTTGCATGGGGGGGGCGGCTAGTGACCGCGGGTCTCGCACGGGGGGCGGCTAGTGACCGCGGGTCTCGCACGGGGGAGCGGCTAGTGACCGCTGGTCTCGCACGGGGGCGGCTAGTGACCGCAGGTCTCGCACGGGGGGGGGGCGGCTAGTGACCGCTGGTCTCGCACGGGGGGGGGGCGGCTAGTGACTGCGGGTCTCGCACGGGGGGGGCGGCTAGTGACTGCTGGTCTCGCACGGGGGCGGCTAGTGACCGCTGGTCTCGCACGGGGAGCGGCTAGTGACCGCGGGTCTCGCACGGGGGGGCGGCTAGTGACCGCTGGTCTCGCACGGGGGGAGCGGCTAGTGACCGCGGGTCTTGCACGGGGGGGGGGGCGGCTAGTGACCGCGGGTCTCGCACGGGGGGGGGGGCGGCTAGTGACCGCTGGTCTCGCACGGGGGGGGGCGGCTAGTGACCGCTGGTCTCGCACGGGGGGGGCGGCTAGTGACCGCTGGTCTCGCACGGGGGGGGCGGCTAGTGACCGCGGGTCTCGCACGGGGGGGCGGCTAGTGACCGCTGGTCTCGCACGGGGGGGGGGCGGCTAGTGACCGCTGGTCTCGCACGGGGGGGGGGGCGGCTAGTGACCGCTGGTCTCGCACGGGGGGGCGGCTAGTGACCGCTGGTCTCGCACGGGGGGGGGCGGCTAGTGACCGCTGGTCTCGCACGGGGGGGCGGCTAGTGACCGCGGGTCTCGCACGGGGGCGGCTAGTGACCGCGGGTCTCGCACGGGGGGGCGGCTAGTGACCGCTGGTCTTGCATGGGGGGGCGGCTAGTGACCGCGGGTCTCGCACGGGGGGCGGCTAGTGACCGCGGGTCTCGCACGGGGGAGCGGCTAGTGACCGCTGGTCTCGCACGGGGGCGGCTAGTGACCGCAGGTCTCGCACGGGGGGGGGGGGCGGCTAGTGACCGCTGGTCTCGCACGGGGGGGGGGCGGCTAGTGACTGCGGGTCTCGCACGGGGGGGCGGCTAGTGACTGCTGGTCTCGCACGGGGGCGGCTAGTGACCGCTGGTCTCGCACGGGGAAGCGGCTAGTGACCGCGGGTCTCGCACGGGGGGGGCGGCTAGTGACCGCTGGTCTCGCACGGGGGAGCGGCTAGTGACCGCGGGTCTTGCACGGCGGGGGGGGGGGGGGCGGCTAGTGACCGCTGGTCTCGCACGGGGGGGCGGCTAGTGACCGCGGGTCTCGCACGGGGGGGGCGGCTAGTGACCGCTGGTCTCGCACGGGGGGGGGGGCGGCTAGTGACCGCTGGTCTCGCACGGGGGGGGGGGGGCGGCTAGTGACCGCGGGACTCGCACGGGGGAGCTGCTAGTGACCGCTGGTCTCGCACGGGGGGGGCGGCTAGTGACCGCGGGTCTCGCACAGGGGGGGCTAGTGACCACGGGTCTCGCACGGGGGGGGCGGCTTGTGACCGCTGGTCTCGCACGGGGGGGGGGCGGCTAGTGACCGCTGGTCTCGCACGGGGGGGGGGCGGCTAGTGACCGCTGGTCTCGCACAGGGGCGGCTAGTGACCGCTGGTCTCGCACGGGGGGAGCGGCTAGTGACCGCTGGTCTCGCACGGGGGCGGCTAGTGACCGCTGGTCTCGCACGGGGGGGGCGGCTAGTGACCGCGGGTCTCGCACGGGGGGGGCGGCTAGTGACCGCTGGTCTCGCACGGGGGGGCGGCTAGTGACCGCGGGTCTCGCACGGGGGGGCGGCTAGTGACCGCTGGTCTCGCACGGGGGGGGCGGCTAGTGACCGCTGGTCTCGCACGGGGGGAGCGGCTAGTGACCGCGGGTCTCGCACGGGGGGGCGGCTAGTGACCGCGGGTCTCGCACGGGGGGGCGGCTAGTGACCGCTGGTCTCGCACGGGGGGGGGGGCGGCTAGTGACCGCTGGTCTCGCACGGGGGGAGCGGCTAGTGACCGCGGGGTCTCGCACGGGGGAGCGGCTAGTGACTGCTGGTCTCGCACGGGGGGCGGCTAGTGACCGCGGGTCTCGCACGGGGGAGCGGCTAGTGACCGCTGGTCTCGCACGGGGGGCGGCTAGTGACTGCGGGTCTCGCACGGGGGAGCGGCTAGTGACCGCTGGTCTCGCACGGGGGAGCGGCTAGTGACCGCTGGTCTCGCACGGGGGCGGCTAGTGACCGCTGGTCTCGCACGGGGAGCGGCTAGTGACCGCGGGTCTCGCACGGGGGGGCGGCTAGTGACCGCTGGTCTCGCACGGGGGAGCGGCTAGTGACCGCGGGTCTTGCACGGGGGGGGGGGCGGCTAGTGACCGCGGGTCTCGCACGGGGGGGGGCGGCTAGTGACCGCTGGTCTCGCACGGGGGGGGGGCGGCTAGTGACCGCTGGTCTCGCACGGGGGGGCGGCTAGTGACCGCTGGTCTCGCACGGGGGGGGCGGCTAGTGACCGCGGGTCTCGCACGGGGGGGCGGCTAGTGACCGCTGGTCTCGCACGGGGGGGGGGCGGCTAGTGACCGCTGGTCTCGCACGGGGGGGGGGGCGGCTAGTGACCGCTGGTCTCGCACGGGGGGGCGGCTAGTGACCGCTGGTCTCGCACGGGGGGGGGGGCGGCTAGTGACCGCGGGTCTCGCACGGGGGGGGCGGCTAGTGACCGCTGGTCTCGCACGGGGGGGGCGGCTAGTGACCGCTGGTCTCGCACGGGGGGGGGGGCGGCTAGTGACCGCTGGTCTCGCACGGGGGGGGGGCGGCTAGTGACCGCTGGTCTCGCACGGGGGGGCGGCTAGTGACCGCTGGTCTCGCACGGGGGGGGGGCGGCTAGTGACCGCTGGTCTCGCACGGGGGGGGCGGCTAGTGACCGCTGGTCTCGCACGGGGGGGGGGCGGCTAGTGACCGCGGGTCTCGCACGGGGGGGCGGCTAGTGACCGCTGGTCTCGCACGGGGGGGCGGCTAGTGACCGCTGGTCTCGCACGGGGGGGGGGCGGCTAGTGACCGCTGGTCTCGCACGGGGGAGGGGCGGCTAGTGACCGCTGGTCTCGCACGGGGGGGGGGGCGGCTAGTGACCGCTGGTCTCGCACGGGGGGGGGGGCGGCTAGTGACCGCGGGTCTCGCACGGGGGGGCGGCTAGTGACCGCTGGTCTCGCACGGGGGGGTGGATAGTGACTGATCTCTCAGCACAGATCCTGCTTCCCGGGGCTCACTAAATGGCTGCCTTTCAGTTTGAATCATTCCTTCAGTCAGTGTGTCCGTGTCCTCGGAGTTGTATGTAACGTGTCTGCGTGTGTCCGTGTCCTCGGAGTTGTATGTAACGTGTCTGCGTGTGTCCGTGTCCTCGGAGTTGTATGTAACGTGTCTGCGTGTGTCCGTGTCCTCGGAGTTGTATGTAACGTGTCTGCGTGTGTCCGTGTCCTCGGAGTTCTATGTAACGTGTCTGCGTGTGTCCGTGTCCTCGGAGTTGTATGTAACGTGTCTGCGTGTGTCCGTGTCCTCGGAGTTGTATGTAACGTGTCTGCGTGTGTCCGTGTCCTCGGAGTTGTATGTAACGTGTCTGCGTGTGTCCGTGTCCTCGGAGTTGTATGTAACGTGTCTGCGTGTGTCCGTGTCCTCAGAGTTGTATGTAACGTGTCTGCGTGTGGTCCGTGTCCTCGGAGTTGTATGTAACGTGTCTGCGTGTGTCCGTGTCCTCGGAGTTGTATGTAACGTGTCTGCGTGTGTCCGTGTCCTCGGAGTTGTATGTAACGTGTCTGCGTGTGTCCGTGTCTTCAGAGTTGTATGTAACGTGTCTGCGTGTGTCCGTGTCCTCGGAGTTGTATGTAACGTGTCTGCGTGTGTCCGTGTCCTCGGAGTTGTATGTAACGTGTCTGCGTGTGTCCGTGTCCTCAGAGTTGTATGTAACGTGTCTGCGTGTGTCCGTGTCCTCAGAGTTGTATGTAACGTGTCTGCGTGTGTCCGTGTCCTCGGAGTTGTATGTAACGTGTCTGCGTGTGTCCGTGTACTCGGAGTTGTATGTAACGTGTCTGCGTGTGTCCGTGTCCTCAGAGTTGTATGTAACGTGTCTGTGTGTGTCCGTGTCCTCAGAGTTGTATGTAACGTGTCTGCGTGTGTCCGTGTCCTCAGAGTTGTATGTAACGTGTCTGCGTGTGTCCGTGTCCTCGGAGTTGTATGTAACGTGTGTGCGTGTGTCCGTGTCCTCGGAGTTGTATGTAACGTGTCTGCGTGTGTCCGTGTCCTCGGAGTTGTATGTAACGTGTCTGCGTGTGTCCGTGTCCTCAGAGTTGTATGTAACGTGTCTGCGTGTGTCCGTGTCCTCGGAGTTGTATGTAACGTGTCTGCGTGGCACGCGTTGTGTTGCAGAACGGGAGCGCCGCGGCGTCTCTGGCGGTGGCTGAGCAGTACGTGTCTGCCTTCTCCAAGCTGGCTCAGCAATCCAACACCATCCTCCTGCCGGCCAGCACCGGGGACGTCACCAGCATGGTGACCCAGGTCAGTGCGCAGGTCACGGGGTCGTGCCAGCAGGGGGCAGGTGCTGACCGCACGGGGGTTTGTCACAGAAACCACGTTTACGCCCAATACAATAAATAATGCCCCGTGGCCAGGGATTCACTAACCTCCGTTACAGCTGCAGGTCAGCCAATATCCTGCATGTGTGGGTTTTTTTAATAAATCAGTTCTGTAGTAAGAAAAAATACTTTTAGCATTTTCTGTTTTTAAAAAACAACTCTGAAAGACCAATTTTCTTGTATTCTATTTTAACAGCCATTTGCTAAGGCACTGCCCCTTCATGTCCTGTCACAAGCCCTGGCACACCCCTTTGTCAGCCCTGCCCTCCCTCTAGCACATGTCAGTGCAGGAGTGCTCATGAATATTCATGAGCTTCCACTGACAGACAAGCAGAATATAAACAGATCCCTTCACTAATTATGTCACCAAATTTCGCCGATCAATACATGGAGAACGAATTGAGCGGCAGCTATACAGTTCTTTAGGTAATTAGAGATTGCACACATGAAACTATTGAAGTAAAAAAATAAATGAAAATAAAAAATAAAAAAAACACTGAACTGCAGCTTTAATATCACACCGGGAAATAAAGTGCGTTACGTCTTCATTCCTATGGCAGCCTTCATGCCGGATTGGTTATTAATGGGTGGCGGCACCATTGCGTCAGCCGTGGGGTTAATTTAATAGGATTCATCACAATACCATATGGCAGAAACTTATTTCACCTCTTTAATGCTGAGGCTACCTACACTCTTTCCCCTCCCCCACCCCAGCCCCCGTGCATACCTACACTACCCCCTTCCCCATGTGTACACCTACACTCTTTCCCCTCCCCCACCCCAGCCCCCGTGCATACCTACACTACCCCCCTTCCCCATGTGTACACCTACACTCTTTCCCCTCCCCCCCCCAGCCCCCGTGCATACCTACACTACCCCCCCTTCCCCATGTGTACACCTACACTCTTTCCCCTCCCCCACCCCAGCCCGTGTATACCTACACTACCCCCCTTCCCCATGTGTACACCTACACTCTTTCCCCTCCCCCCCAGCCCCCGTGTATACCTACACTACCCCCCTTCCCCATGTGTACACCTACACTCTTCTCCCAACCCCCCCCCCACACCTTGTGTATACCTACACTACCCCCCCCCCCCCCCCCATGTATACCTAAACTGGCCCCTGGCCATACACCCCTGTGCATACCCATGAAGCATTGGTTGTTTGCCATAGAGGCTAGTGAGGCAATACCAAGAGTGTTAACCGCCACTTTTCTCCCCCTGGGGGCTTAACCCCGCGCCCTGGGGCACCTATCCCCGCGCCCCGGGGCACCTATCCCCGCGCCCCGGGGCACCTATCCCCGCGCCCCGGGGCACCTACCCCCAACACACACACCGGACTTGGAGAAAATGAAGTCGTGTTACAAATACAGAAAAACGTTGCAGAATACCACACAAAACCTGCAATAAAACATACACCGCAGCGTATATAAAGGGCCAGTGAGGCTGCTTGCGTCCCCTCCAGGGGAGCGGGGTCACCTCGCTGGCACCGAAAAGGACAAAATAAGCACTTGCCCCATCTATATGACGGGCTCCTTCAGGGTCAATGACCCGCCAGACCTAACCTATAAAGATCAGCCTGGGCACAACCATAAACATTCTTCTAACAAAAATAATTCGCTGGCCCAAATAAAACCCAATCCCTGTGTGATCCTGGGTTCTTTTCATCATTCGGATTTAGCCCGATGTCTGTCCCAAGTCTCTGTGTGTTCCCTGACTGTACAACCTGCTGGGGGCTGTTCCATGAGTTCAAAATAAGGCCCCTTTATGCACACACTGATAAAGACGGGAGTACAGATGGGTGACTCAAAGCTGTCCCCCCCGTCTCCCCAGCGAGGGGGATCTCCGCCCTGAGGAAGGTCCTTATAGTGACACTTTTTGTAGTGATTTGTGAATAAAACCTTTATTCCCCCTTTTCTTGCAATTATTTTTGGGTGTGCTTGTTTTTTATTTTATTCCCAGAACCCACCACACTTTGTGTGACGTTCTCCCTCACGTTTCCCCTCCCACCCCCACGTCAGAGAATGACCTCTGGTTCTAGCACTATGTGGGAAGTTCTCCCTCACGTTTACCCTCCGCCCCCCACGTCAGAGAATGACCTCTGGTTCTAGCACTGTGTGAAGTTCTCCCTCACGTTTCCCCTCCGCCCCCCACGTCAGAGAATGACCTCTGGTTCTAGCACTTTGTGTGACGTTCTTCCTCACGTTTCCCCTCCGCCCCCCAGGCCAGAGAATGACCTCTGGTTCTAGCACTTTGTGTGACGTTCTTCCTCATGTTTCCCCTCCGCCCCCCATGCCAGAGAATGACCTCTGGTTCTAGCACTTTGTGGGAAGATCTCCCTCACGTTTCCCCTCCCACCCCCCAGGCCAGAAAATGACCTCTGGTTCTAGCACTTTGTGTGTCGTTCTCCCTCACGTCTCCCCTCCCGCCCCACGTCAGAGTATGACCTCTGGTTCTAGCACTATGTGGGAAGTTCTCCCTCACGTTTCCCCTCCCGCCCCCACGTCAGAGTATGACCTCTGGTTCTAGCACTATGTGGGAAGTTCTCCCTCACGTTTCCCCTCCGCCCCCCATGTCAGAGAATGACCTCTGGTTCTAGCACTTTGTGGGAAGTTCTCCCTCACGTTTCCCCTCCGCCCCCCACGTCAGAGAATGACCTCTGGTTCTAGCACTTTGTGTGAAGTTCTCCCTCACGTTTCCCCTCCGCCCCCCATGTCAGAGAATGACCTCTGGTTCTAGCACTTTGTGTGACGTTCTTCCTCACGTTTCCCCTCCGCCCCCCATGTCAGAGAATGACCTCTGGTTCTAGCACTTTGTGTGACGTTCTCCCACACGTTTACCCTCCGCCCCCCACGCCAGAGAATGACCTCTGGTTCTAGCACTGTGTGTGAAGTTTTCCCTCACGTTTCCCCTCCGCCCCCCACGCCAGAGAATGACCTCTGGTTCTAGCATTGTGTGTGAAGTTCTCCCTCACGTTTCCCCTCCCACGTCAGAGAATGACCTCTGGTTCTAGCACTGTGTGTGAAGTTCTCCCTCACGTTTCCCCTCCCGTCCCCCACGTCAGAGAATGACCTCTGGTTCTAGCACTGTGTGTGAAGTTCTCCCTCACGTTTCCCCTCCGCCCCCCATGTCAGAGAATGACCTCTGGTTCTAGCACTTTGTGTGACGTTCTCCCACACGTTTACCCTCCGCCCCCCACGCCAGAGAATGACCTCTGGTTCTAGCACTGTGTGTGAAGTTTTCCCTCACGTTTCCCCTCCGCCCCCCACGCCAGAGAATGACCTCTGGTTCTAGCATTGTGTGTGAAGTTCTCCCTCACGTTTCCCCTCCCACGTCAGAGAATGACCTCTGGTTCTAGCACTGTGTGTGAAGTTCTCCCTCACGTTTCCCCTCCCGTCCCCCACGTCAGAGAATGACCTCTGGTTCTAGCACTGTGTGTGAAGTTCTTCCTCACGTTTCCCCTCCGCCCCCCACGCCAGAGAATGACCTCTGGTTCTAGCATTGTGTGTGAAGTTCTCCCTCACGTTTCCCCTCCCACGTCCGAGAATGACCTCTGTTTCTAGCACTGTGTGTGAAGTTCTCCCTCACGTTTCCCCTCCCGTCCCCCACGTCAGAGAATGACCTCTGGTTCTAGCACTTTGTGGGAAGTTCTCCCTCACGTTTCCCCTCCGCCCCCCACGCCAGAGAATGACCTCTGGTTCTAGCACTTCACCTTCCCTGAAATGATTCCCTCTTGTACTTGGTTAAACCCCTTTGTGTATGTGAAAGTGTTAATCACGGCCCCCCTCCCCCTTTTATCCTGAGCTTTTAAGCTGTATGTATTAAAGTCCTTCAGACCTTCCTGTTACGTCTTATGCTGTAAACCAGCAGCGGCCAACTCCAATCCTCAAGGGTCACCAACAGCTCGGGTATTGGGGATCCATGCTTCAGCACAGGTGGCTCAGTCTTTGACTAAGCCACTGATTGAGCCACCTGTGCTGAAGCAGGGATATCCTCTGAACCTGCCCTGTTGGTGGCCCTTGAAGTTTGGAGTTGGCCCTCCTGCTGTAGACCATTCATCTTGTTGGTAGCTATTTTTGGCACAACCTCAAACTGGAGATTTGGTCTCAAACTGCACACACTACTCAGGGTGAGGTCTCGCCAATGATCCGAGGGCGAGGTCTCGCCAATGATCCGAGGGCGAGGTCTCGCCAGTGGCATCACCTCCCCCCTCTCTCTCTCTGCTAATACCTCTCCCTATACTACCTAACATCCCGCTGGCGTTCCTCAGTGCTTTGTTACGTTCCTCAGCTGCTTTTGTCAGCGGAAATAATGACCCCCAGGCTCCTTTCCTCTCTAGTGGCTGACTTGGGCCCATTAATCCTGCCTTTGAGAGGACGGAGGAGCGGGTGTGCAGGGGTTAAATCGGCTTAACATGTCTGTCCTCTCTCTCTCTTTTTCAAGGCAATGGGGATTTATGGCACACTGACCAAAAACTTACCGCAGAACAGCCAGACCACCCGCCCCGCGGGCAGCGACGCGGCGGCCGGCACGAGCACCGAGACAGATTGGCAGAATCGGAGTTAGCCGGAAACCTGCGGGACGGATCATGGCATCTCTGGGTGGGAAAGGGCGCGCGAGGCCGGAACGTTACCTCTCACTGACGTGCCAGGATATTGTTATTTTTTTTAATGAATTCTCAATGATGTACTATATCTTGGCACAGGTTGCCTTCGCTGGCTGCGGCTTCTGTAACCTGAGGGATAACATGTCGCGGTGCACTTATATACACAGGGTCTTGCACGGGGAAGCTGGGGACTAAACTCTACCAGCCACGCGCGTCCTGACACACGTGTCTGCGTGGGGCTAAGAACCAGCCCTTTGCCCGACTCGTTATGGCAGTACGGTCAGTAATTCTAAATCAACCAAAATAAAGTAGAAATACCCCAATAACTTGTGGATTTGTGTTATTCATCATCGTTTGCCCTGTCACGTCGTCACTTTTGTTTCTGTATCAAACCTAATCATAACAAAACCCCATTATTTTCATTAGAAACTATATCCGAGAGATCGACCCCATATCTCACACACCAAAATCCTGGCCCCTCATCACAGGAAATATTGATCATTTACATATAATTTCTTATACATGTACCTGTCGTACTGCACACACATTGGGCACAAAGTTGATTTGCACAATTAATTTTAATAATAATTTTTCCTTTGCACTAGACTGGTACTTCTGTACGAGACGCCCCTGCGCCTCTCACTGCATCACAATTGGTGATTTACCGTATTTCCTCGATTGTAAGACGCACCATCGATTTGGCCCTTAAAATCGAGGAAAATTACTTTTTCACTTACCATGTTTCAGGAAAGGTCCCATGTCAGCGGAGAATGAAGCGGGCGGTGGTGGCAGAAGAGGTCCTACGTCAGCAGATGGTTGAAGGTGGACTATGTGCGGCGGAAGGACAGGTCTCAAGTCTGCAGGTGAATGAAGATAAGACAGCGGGCGTGTGATGGCGGCGACAGGAGATCATAATAACAGCTGAGCAGGAGCAGAGCGGCATAGGGGAATGACTGGGGAAGGAGCACATTGTAACCGGAAGTCAGACACTGGTCAACTTCCGGTGTTACAGTTTGCACCTCCCCAGTCGTTCCCCTATGCCGCTTTTCTCAGCTCTCGTGCCGCGCTGCCACCGCATGCACGCCCGACCGTCTTATCTTCATTCACCTGCAGACTTGGCACCTTTCCTGCCGCCACCGCACTCCCGCCGTTGTCCATCTTCAACCATCTGCAGACGTGGGACCTCTTCTGCCGCCGCCTGCTTCGTCCTCCGCTGATATGGGACCTCTCCTGAAACATGGTAAGTGAAAGAGGGGGTTAGTACTGTAGGCACTTTTTTTTTCTTTTAATTTTTTTAATACATCGATTCTAAGACGCACCCCGATTTCAGACATGTGAAAATCGGAAAAAAGGTGTGTCTTAGAATCGAGGAAATAGGGTATGTAGTTGTGCAAATGCTCCACATCTTACACTATGATGGTGCGCCAGCGTTCCCTTCATCACAATCCAAATACTAAAGTGTGGATTTCAGGCTTTATCTTTAAAATGATCGTTTTTAAACTTATTGCGTGCTCAAAAACATCAGGTCCAAAAAACGTCAGTCCTATAACCATTCATTTGGGCCAACGCTTTTGCAGAGTCTCCGTGTTATCCAACAGAAAAGCTGCTTATTCTTAGGACATTGGGTTCATGCAGCCATGTCTGTGGTGGAACAGTCAACACCATGTCCTGGAATCTCACTGAATAGATTCACCAATATCTAAAATATCCGGATTGGCCTGGCCCTTTGGTTAACTGACAATCTCCCATGGACGTCCGAGTGATGGGTGCGTGCGTGCGCGCGCGCGTGCGTGCGTACGTACATACACGCACATGCACACATTTACTTGTGCATGTGTATCATTGCACGCCCTATTCAAACTTGTATGACCCTATGGTGGTCCCCAGCCCCCTTTATGCTGCCTCCTCCCTCCCGATACTGGATCCCTGATAAGAAGAATAGCTTGTTCATAGAAAGTGGAGAATTTGTGTTAGTGGTGTCTGTTCATTGCAACGGGTCACACGCTGAGCTCCCAACACTTTAACAAAGACCTATTGGGGGGCTATATTTACGAAAGTGCTATAACCCTATAAAATCCCTCCCCAGACAGACGACCCCTTACTGCCCATTCACTGGAATAAGCCGTGAAGGGCTGTACCTCCTAAACGGTGCTACAAGGTGCCTTGTTGAGATGCGCGTCCTTAGTAAATATCGCCCTACACATTATACCCTTATTAACCAGGATAGAAGGGCGAAGTTTCCAGGCATTAGGGGTGGAAACTCGATGCTGCTTTATAAAGGATTGTGTTATGTTAATGCTGATAGGGCAGCGGGCAAGTCTGCTGTCATTCACAAAGTAAGCAAAACATTAATATCTACATCTAAAGCAGTGTGCCGGCTCATCCGGAGATCACAGCCCCCGTCTCATGTCCGCGATCAGTATGAGGGGAACAGAAGCACAACAGCCACACGCCACCTTCATATTGTAATAATGGTTTTAAGCACCAAAATGCCACAGATTGTGTAATCTCTATGAAAACAAAAACAAGCCACGGGATCTCCGTGGCCCTCTGATCTCCGTGGTCCTCTAATCACGGGAACAAAAGGCTGAGCAAGAGACACAGGAATTCTGGTGAGAGACGTGAGAGCCTCACAGTCCTCCCGTCTGTCACACCTCACAGTCCTCCCGTCTGTCACACCTCACAGTCCTCCCGTCTGTCACACCTCACAGTCCTCCCGTCTGTCACACCTCACAGTCCTCCCGTCTGTCACACCTCACAGTCCTCCCGTCTGTCACACCTCACAGTCCTCCCGTCTCTCACCTCACAGTCCTCCCGTCTGTCACACCTCACAGTCCTCCCGTCTGTCACACCTCACAGTCCTCCCGTCTCTCACACCTCACAGTCCTCCCGTCTGTCACACCTCACAGTCCTCCCGTCTGTCACACCTCACAGTCCTCCCGTCTGTCACACCTCACAGTCCTCCCGTCTGTCACACCTCACAGTCCTCCCGTCTGTCACACCTCACAGTCCTCCCGTCTGTCACACCTCACAGTCCTCCCGTCTGTCACACCTCACAGTCCTCCGTCTGTCACACCTCACAGTCCTCCGTCTGTCACACCTCACAGTCCTCCCGTCTGTCACACCTCACAGTCCTCCCGTCTGTCACACCTCACAGTCCTCCCGTCTGTCACACCTCACAGTCCTCCCGTCTGTCACACCTCACAGTCCTCCCGTCTGTCACACCTCACAGTCCTCCCGTCTGTCACACCTCACAGTCCTCCCGTCTGTCACACCTCACAGTCCTCCCGTCTGTCACACCTCACAGTCCTCCCGTCTGTCACACCTCACTGTCCTGTCTGTCACACCTCACAGTCCTGTCTCACACACCTCACAGTCCTGTCTCACACCTCACAGTCCTCCTGTCTGTCACACCTCACAGTCCTGCCTGTCACACCTCACAGTCCTCCTGTCTGTCACACCTCACAGTCCTGTCTGTCACACCTCATAGCCCTCCTGTCTGTCACACCTCACAGTCCTGCCTGTCACACCTCACAGTCCTCCTGTCTGTCACACCTCACAGTCCTCCTGTCTGTCACACCTCACAGTCCTCCTGTCTGTCACACCTCCCAGTCCTCCTGTCTGTCACTCCTCACAGTCCTCCCGTCTGTCACACCTCACAGTCCTCCCGTCTGTCACACCTCACAGTCCTCCCGTCTGTCACACCTCACAGTCCTGTCTGTCACACCTCAGTCCTCCTGTCTGTCACACCTCACAGTCCTGTCTGTCACACCTCACAGTCCTCCTGTCTGTCACTCCTCACAGTCCTCCTGTCTGTCACACCTCACAGTCCTCCCGTCTGTCACACCTCACAGTCCTCCCGTCTGTCACACCTCACAGTCCTCCCGTCTGTCACACCTCACAGTCCTGTCTGTCACACCTCAGTCCTCCTGTCTGTCACACCTCACAGTCCTGTCTGTCACACCTCACAGTCCTCCCGTCTGTCACACCTCACAGTCCTCCCGTCTGTCACACCTCACAGTCCTCCCGTCTGTCACACCTCACAGTCCTCCCGTCTGTCACACCTCACAGTCCTCCCGTCTGTCTCACCTCCCAGTCCTCCCGTCTGTCACACCTCACAGTCCTCCCGTCTGTCACACCTCACAGTCCTCCCGTCTGTCACATCTCACAGTCCTCCCGTCTGTCACACCTCACAGTCCTGTCTCACACACCTCACAGTCCTGCCTGTCACACCTCACAGTCCTCCTGTCTATCACACCTCACAGTCCTCACCTCCCAGTCCTCCTGTCTGTCACACCTCACAGTCCTGTCTGTCACGCCTCACAGTCCTGTCTGTCACGCCTCACAGTCCTCCTGTCTCTCACCTCACAGTCCCGTCTGTCTCACCTCCCAGTCCTCCCGTCTGTCACACCTCACAGTCCTCCTGTCTGTCTCACCTCCCAGTCCTCCTGTCTGTCTCACCTCACAGTCCTGTCTCACCTCACAGTCCTGTCTCACACACCTCACAGTCCTGTCTGTCTCACCTCACAGTCCTGTCTGTCACGCCTCACAGTCCTCCCGTCTGTCACGCCTCACAGTCCTCCCGAATGTCACACCTCACAGTCCTCCCATCTGTCACACCTCACAGTCCTCCCGTCTGTCACACCTCACAGTCCTCCCGTCTGTCACACCTCACAGTCCTCCCGTCTGTCACACCTCACAGTTATCCCGTCTGTCACACCTCACAGTCATCCCGTCTGTCACACCTCACAGTCATCCCGTCTGTCACACCTCACAGTCATCCTGTCTGTCACACCTCACAGTCCTCCTGTCTGTCACACCTCACAGTCCTCCTGCCTGTCACACCTCACAGTTCTGTCTGTCACACCTCACAGTCCTCCCGTCTGTCACACCTCACAGTCCTGTCTGTCACACCTCATAGCCCTCCTGTCTGTCACACCTCACAGTCCTGTCTGTCACACCTCACAGCCCTCCTGTCTGTCACACCTCACAGTCCTCCCGTCTGTCACACCTCACAGTCCTCCTTTCTCACACACCTCACAGTCCTCCTGTCTGTCACACCTCACAGTCCTCCTGTCTGTCACACCTCACAGTCCTCCTGTCTGTCACACCTCACAGTACTCCTGTCTGTCAACCCTCACAGTCCTGTCTGTCACCTCACAGTCCTCCTGTCTGTCACACCTCAGTCCTCCTGTCTGTCACACCTCAGTCCTCCTGTCTGTCACACCTCACAGTCCTCCTGCCTGTCACACCTCACACTCCTGCCTGTCACACCTCACACTCCTGTCAGTCACACCTCACAGTCCTGTCTGTCACACCTCACAGTCCTCCTGTCTGTCACACCTCACAGTCCTCCTGCCTGTCACACCTCACAGTCCTGCCTGTCACACCTCACACTCCTGTCTGTCACACCTCACACTCCTGCCTGTCACACCTCACAGTCCTGTTTGTCACACCTCACAGTCCTCCCGTCTGTCACACCTCACAGTCCTCCCGCCTGTCACACCTCACAGTCCTCCCGTCTGTCACACCTCACAGTCCTCCCGTCTGTCTCACCTCACAGTCCTCCTGTCTGTCACACCTCACAGTCCTCCTGTCTGTCACACCTCACAGTCCTCCTGCCTGTCACAGCTCACAGTCCTCCTGCCTGTCACACCTCACAGTCCTCCTGCCTGTCACACCTCACAGTCCTCCTGCCTGTCACACCTCACAGTCCTCCTGCCTGTCACACCTCACAGTCCTCCTGCCTGTCACACCTCACAGTCCTGCCTGTCACACCTCACAGTCCTGCCTGTCACACCTCACACTCCTGCCTGTCACACCTCACAGTCCTGTTTGTCACACCTCACAGTCCTGTCTGTCACACCTCACAGTCCTCCCGTCTGTCACACCTCACAGTCCTCCCGTCTGTCACACCTCACAGTCCTCCCGTCTGTCACACCTCACAGTCCTCCCGTCTGTCACACCTCACAGTCCTCCCGTCTGTCACACCTCACAGTCCTCCCGTCTGTCACACCTCACAGTCCTCCCGTCTGTCACACCTCACAGTCCTGCCTGTCACACCTCACAGTCCTCCTGCCTGTCACACCTCACAGTCCTGCCTGTCACACCTCACAGTCCTGTCTGTCACACCTCACAGTCCTGTCTGTCACACCTCACAGTCCTGTCTGTCACACCTCACAGTCCTGTCTGTCACACCTCACAGTCCTGCCTGTCACACCTCACAGTCCTGTCTGTCACACCTCACAGTCCTGTCTGTCACACCTCACAGTCCTGTCTGTCACACCTCACAGTCCTGTCTGTCACACCTCACAGTCCTGTCTGTCACACCTCACAGTCCTGTCTGTCACACCTCACAGTCCTGTCTGTCACACCTCACAGTCCTGTCTGTCACACCTCACAGTCCTGTCTGTCACACCTCACAGTCCTCCCGTCTGTCTCACCTCACAGTCCTCCCGTCTGTCACACCTCACAGTCCTCCCGTCTGTCTCACCTCACAGTCCTCCCGTCTGTCACACCTCACAGTCCTCCCGTCTGTCACACCTCACAGTCCTCCCGTCTGTCTCACCTCACAGTCCTCCCGCCTGTCACACCTCACAGTCCTCCCGTCTGTCACACCTCACAGTCCTCCTGTCTGTCACACCTCACAGTCCTCCTGTCTGTCACACCTCACAGTCCTGTCTGTCACACCTCACAGTCCTCCTGTCTGTCACACCTCACAATCCTGTCTGTCACACCTCACAGTCCTCCTGTCTGTCACACCTCACAGTCCTCCTGTCTGTCTCACCTCACAGTCCTCCCGTCTCTCACCTCACAGTCCTCCCGTCTGTCACACCTCACAGTCCTCCCGTCTGTCACACCTCACAGTCCTCCCGTCTGTCACACCTCACAGTCCTCCCGTCTGTCACACCTCACAGTCCTCCCGTCTGTCACACCTCACAGTCCTCCCGTCTGTCACACCTCACAGTCCTCCCGTCTGTCACACCTCACAGTCCTCCCGTCTGTAACACCTCACAGTCCTCCCGTCTGTCACACCTCACAGTCCTGCCTGTCTGTCACACCTCACAGTCCTCTTGTCTGTCACACCTCACAGTCCTCCTGTCTGTCACACCTCACAGTCCTCGCGTCTGTCACACCTCACATTCCTCCCGTCTGTCACACCTCACAGTCCTGCCTGTCACACCTCACACTCCTGTCTGTCACACCTCACACTCCTGCCTGTCACACCTCACAGTCCTGTTTGTCACACCTCACAGTCCTCCCGTCTGTCACACCTCACAGTCCTCCCGCCTGTCACACCTCACAGTCCTCCCGCCTGTCACACCTCACAGTCCTCCCGTCTGTCTCACCTCACAGTCCTCCCGTCTGTCCCACCTCACAGTCCTCCCGTCTGTCCCACCTCACAGTCCTCCCGCCTGTCACACCTCACAGTCCTCCCGTCTGTCACACCTCACAGTCCTCCCGTCTGTCACACCTCACAGTCCTGCCTGTCCCACCTCACAGTCCTGTCTCACACACCTCACAGTCCTCCCGCCTGTCACACCTCACAGTCCTCCCGTCTGTCACACCTCACAGTCCTGTCTGTCTCACCTCACAGTCCTGCCTGTCACACCTCACAGTCCTCCTGCCTGTCACACCTCACAGTCCTGCCTGTCACACCTCACAGTCATCCTGTCTGTCACACCTCACAGTCCTGCCTGTCACACCTCACAGTCCTGTCTGTCACACCTCACAGTCCTCCTGTCTGTCACACCTCACAGTCCTGCCTGTCACACCTCACAGTCCTCCTGCCTGTCACACCTCACAGTCCTGTCTGTCTCACCTCAGTCCTCCTGTCTGTCACACCTCACAGTCCTGCCTGTCACACCTCACAGTCCTCCTGTCTGTCACACCTCACAGTCCTGTCTGTCTCACCTCACAGTCCTCCTGTCTGTCTCACCTCACAGTCCTCCTGTCTGTCTCACCTCACAGTCCTCCTGTCTGTCACACCTCACAGTCCTCCTGTCTGTCACAGTCCTGTCTGTCTCACCTCACAGTCCTCCTGTCTGTCACACCTCACAGTCCTGCCTGTCACACCTCACAGTCCTGTCTGTCACACCTCACAGTCCTCCTGTCTGTCACACCTCACAGTCCTGCCTGTCACACCTCACAGTCCTCCTGCCTGTCACACCTCACAGTCCTGTCTGTCTCACCTCAGTCCTCCTGTCTGTCACACCTCACAGTCCTGCCTGTCACACCTCACAGTCCTCCTGTCTGTCACACCTCACAGTCCTGTCTGTCTCACCTCACAGTCCTCCTGTCTGTCTCACCTCACAGTCCTCCTGTCTGTCACACCTCACAGTCCTCCTGTCTGTCACAGTCCTGTCTGTCTCACCTCACAGTCCTCCCGTCTGTCTCACCTCACAGTCCTCCCGTCTGTCACACCTCAGTCCTCCTGTCTGTCACACCTCACAGTCCTCCTGTCTGTCACACCTCACAGTCCTCCTGTCTGTCACACCTCACAGTCCTCCTGTCTGTCACACCTCACAGTCCTCCTGTCTGTCACACCTCACAGTCCTCCTGCCTGTCACACCTCACAGTCCTCCCGTCGGTCACACCTCACAGTCCTGTCTGTCACACCTCACAGTCCTGCCTGTCACACCTCACAGTCCTGTCTGTCACACCTCACAGTCCTGCCTGTCACACCTCACAGTCCTCCTGCCTGTCACACCTCACAGTCCTCCCGTCGGTCACACCTCACAGTCCTGTCTGTCACACCTCACAGTCCTGCCTGTCACACCTCACAGTCCTCCTGTCTGTCACACCTCACAGTCCTCCTGCCTGTCACACCTCACAGTCCTGTCTGTCTCACCTCACAGTCCTCCTGTCTGTCTCACCTCACAGTCCTGTCTGTCACACCTCACAGTCCTGCCTGTCACACCTCACAGTCCTGCCTGTCACACCTCACAGTCCTGCCTGTCACACCTCACAGTCCTCCTGTCTGTCACACCTCACAGTCCTCCTGCCTGTCACACCTCACAGTCCTGTCTGTCTCACCTCACAGTCCTCCTGTCTGTCTCACCTCACAGTCCTGTCTGTCACACCTCACAGTCCTGCCTGTCACACCTCACAGTCCTGCCTGTCACACCTCACAGTCGTCCCGTCTGACACACCTCCCTCCCGTCTCTATGGTCGCAGCCGCTCTATCCCTCGCCTCTCCTCTCGCTGGTCGCGTTGCCTGGTGACGGTGCTGTGCACTTCCGGGGCCGCCTGACCTCGGGGTCCTTGTGCTGTGAGAGGACACGCTGCCACCGGACACCCGCCGCGGTAAATGTGCCAGTCAATGTGTGTGTGTGTCAGTCACTGTGTGTGTGTCAGTCAATGTATGTGTGTGTGTGTGTGTGTCAGTCACTGTGTGTGTGTCACTGTGTGTGTCACTGTGTGTGTAACTGTGTGCATGCATGCGTGCGTGAGTGTCACTGTGTGTGTCAGTCACTGTGTGTCAGTCAATGTGTGTGTAACTGTGTGCGTGTCACTGTTTGTTTGTCACTGTTTGTGTGTCACTGTGTGTGTGTGTGTGTGTGTGTCACTGTGTGTGTGTGTGTGTGTGTGTCAGTCACTGTGTGTCAGTCACTGTGTGTGTAACTGTGTGCATGCATGCGTGCGTGAGTGTCACTATGTGTGTGTCACTGTTTGTGTGTCACTGTGTATGTGTGTGTCACTGTGTGTGTCAGTCACTGTGTGTCAGTCACTGTGTGTGTAACTGTGCATGCATGCGTGCGTGAGTGTCACTATGTGGGTGTCACTGTTTGTTTGTCACTGTGTGTGTGTGTGTGTCACTGTGTGTGTGTGTCACTGTGTGTGTCAGTCACTGTGTGTCAGTCAATGTGTGTGTAACTGTGTGTGTCACTGTTTGTTTGTCACTGTTTGTGTGTCACTGTGTATGTGTGTGTCACTGTGTGTGTGTGTCACTGTGTGTGTCAGTCACTGTGTGTGTAACTGTGTGCATGCATGCATGCGTGCGTGAGTGTCACTATGTGTGTGTCACTGTGTGTGTCACTGTGTATGTGTGTGTCACTGTGTGTGTCAGTCACTGTGTGTCAGTCACTGTGTGTGTAACTGTGTGCATGCATGCATGCGTGAGTGTCACTATGTGTGTGTCACTGTGTGTGTCACTGTGTATGTGTGTGTCACTGTGTGTGTGTGTGTCACTGTGTGTGTCAGTCACTGTGTGTGTAACTGTGTGCATGGATGCGTGCGTGAGTGTCACTATGTGGGTGTCACTGTTTGTTTGTCACTGTGTGTGTGTGTCACTGTGTGTGTGTGTCACTGTGTGTGTCAGTCACTGTGTGTCAGTCACTGTGTGTCAGTCACTGTGTGTGTAACTGTGTGCATGCATGCGTGCGTGAGTGTCACTGTGTGCGTGTCACTGTTTCACTGTTTGTGTGTCAACTGTGTGTGTCAGTGTGCATGCGTGTGTGTCACTGTGCATGCGTGTGTGTCACTGTGTGTGTCAGTCACTGTGTCAGTCACTGTGTGTGCAACTGTGTGCATGCATGCGTGCGTGAGTGTCACTGTGTGCGTGTCACTGTTTGTTTGTCACTGTTTGTGTGTCAACTGTGTGTGTGTGTCAGAGTGCATGCGTGTGTGTGTCACTGTGCATGCGTGTGTGTGTCACTGTGTGCGTTTGTGCTGTATAATGTATATTATAATGACACTGTAGATATATATATATATATATATATATATATATACACATGTAGAGGTATCAGTACCGTGTTAGCCGAGCTTCAATAATCAAAAAATAAATAGATGATACCGTTCTGTGGCTAACGAAATGCTTTATATATATATTTATAGCCGATATAGCAAGTGCACTGTTGTGTGTCACTGTGTGCGCGCGTGCTGTATAATGTACATTATAATGACATGGGATATATACTGTGTGTGTGTGTGTGTGTGTGTGTGTGTGTGTGTATGTATATATATATATATATATATATATATATATATATATATATATATATATATATATATATATATTGTGACAAACGCCCCTCTTTTGTAGTGCTGACGTCTGTCTGGGTTCTTCCCGACACAGTCTTCTAGGGTTAATTATACAACAAACAGGATCATGCAAAGTATTATGCTGCTTAACTCAGGCTTCTGCCTGCTTTATTTTCATCCAAGTAAGGTACTGCAGCTTTAACATGTGAAGGTTAGAGGTACTCAGATACTTTCATTCAGCAGTTCACATATTTCAGTGTTACCATATTTCCCACACTGTTATTTCAAGAAATAAAACCAAAATCATATAAGCAAAATCCTATCCCTTTCAGGGATCTAACTACACATCAGAATCAGTCTCTCTAACAGCTGCTGGCCAACTAAACTGGTTCCCCAGCTTAAAACAATGCTCTCTCATTTAGGGTCACAAGATACAGTACAGTCTTTTAGCAACAGCAGTAACCATTTGTTTTGTCTTATCTGTTCGTGGAGTCCAGGCAAATCCTCTGGTACTGTGATACGTGGAGGGGCCGTCAACCCCGATACTGGATGCAGGGGAGCAGCGACACCCCCAGCCCCCAGGCTCCAAGGAGAGAGAGTGAAATGCAAAACCTCTCTGCTCTAAGTACCTGTGCATGTGATTAGAAGAGCAGGTGAGGGAGAACTAGAGCCATTGTAATCTGTGGTCTGGATTTTCCATCCAGCTGCCTGAGTTAATGGGAAGCTGTGGAACGGATCATTAACTATTCCTGCACTTTCTGCTCTAAAACGGGGCAGAAAGCTGCCTAACATCTTTGGACTATGTCACATATCCCCCTCCCCAGCTCACACCTACTGGGGTGAGCGGCCATGGACCTCACTGGGGTGAGCGTCCTACCTGAAATACTTGAGCTAACTCCTCAGTACAATATTAAACATTCACATGACACGAATATGAACTTTTTCCACGGCAATTATGGACAATAGGTTTCGTCATAAGAGACTATACTTGGCAAACATATTTTTTTTTTTGCTCTCTATTAGGGAACTATTTTGAAAAATAAATGTCTAGCACACATTCTTACAACCCAGGATCTGCTAAATATATTCACAAAACCAGACAATTTCTATTACCTCCCTGGGTTTTTCTACTCTAGAATATGAACCTCATTATAAATTTACCAACCGAAAAGGGCATTTTTTTTTTTTTTTTTTCATATTGTAAGCAACCAATATTTTTTTTTCCTTATACTACAGCCTTGTAATCTTAAGGGCCATCAACCCTGTATATTAATTTGTAGTTTAGCTACATTTTCAACACAGAGAACCAATATAACATTGTAATATTGACAAAATGCTTATTTGCATAGTTAAGTGTCCGTGACATAGTCCACACGTGTAATAAAAAAAAAAAAAATCGGTCAGTTCCCCCAAACATATTTTATTTTTTTTTTATTTTTTTTTGACTTCCAGTCCTTTGACTTTATTTCATAGCCCGCTGCAACCTGCAAATGACTGGACTGTTTCTTTAGCTTCTGATGAGACCCTTGGACCGGATTCTCCTTGGCTCCACAGTGTGGTCCAGATTGGTGAGATATGGAACTATTCAGGCGCCGTGTTAACCTTCGTTGTTTTTTCTTTTCAATCTTTGATTTCCCTTTTGTGGCCATTACCAGGCCTTTGGGTTTTGGAGACCTAGTTGCCTCTGTACAAACGTAGTCCATATTAACCACGTCATCAGGATCTGTCAACAAGTTTGTGTTTTCAGGAACTGCCACCCACTTGGCTAAAACATCTTCTGTGGTGTCCTGGGTGTGTCCACTAGTTTGATAATCTTCTGGACAACGTAAATGAAATTGAGGATCTGGATTTTTGAATCCCAGATCAGGGAGAATATTCTCAGGAGGGTGCCTATCTGTTTCTGGAATAACAGCAGCAAAATCAAAGTCAATTCTTTCTCCTTCCTCTTTGTCATCAGTGAGGGCATTGAGTTTACGTTCCCTGGTCTCCTTTTGTGACCGTGTCTCTTTTAGCCTTGGAATCTCTTTCTCCAACTTCATCTTTATAGCAAATCGTAATATTGCCACAGCATTGAAGATACACGTATAGGAACGTACAGCTTGCTTGGTTAGGAGGTAGGATTGATAGCCCGACTGAACCACTTTAGCCGCTTCTCCCATGTCCGTCATCTGTTTCAGAGCGAGGTTTAACTCTGTTTCATTTTCTCTATTCTTGACCTGCAGCTGCAGGTGCTCCTTCTGGGTCTTGTCCAGCTCCAGCTGCAGCCGGGCCCCCTCATTTGCCGTGTGGTCCAGCTGCTTGTAGATATCGGCCATCTCGCTTTCATAGCGCAATGTCAGGCAGACCACCTGACGGACGGAGATCTCCTCTCTCTTGGCGCACTGTATCTCGCGCTCAGCCATCTGCTTCTGCAGCTCTTCAACCTGATCGTGCCAGACCTCCCTCAGGGTCTTCACCTTTATCTGGTGCTTGCTCTGGGTTTGCATCAGCGCCTCCATTTTTTGGAGCTCTGCAGTTTGTGTCGCCTGGATCGCCGCTGATTCTGTATTCTGCAGTGCTTCCTGCATTTCTAACTTTTCCTGGATCAATTGCTTCTCCACTTTTTCTGCTTGGTGAAGCTTCTCATCACCTTCACTGATCTGGTCAGTCAAGTCTGAATTTTTCTGTGTCAGACTTACATTCTCTCTTTTTACAGTCTCTAAATTACTCAGGGTATTCTCATAGGTTTCCTTCAATGTACACAGCTCTGTGCTGCGAGCGTAGACCTCATGGCGTGAGAGTTCCAGCTCTGCTTTAAGCGCGCTAGCCTCTTGCCGAGAAACCCCCAACTCTGTGATGAAGTTTTGCACATCTTTCTGGGACATCTCATAGCATAGTTTCCAGTCAGTTCTTGTTTTCTTTGATTCGCTTGGCTCTCTGCCTATGATGGTAGCAGTAGCCTTTGTCATCTCTAGGCGTGTCGTCATTCCTGGGACGATTGCGCCAGGCCCTATGGGCTGTTGCTCATCTCGGCGCCTTTCTGACGCATGTCCTGACAGTGCAGGTTCAAGTGGCTCGGTCACTTCCCCTGTGACTTGAGGAACAGTTTTCTTTCTTTTTGCTTTATTAGCTCCAGAGATATCAGTGGTACTGGGCACACACTCACTGTTATCAGCTTCCACATCTTGCTTGCACTCACAGGGCGTTGCTTGCTTTTGCAGCTGTTTGTCTTTGAAAATTTTGGGGCACACATCTTCCATGTGACCTACTTCACGACAGGCCCCGCATACTAAATTCATCTGCGGGTACGGCTCTCCTCCAGGGTCGTGATCATAGTATGGCCTGAAGGGACACTGTTTTGTATGGTTACGTACATTACACAACAAACATTTCACGTCGGCCATTTTAGAAACCCGGCAGGGACAATTTGCTAGCTGCAATTTCACTCACTTCAGCAACTTGCATACAGCACTTGCTAGCTGCAAATTCACTCACTTCAGCAAAAGGCATTAGCTTTACAAACAGCACTTGCTAGATGCAAATTTTTTTTTTTTCAGCAAAACATTTTGGTTTTCTGTTTGGGTTCAGGGTGCTATTGCATCCACACTTCGCACATTCTCTGTGTATGCTAGAAGCACAACTGATATACACAGTGGGACAGACTTCACTCATAGCATCTGTACTTTAGTTCAGCTCGGCGGCCATTTTAAACCCCCGCATTTATTTGCAAACCCACAAACTTTTTAGTGTCTGCCCGCATTCTCCACCATATGTGACAAACGCCCCTCTTTTGTAGTGCTGACGTCTGTCTGGGTTCTTCCCGACACAGTCTTCTAGGGTTAATTATACAACAAACAGGATCATGCAAAGTATTATGCTGCTTAACTCAGGCTTCTGCCTGCTTTATTTTCATCCAAGTAAGGTACTGCAGCTTTAACATGTGAAGGTTAGAGGTACTCAGATACTTTCATTCAGCAGTTCACATATTTCAGTGTTACCATATTTCCCACACTGTTATTTCAAGAAATAAAACCAAAATCATATAAGCAAAATCCTATCCCTTTCAGGGATCTAACTACACATCAGAATCAGTCTCTCTAACAGCTGCTGGCCAACTAAACTGGTTCCCCAGCTTAAAACAATGCTCTCTCATTTAGGGTCACAAGATACAGTACAGTCTTTTAGCAACAGCAGTAACCATTTGTTTTGTCTTATCTGTTCGTGGAGTCCAGGCAAATCCTCTGGTACTGTGATACGTGGAGGGGCCGTCAACCCCGATACTGGATGCAGGGGAGCAGCGACACCCCCAGCCCCCAGGCTCCAAGGAGAGAGAGTGAAATGCAAAACCTCTCTGCTCTAAGTACCTGTGCATGTGATTAGAAGAGCAGGTGAGGGAGAACTAGAGCCATTGTAATCTGTGGTCTGGATTTTCCATCCAGCTGCCTGAGTTAATGGGAAGCTGTGGAACGGATCATTAACTATTCCTGCACTTTCTGCTCTAAAACGGGGCAGAAAGCTGCCTAACATCTTTGGACTATGTCACAATATATATATATATATATATATATATATGTGTGTGTGTGTTGTATATAAATAACTGTGTGTGTTGTATAATGTATATTATAATGACATGGGATATATATATATATATATATATATATATATATATATATATATATAATATATATAAACACTGTATATCTCATGTATATCCAATACAGCAAGTGCACTGTTGTGTGGTTGTGAATGGATTGGATGTGCTTGGGAGTCCTTAGCGTGGGTTTGGGTTCCCTGATGATGCTGTGTGTTGTGGCCTCTCTTGTGATGTTCTGTGACCGAGCTGTGCTTGTTCCCCAGACCCCTCACAATGAGGAGGGCCCCCGTTCTCCTTTTCCTGGCCTGGGCCGCCGTCCTGTTCTATTCGGGTATCTGGCTTTTCATGAGCGGATTCCTGCTCATGCGCATCGAGCTCAACAACCAAAGCATGTGCTCCGACATCCCGGGACCCCGAAACAGCGCCCCCCCAGAGCCAGGCACCTGCTGGCTGCCGCGCAGGTTCGAGAAGGCCGTGATCATCATCATCGACGCGCTGAAGCACGACTTCGCCAAGTACGATCCGAGCGACGCGGACCCCAAACCGTACAGGAACAAGCTGGAAGTGATCCATCGGCTCACCAGGTCCCAGCCGAGACATGCCAGGCTGTATCCCTTCCGGGCGGACCCACCAACTACCACCATGCAGAGAATCAAGGGGATGACCACAGGGTCCCTGCCAACATTTGTGGACGTGGGCAGCAATTTCGCCAGCTACGCCATCCAGGAGGATAACCTGATCCATCAGTTGGTGCAGAACGGTGAGGCCTGTGCGGTGGGCAGGAGGGTGACGTCTGTGTGGAGGGGGCAGGAGGGTGAGACCTGTGCGGGGGAGGGGGGTGGGCAGGAGGGTGAGACCCGTGGGGGGGTGGGCAGGAGGGTGAGACCCGTGGGGGGGTGGGCAGGAGGGTGAGACCCGTGGGGGGGTGGGCAGGAGGGTGAGACCCGTGGGGGGGTGGGCAGGAGGGTGAGACCCGTGGGGGGGTGGGCAGGAGGGTGAGACCCGTGGGGGGGTGGGCAGGAGGGTGAGACCCGTGGGGGGGTGGGCAGGAGGGTGAGACCCGTGGGGGGGTGGGCAGGAGGGTGAGACACGTGGGGGGGTGGGCAGGAGGGTGAGACCCGTGGGGGGGTGGGCAGGAGGGTGAGACCCGTGGGGGGGCAGGAGGGTGAGACCCGTGGGGGGGCAGGAGGGTGAGACCCGTGGGGGGGCAGGAGGGTGAGACCCGTGGGGGGGTGCGAGGAGGGTGAGGCTTGTGCAGGGGTGGCAGGAGGGTGAGGCCTGTGCGGGGGGGTAGGAGGGTGAGGCCTGTGCGGGGGGGGGGGGCAGGAGGGTGAGGCCTGTGCGGGGGGGGCAGGAGGGTGAGGCCTGTGCGGGGGGGGGTTGGATGGTGAGGCCTGTGCGGGGGGCAGGAGGGTGAGACCTGTGCGGGGGGCGGGTGGGGTAGGATGGTGAGGCCTGTGCGGGGGGGGGGAGGGGGGCGCAAGTCTCAGCCAGACGTAATCACACCCTCCCAAGTCACAGCCAGACGTAATCACACCCTCCCAAGTCACAGCCAGACGTAATCACACCCTCCCAAGTCACAGCCAGATGTAATCACACCCTCCCAAGTCACAGCCAGATGTAATCACACCCTCCCAAGTCAGACGTAATCACACCCTCCCAAGTCACACGTAATCACACCCTCCCAAGTCACACGTAATCACACCCTCCCAAGTCACACGTAATCACACCCTCCCAAGTCACACGTAATCACACCCTCCCAAGTCACACGTAATCACACCCTCCCAAGTCACACGTAATCACACCCCTCCCAAGTCACATGTAATCACACCCTCCCAAATCACATGTAATCACACCCTCCCAAATCACATGTAATCACACCCTCCCAAGTCACACGTAATCACACCCTCCCAAGTCACACGTAATCACACCCTCCCAAGTCACACGTAATCACACCCCTCCCAAGTCACACGTAATCACACCCCTCCCAAGTCACACGTAATCACACCCCTCCCAAGTCACACGTAATCACACCCCTCCCAAGTCACACGTAATCACACCCTCCCAAGTCACATGTAATCACACCCTCCCAAGTCACATGTAATCACACCCTCCCAAGTCACATGTAATCACACCCTCCCAAGTCACAGCCAGACGTAATCACCCCCCTCCCAAGTCACAGCCAGACGTAATCACCCCCTCCCAAGTCACAGCCAGGCGTAATCACACCCCTCCCAAGTCACAGCCAGGCGTAATCACACCCCTTCCAAGTCACAGCCAGGCGTAATCACACCCCTCCCAAGTCACAGCCAGACGTAATCACACCCTCCCAAGTCACAGCCAGGCGTAATCACACCCTCCCAAGTCACAGCCAGGCGTAATCACACCCTCCCAAGTCACAGACAGGCGTAATCACCCCCTCCCAAGTCACAGACAGGCGTAATCACACCCTCCCAAGTCACAGCCAGGCGTAATCACACCCTCCCAAGTCACAGCCAGGCGTAATCACACCCTCCCAAGTCACAGCCAGGCGTAATCACACCCTCCCAAGTCACAGCCAGGCGTAATCACACCCTCCCAAGTCACAGCCAGGCGTAATCACACCCTCCCAAGTCACAGCCAGGCGTAATCACACCCTCCCAAATCACAGCCAGACGTAATCACACCCCTCCCAAGTCACAGCCAGGCGTAATCACACCCTGCCAAGTCACAGCCAGGCGTAATCACACCCCTCCCATGTCACAGACAGACGTAATCACACCCTCCCAAGTCACAGACAGACGTAATCACACCCTCCCAAGTCACAGCCAGGCGTAATCACACCCTCCCAAGTCACAGCCAGACGTAATCACACCCCTCCCAAGTCACAGCCAGACGTAATCACACCCCTCCCAAGTCACAGCCAGACGTAATCACACCCTCCCAAATCACAGCCAGACGTAATCACACCCCTCCCAAGTCACAGCCAGGCGTAATCACCCCCCTCCCAAGTCACAGCCAGGCGTAATCACACCCTCCCAAGTCACAGCCAGGCGTAATCACACCCTCCCAAGTCACAGCCAGGCGTAATCACACCCTCCCAAGTCACAGCCAGGCGTAATCACACCCTCCCAAGTCACAGCCAGACGTAATCACACCTTCCGAAGTCACAGCCAGGCGTAATCACACCCCTCACAAGTCACAGCCAGACGTAATCACACCCCTCCCAAGTCACAGCCAGACGTAATCACACCCTCCCAAGTCACAGCCAGGCGTAATCACACCCTCCCAAGTCACAGCCTGACGTAATCGCACCCTCCCAAGTCACAGCCAGATGTAATCACACCCTCCCAAGTCACAGACAGGCGTAATCATCCCCCTCCCAAGTCACAGCCAGATGTAATCACACCCTCCCAAGTCACAGCCAGGCGTAATCACACCCTCCCAAGTCACAGCCAGACGTAATCACACCCCTCCCAAGTCACAGCCAGACGTAATCACACCACTTCCAAGTCACAGCCAGATGTAATCACACCCCTCCCAAGTCACAGCCAGGCGTAATCACACCCTCCCAAGTCACAGCCAGACGTAATCACACCCCTCCCAAGTCACAGCCAGGCGTAATCACACCCTCCCAAGTCACAGCCAGACGTAATCACACCACTTCCAAGTCACAGCCAGGCATAATCACACCCTCCCAAGTCACAGCCAGGCGTAATCACACCTTCCCAAGTCACAGCCAGGCGTAATCACACCCTCCCAAGTCACAGCCAGGCGTAATCACACCCTCCCAAGTCACAGCCAGACGTAATCACCCCCCTCCCAAGTCACAGCCAGACGTAATCACACCCCTCCCAAGTCACAGCCAGACGTAATCAACCCTCCCAAGTCACAGCCAGACGTAATCACACCCTCCCAAGTCACAGCCAGACGTAATCACACCCTCCCAAGTCACAGCCAGACGTAATCACACCCTCCCAAGTCACAGCCAGGCGTAATCACACCTTCCCAAGTCACAGCCAGGCGTAATCACACCTTCCCAAGTCACAGCCAGGCGTAATCACACCCCTCCCAAGTCACAGCCAGGCGTAATCACACCCTCCCAAGTCACAGCCAGGCGTAATCACACCATCCCAAGTCACAGCCAGATGTAATCACACCCCTCCCAAGTCACAGCCAGACGTAATCACACCCTCCCAAGTCACAGCCAGGCGTAATCACACCCTCCCAAGTCACAGCCAGGCGTAATCACACCCTCCCAAGTCACAGCCAGGCGTAATCACACCCTCCCAAGTCACAGCCAGGCGTAATCACACCCCTCCCAAGTCACAGCCAGGCGTAATCACACCCTCCCCAGTCACAGCCAGGCGTAATCACACCCTCCCAGTGACAGCCAGGCATAATCATCCCCCTCCCAATTCACAGACAGGGGTAATCACACCCTCCCAAGTGACAGCCAGGCGTAATCACACCCTCCCAAGTCACAGCCAGACGTAATCACACCCTCCCAAGTCACAGCCAGGCGTAATCACACCACTTCCAAGTCACAGCCAGGCGTAATCACACCCTCCCAAGTCACAGCCAGGCGTAATCACACCTTCCCAAGTCACAGCCAGGCGTAATCACACCCCTCCCAAGTCACAGCCAGGCGTAATCACACCCTCCCAAGTCACAGCCAGGCGTAATCACACCCTCCCAAGTCACAGCCAGGTGTAATCACACCCCTCCCAAGTCACAGCCAGACGTAATCACCCCCCTCCCAAGTCACAGCCAGATGTAATCACACCCTCCCAAGTCACAGACAGGCGTAATCATCCCCCTCCCAAGTCACAGCCAGATGTAATCACACCCTCCCAAGTCACAGCCAGGCGTAATCACACCCTCCCAAGTCACAGCCAGACGTAATCACACCCCTCCCAAGTCACAGCCAGACGTAATCACACCACTTCCAAGTCACAGCCAGATGTAATCACACCCCTCCCAAGTCACAGCCAGGCGTAATCACACCCTCCCAAGTCACAGCCAGACGTAATCACACCCCTCCCAAGTCACAGCCAGGCGTAATCACACCCTCCCAAGTCACAGCCAGACATAATCACACCACTTCCAAGTCACAGCCAGGCATAATCACACCCTCCCAAGTCACAGCCAGGCGTAATCACACCTTCCCAAGTCACAGCCAGGCGTAATCACACCCTCCCAAGTCACAGCCAGGCGTAATCACACCCTCCCAAGTCACAGCCAGACTTAATCACCCCCCTCCCAAGTCACAGCCAGACGTAATCACACCCCTCCCAAGTCACAGCCAGACGTAATCAACCCTCCCAAGTCACAGCCAGACGTAATCACACCCTCCCAAGTCACAGCCAGACGTAATCACACCCTCCCAAGTCACAGCCAGACGTAATCACACCCTCCCAAGTCACAGCCAGGCGTAATCACACCTTCCCAAGTCACAGCCAGGCGTAATCACACCTTCCCAAGTCACAGCCAGGCGTAATTACACCCCTCCCAAGTCACAGCCAGGCGTAATCACACCCTCCCAAGTCACAGCCAGGCGTAATCACACCATCCCAAGTCACAGCCAGATGTAATCACACCCCTCCCAAGTCACAGCCAGATGTAATCACACCCCTCCCAAGTCACAGCCAGACGTAATCACACCCTCCCAAGTCACAGCCAGGCGTAATCACACCCTCCCAAGTCACAGCCAGGCGTAATCACACCCTCCCAAGTCACAGCCAGGCGTAATCACACCCTCCCAAGTCACAGCCAGGCGTAATCACACCCCTCCCAAGTCACAGCCAGGCGTAATCACACCTTCCCAAGTCACAGCCAGGCGTAATCACACCTTCCCAAGTCACAGCCAGACGTAATCACACCCTCCCAAGTCACAGCCAGGCGTAATCACACCCTCCCAAGTCACAGCCAGGCGTAATCACACCCTCCCAAGTCACAGCCAGGCGTAATCACACCCTCCCAAGTCACAGCCAGGCGTAATCACACCCCCCCAAGTCACAGCCAGGCGTAATCACACCCCTCCCAAGTCACAGCCAGGCGTAATCACACCTTCCCAAGTCACAGCCAGGCGTAATCACACCTTCCCAAGTCACAGCCAGGCGTAATCACACCTACCCAAGTCACAGCCAGGCGTAATTACACCCTCCCAAGTCACAGCCAGATGTAATCACCCCCCTTCCAAGTCACAGCCAGGCGTAATCACACCCTCCCAAGTCACAGCCAGGCGTAATCACACCCTCCCAAGTCACAGCCAGACGTAATCACACCCTCCCAAGTCACAGCCAGACGTAATCACACCCCTCCCAAGTCACAGCCAGACGTAATCACCCCCCTCCCAAGTCACAGCCAAACGTAATCACACCCTCCCAAGTCACAGCCAGACGTAATCACACCCTCCCAAGTCACAGCCAGACGTAATCACACCCTCCCAAGTCACAGCCAGGCGTAATCACACCCTCCCAAGTCACAGTCAGACGTAATCACACCCTCCCAAGTCACAGCCAGGCGTAATCACACCCTCCCAAGTCACAGCCAGGCGTAATCACACCCTCCCAAGTCACAGCCAGGCGTAATCACACCCTCCCAAGTCACAGCCAGGCGTAATCACACCCTCCCAAGTAACAGCCAGGCGTAATCACACCCTCCCAAGTAACAGCCAGATGTAATCACACCCTCCCAAGTTACAGCCAGACGTAATCACCCCCCTCCCAAGTCACAGCCAGGCGTAATCACACCCTCCCACGTCACAGCCAGGCGTAATCACACCCTCCCAAGTCACAGCCATGCGTAATCACACCCTCCCAAGTCACAGCCAGATGTAATCACACCCTCCCAAGTCACAGCCAGACGTAATCACACCCCTCCCAAGTCACAGCCAGGCGTAATCACACCCTCCCAAGTCACAGCCAGACGTAATCACACCACTTCCAAGTCACAGCCAGGCGTAATCACACCTTCCCAAGTCACAGCCAGGCGTAATCACACCCTCCCAAGTCACAGCCAGGCGTAATCACACCCTCCCAAGTCACAGCCAGGCGTAATCACACCTTCCCAAGTCACAGCCAGGCGTAATCACACCCTCCCAAGTCACAGCCAGGCGTAATCACACCCTCCCAAGTCACAGCCAGACGTAATCACCCCCCTCCCAAGTCACAGCCAGACGTAATCACCCCCCTCCCAAGTCACAGCCAGACGTAATCAACCCTCCCAAGTCACAGCCAGACGTAATCACACCCTCCCAAGTCACAGCCAGACATAATCACACCCTCCCAAGTCACAGCCAGACGTAATCACACCCTCCCAAGTCACAGCCAGGCGTAATCACACCTTCCCAAGTCACAGCCAGGCGTAATCACACCTTCCCAAGTCACAGCCAGGCGTAATCACACCCCTCCCAAGTCACAGCCAGGCGTAATCACACCCTCCCAAGTCACAGCCAGGCGTAATCACACCATCCCAAGTCACAGCCAGATGTAATCACACCCCTCCCAAGTCACAGCCAGACGTAATCACACCCTCCCAAGTCACAGCCAGGCGTAATCACACCCTCCCAAGTCACAGCCAGGCGTAATCACACCCTCCCAAGTCACAGCCAGGCGTAATCACACCCTCCCAAGTCACAGCCAGGCGTAATCACACCCCTCCCAAGTCACAGCCAGGCGTAATCACACCTTCCCAAGTCACAGCCAGGCGTAATCACACCTTCCCAAGTCACAGCCAGACGTAATCACACCCTCCCAAGTCACAGCCAGGCGTAATCACACCCTCCCAAGTCACAGCCAGGCGTAATCACACCCTCCCAAGTCACAGCCAGGCGTAATCACACCCTCCCAAGTCACAGCCAGGCGTAATCACACCCCTCCCAAGTCACAGCCAGGCGTAATCACACCTTCCCAAGTCACAGCCAGGCGTAATCACACCTTCCCAAGTCACAGCCAGGCGTAATCACACCTACCCAAGTCACAGCCAGGCGTAATTACACCCTCCCAAGTCACAGCCAGATGTAATCACCCCCCTTCCAAGTCACAGCCAGGCGTAATCACACCCTCCCAAGTCACAGCCAGGCGTAATCACACCTTCCCAAGTCACAGCCAGGCGTAATCACCCCCCTCCCAAGTCACAGCCAGGTGTAATCACACCCCTCCCAAGTCACAGCCAGACGTAATCACCCCCCTCCCAAGTCACAGCCAAACGTAATCACACCCTCCCAAGTCACAGCCAGACGTAATCACACCCTCCCAAGTCACAGCCAGACGTAATCACACCCTCCCAAGTCACAGCCAGGCGTAATCACACCCTCCCAAGTCACAGTCAGACGTAATCACACCCTCCCAAGTCACAGCCAGGCGTAATCACACCCTCCCAAGTCACAGCCAGGCGTAATCACACCCTCCCAAGTCACAGCCAGGCGTAATCACACCCTCCCAAGTCACAGCCAGGCGTAATCACACCCTCCCAAGTAACAGCCAGGCGTAATCACACCCTCCCAAGTAACAGCCAGATGTAATCACACCCTCCCAAGTTACAGCCAGACGTAATCACCCCCCTCCCAAGTCACAGCCAGGCGTAATCACACCCTCCCACGTCACAGCCAGGCGTAATCACACCCTCCCAAGTCACAGCCATGCGTAATCACACCCTCCCAAGTCACAGCCAGATGTAATCACACCCTCCCAAGTCACAGCCAGACGTAATCACACCCCTCCCAAGTCACAGCCAGGCGTAATCACACCCTCCCAAGTCACAGCCAGACGTAATCACACCACTTCCAAGTCACAGCCAGGCATAATCACACCCTCCCAAGTCACAGCCAGGCGTAATCACACCTTCCCAAGTCACAGCCAGGCGTAATCACACCCTCCCAAGTCACAGCCAGGCGTAATCACACCCTCCCAAGTCACAGCCAGACGTAATCACCACCCTCCCAAGTCACAGCCAGACGTAATCACACCCCTCCCAAGTCACAGCCAGACGTAATCAACCCTCCCAAGTCACAGCCAGACGTAATCACACCCTCCCAAGTCACAGCCAGACGTAATCACACCCTCCCAAGTCACAGCCAGACGTAATCACACCCTCCCAAGTCACAGCCAGGCGTAATCACACCTTCCCAAGTCACAGCCAGGCGTAATCACACCTTCCCAAGTCACAGCCAGGCGTAATCACACCCCTCCCAAGTCACAGCCAGGCGTAATCACACCCTCCCAAGTCACAGCCAGGCGTAATCACACCCCTCCCAAGTCACAGCCAGGCGTAATCACACCCTCCCAAGTCACAGCCAGGCGTAATCATCCCCCTCCCAAGTCACTGCCAGACGTAATCACACCCTCCCAAGTCACAGCCAGACGTAATCACACCTTCCCAAGTCACAGCCAGACGTAATCACACCCTCCCAAGTCACAGCCAGGCGTAATCACACCCTCCCAAGTCACAGCCAGATGTAATCACACCCCTCCCAAGTCACAGCCAGACGTAATCACACCCTCCCAAGTCACAGCCAGGCGTAATCACACCCTCCCAAGTCACAGTCAGACGTAATCACACCCTCCCAAGTCACAGCCAGGCGTAATCACACCCTCCCAAGTCACAGCCAGGCGTAATCACACCCTCCCAAGTCACAGCCAGGCGTAATCACACCCTCCCAAGTCACAGCCAGGCGTAATCACACCCTCCCAAGTCACAGCCAGGCGTAATCACACCCTCCCAAGTCACAGCCAGGCGTAATCACACCCTCCCAAGTCACAGCCAGGCGTAATCACACCCTCCCAAGTCACAGCCAGACGTAATCACACCCTCCCAAGTCACAGCCAGGCGTAATCACACCCCTCCCAAGTCACAGCCAGGCGTAATCACACCCCTCCCAAGTCACAGCCAGGCGTAATCACACCCTCCCAAATCACAGCCAGGCGTAATCACACCCTCCCAAGTAACAGCCAGGCGTAATCACACCCTCCCAAGTAACAGCCAGATGTAATCACACCCTCCCAAGTTACAGCCAGGCGTAATCACACCCTCCCAAGTCACAGCCAGGCATAATCACACCCTCCCAAGTCACAGCCAGATGTAATCACACCCTCCCAAGTTACAGCCAGATGTAATCACACCCCTCCCAAGTCACAGCCAGACGTAATCACACCCTCCCAAGTCACAGCCAGGCGTAATCATACCCTCTCAAGTCACAGCCAGACGTAATCACACCCCTCCCAAGTCACAGCCAGACGTAATCACACCCCTCACAAGTCACAGCCAGGCGTAATCACACCCTCTCAAGTCACAACCAGACGTAATCACACCCTCCCAAGTCACAGCCAGGCGTAATCACACCCTCCCAAGTCACAGCCAGATGTAATCACCCCCCTTCCAAGTCACAGCCAGGCATAATCAAACCCTCCCAAGTCACAGCCAGGCGTAATCACACCCTCCCAAGTCACAGCCAGGCGTAATCACACCCCTCCCAAGTCACAGCCAGACGTAATCACCCCCTCCCAAGTCACAGCCAGACGTAATCACATCCCTCCCAAGTCACAGCCAGACGTATTCACCCCCCTCCCAAGTCACAGCCAGGCGTAATCACACCCTCCCAAGTCACAGCCAGACGTAATCACACCCTCCCAAGTTACAGCCAGGCGTAATCACACCCTCCCAAGTCACAGCCAGGCGTAATCACACCCTCCCAAGTCACAGCCAGGCATAATCACACCCCTCCCAAGTCACAGCCAGATGTAATCACACCCTCCCAAGTCACAGCCAGACGTAATCACCCCCTCCCAAGTGACAGCCAGGCGTAATCACACCCTCCCAAGTCACAGCCAGGCGTAATCACACCCTCCCAAGTCACAGCCAGGCGTAATCACACCCTCCCAAGTCACAGCCAGACGTAATCACACCCTCCCAAGTCACAGCCAGGCGTAATCACATCCTCCCAAGTCACAGCCAGGCATAATCACCCCCCTCCCAAGTCACAGCCAGATGTAATCACACCCCTCCCAAGTCACAGCCAGACGTAATCACAGCCCTCCCAAGTCACAGCCAGGCGTAATCACACCCTCCCAAGTCACCGCCAGACGTAATCACAGCCTCCCAAGTCACAGCCAGGCGTAATCACACCCTCCCAAGTCACAGCCAGGCGTAATCACACCCTCCCAAGTCACAGCCAGGCGTAATCACCCCCCTCCCAAGTCACAGCCAGACGTAATCACACCCCTCCCAAGTCACAGCCAGACGTAATCACACCCTCCCAAGTCACAGCCAGGTGTAATCACACCCTCCCAAGTCACAGCCAGACGTAATCACACCCTCCCAAGTCACAGCCAGGCGTAATCACACCCTCCCAAGTCACAGCTCACCATATTTACAAACTAACTCTAATAGAAAGCGAACAAAAAAGGATCAGATTTTGGTAAAAAGGTCTTAATCACCCACATTTAACCCCTTAAAGGAGAATATGCTGTCCTTAAAGAAACAAATTTCCCTTATGTGGGAAACAGGGGGTCTCCAGAGATGAACCACGTTAATTTCAACCCCGGGGACCCCCTGCTCCCCGAGATGCATACCTCCGTAGGGGCGTCCGGCAGCAGCTCCGGGACCCCCTGCTCCCTGAGATCCGTACCTCCGTAGGGGGGGCCGGCAGCAGCTCCGGGACCCCCTGCTCCCTGAGATCCGTACCTCCGTAGGGGGGGCCGGCAGCAGCTCCGGGACCCCCTGCTCCCTGAGATCCGTACCTCCGTAGGGGCGGCCGGCAGCAGCTCCGGGACCCCCTGCTCCCTGAGATCCGTACCTCCGTAGGGGCGGCCGGCAGCAGCTCCGGGACCCCCTGCTCCCTGAGATCCGTACCTCCGTAGGGGCGGCCGGCAGCAGCTCCGGGACCCCCCTGCTCCCTGAAATCCGTACCTCCGTAGGGGCGGCCGGCAGCAGCTCCGGGACCCCCCCGCTCCCTGAGATCCGTACCTCCGTAGGGGCGGGGCCGGCAGCAGCTCCGGGACCCCCCCGCTCCCTGAGATCCGTACCTCCGTAGGGGCGGCCGGCAGCAGCTCCGGGACCCCCCTGCTCCCTGAGATCCGTACCTCCGTAGGGGCGGCCGGCAGCAGCTCCGGGACCCCCTGCACCCTGAGATCCGTACCTCCGTAGGGGGGGCCGGCAGCAGCTCCGGGACCCCCTGCTCTCTGAGATCCGTACCTCCGTAGGGGCGGCCGGTATCAGCTCCGGGACCCCCTGCTCCCTGAGATCCGTACCTCCGTAGGGGGGGCCGGGAGCAGCTCCGGGACCCCCTGCTCCCTGAGATCCGTACCTCCGTAGGGGTGGCCGGTATCAGCTCCGGGACCCCCTGCTCCCTGAGATCCGTACCTCCGTAGGGGGGGCCGGCAGCAGCTCCGGGACCCCCTGCTCCCTGAGATCCGTACCTCCGTAGGGGCGGCCGGCAGCAGCTCCGGGACCCCCTGCTCTCTGAGATCCGTACCTCCGTAGGGGCGGCCGGCAGCAGCTCCGGGACCCCCTGCTCCCTGAAATCCGTACCTCCGTAGGGGCGGCCGCCAGCAGCTCCGGGACCCCCCTGCTCCCTGAGATTCGTACCTCCGTAGGGGCGGCCGGCAGCAGCTCCGCAGGTCTAAATGTCGCGCGGGCCAACAGGATGCAGCAAGGCCTGACGTCACTGTATCCTACGGTGATGTGGGACATTTTAAGCCACCATTTAGATAGCCCCACACAGCCCAGCCGGAGCTGCTACCGGCACCCCCTACGGAGGTTATTATCTCGGGAAGCAGGGGGTGAGCTGTAATTAACGCAATTCACGTCCGGAGACCCCCTGCTTCAATCCTATAACTAAAGGAGGAGAACTGGAGCATTTTAACGGCACAACAAGATGTAATAACACCACGCTGGAGGCGGCGCGGTGTGAGATACAGAGGATTCTCCCGACTTCTCGTTGCAGGGAAGAGAGTGGTCTTCATGGGGGACGACACCTGGGACGGGCTGTTTCCCAAAACCTTCTACAGATCCTACTTCTTCCCTTCTTTCAACGTGAAGGACCTTCACACTGTGGACAATGGGATCCTGCAGCATCTGTATCCTACTGGTGAGTGATGGGATGTTACCCGAGGGCTTCCCACCGGAGAACTGTATCCTACTGGTGAGTGATGGGATGTTACCCGAGGGCTTCCCACCGGAGACCTGTATCCTACTGGTGAGTGATGGGATGTTACCCGAGGGCTTCCCACCGGAGAACTGTATCCTACTGGTGAGTGATGGGATGTTACCCGAGGGTTTCCCACCGGAGATCTGTATCCTACTGGTGAGTGATGGGATGTTACCCGAGGGCTTCCCACCGGAGAACTGTATCCTACTGGTGAGTGATGGGATGTTACCCGAGGGTTTCCCACCGGAGATCTGTATCCTACTGGTGAGTGATGGGATGTTACCCGAGGGCTTCCCACCGGAGATCTGTATCCTACTGGTGAGTGATGGGATGTTACCCGCGTGCTTCCCACCAGAGATCTGTATCCTACTGGTGAGTGATGGGATGTTACTCGAGGGCTTCCCACCGGAGACCTGTATCCTACTGGTGAGTGATGGGATGTTACCCGAGGGCTTCCCACCGGAGACCTGTATCCTACTGGTGAGTGATGGGATGTTACCTGAGGGCTTCCCACCGGAGACCTGGATCCTACTGGTGAGTGATGGGATGTTACCCGAGTGCTTCCCACCGGAGATCTGTATCCTACTGGTGAGTGATGGGATGTTACCCGAGGGCTTCCCACCGGAGAACTGTATCCTACTGGTGAGTGATGGGATGTTACCCGAGGGTTTCCCACCGGAGATCTGTATCCTACTGGTGAGTGATGGGATGTTACCCGAGGGCTTCCCACCGGAGATCTGTATCCTACTGGTGAGTGATGGGATGTTACCCGCGTGCTTCCCACCAGAGATCTGTATCCTACTGGTGAGTGATGGGATGTTACTCGAGGGCTTCCCACCGGAGACCTGTATCCTACTGGTGAGTGATGGGATGTTACCCGAGGGCTTCCCACCGGAGACCTGTATCCTACTGGTGAGTGATGGGATGTTACCTGAGGGCTTCCCACCAGAGACCTGGATCCTACTGGTGAGTGATGGGATGTTACCCGAGTGCTTCCCACCGGAGATCTGTATCCTACTGGTGAGTGATGGGATGTTACCCGAGGGCTTCCCACCGGAGAACTGTATCCTACTGGTGAGTGATGGGATGTTACCCGAGGGTTTCCCACCGGAGATCTGTATCCTACTGGTGAGTGATGGGATGTTACCCGAGGGCTTCCCACCGGAGATCTGTATCCTACTGGTGAGTGATGGGATGTTACCCGCGTGCTTCCCACCGGAGATCTGTATCCTACTGGTGAGTGATGGGATGTTACCCGCGTGCTTCCCACCGGAGATCTGTATCCTACTGGTGAGTGATGGGATGTTACCCGCGGGCTTCCCACCGGAGACCTGTATCCTACTGGTGAGTGATGGGATGTTACCCGAGGGCTTCCCACTGGAGATCTGTATCCTACTGGTGAGTGATAGGATGTTACCCGCGGGCTTCCCACTGGAGATCTGAATCCTACTGGTGAGTGATGGGATGTTACCCGAGGGCTTCCCACCGGAGATCTGTATCCTACTGGTGAGTGATGGGATGTTACCCGAGGGCTTCCCACCGGAGAACTGTATCCTACTGGTGAGTGATGGGATGTTACCCGCGTGCTTTCTACCGGAGATCTGTATCCTACTGGTGAGTGATGGGATGTTACCCGCGGGCTTCCCACCGGAGACCTGTATCCCACTGGTGAGTGATGGGATGTTACCCGCGGGCTTCCCACCGGAGATCTGTATCCTACTGGTGAGTGATGGGATGTTACCCGAGGGCTTCCCACCGGAGACCTGGATCCTACTGGTGAGTGATGGGATGTTACCCGAGGGTTTCCCACCGGAGACCTGGATCCTACTGGTGAGTGATGGGATGTTACCCGAGTGCTTCCCACCGGAGATCTGTATCCTACTGGTGAGTGATGGGATGTTACCCGAGGGCTTCCCACCGGAGAACTGTATCCTACTGGTGAGTGATGGGATGTTACCCGAGGGTTTCCCACCGGAGATCTGTATCCTACTGGTGAGTGATGGGATGTTACCCGAGGGCTTCCCACCGGAGATCTGTATCCTACTGGTGAGTGATGGGATGTTACCCGCGTGCTTCCCACCAGAGATCTGTATCCTACTGGTGAGTGATGGGATGTTACCCGAGGGCTTCCCACCGGAGACCTGTATCCTACTGGTGAGTGATGGGATGTTACCCGAGGGCTTCCCACCGGAGACCTGTATCCTACTGGTGAGTGATGGGATGTTACCTGAGGGCTTCCCACCGGAGACCTGGATCCTACTGGTGAGTGATGGGATGTTACCCGAGTGCTTCCCACCGGAGATCTGGATCCTACTGGTGAGTGATGGGATGTTACCCGAGTGCTTCCCACCGGAGATCTGGATCCTACTGGTGAGTGATGGGATGTTACCCGAGTGCTTCCCACTGGAGATCTGTATCCTACTGGTGAGTGATGGGATGTTACCCGAGTGCTTCCCACCGGAGATCTGGATCCTACTGGTGAGTGATGGGATGTTACCCGAGGGCTTCCCACCGGAGATCTGTATCCTACTGGTGAGTGATGGGATGTTACCCGAGGGCTTCCCACCGGAGACCTGTATCCTACTGGTGAGTGATGGGATGTTACCCGAGGGCTTCCCACCGGAGAACTGTATCCTACTGGTGAGTGATGGGATGTTACCCGAGTGCTTGCCACCGGAGATCTGGATCCTACTGGTGAGTGATGGGATGTTACCCGAGGGCTTCCCACCGCAGACCTGTATCCTACTGGTGAGTGATGGGATGTTACCCGAGTGCTTCCCACCGGAGACCTGTATCCTACTGGTGAGTGATGGGATGTTACCCGAGGGCTTCCCACTGGAGATCTGTATCCTACTGGTGAGTGATGGGATGTTACCCGCGGGCTTCCCACTGGAGATCTGGATCCTACTGGTGAGTGATGGGATGTTACCCGAGGGCTTCCCACCGGAGATCTGTATCCTACTGGTGAGTGATGGGATGTTACCCGAGGGCTTCCCACCGGAGAACTGTATCCTACTGGTGAGTGATGGGATGTTACCCGCGTGCTTTCTACCGGAGATCTGTATCCTACTGGTGAGTGATGGGATGTTACCCGCGGGCTTCCCACCGGAGACCTGTATCCCACTGGTGAGTGATGGGATGTTACCCGCGGGCTTCCCACCGGAGATCTGTATCCTACTGGTGAGTGATGGGATGTTACCCGAGGGCTTCCCACCGGAGACCTGGATCCTACTGGTGAGTGATGGGATGTTACCCGAGGGTTTCCCACCGGAGACCTGGATCCTACTGGTGAGTGATGGGATGTTACCCGAGTGCTTCCCACCGGAGATCTGTATCCTACTGGTGAGTGATGGGATGTTACCCGAGGGCTTCCCACCGGAGAACTGTATCCTACTGGTGAGTGATGGGATGTTACCCGAGGGTTTCCCACCGGAGATCTGTATCCTACTGGTGAGTGATGGGATGTTACCCGAGGGCTTCCCACTGGAGATCTGTATCCTACTGGTGAGTGATGGGATGTTACCCGAGGGCTTCCCACTGGAGATCTGTATCCTACTGGTGAGTGATGGGATGTTACCCGCGGGCTTCCCACTGGAGATCTGGATCCTACTGGTGAGTGATGGGATGTTACCCGAGGGCTTCCCACCGGAGATCTGTATCCTACTGGTGAGTGATGGGATGTTACCCGAGGGCTTCCCACCGGAGAACTGTATCCTACTGGTGAGTGATGGGATGTTACCCGCGTGCTTTCTACCGGAGATCTGTATCCTACTGGTGAGTGATGGGATGTTACCCGCGGGCTTCCCACCGGAGACCTGTATCCCACTGGTGAGTGATGGGATGTTACCCGCGGGCTTCCCACCGGAGATCTGTATCCTACTGGTGAGTGATGGGATGTTACCCGAGGGCTTCCCACCGGAGACCTGGATCCTACTGGTGAGTGATGGGATGTTACCCGAGGGTTTCCCACCGGAGACCTGGATCCTACTGGTGAGTGATGGGATGTTACCCGAGTGCTTCCCACCGGAGATCTATATCCTACTGGTGAGTGATGGGATGTTACCCGAGGGCTTCCCACCGGAGAACTGTATCCTACTGGTGAGTGATGGGATGTTACCCGAGGGTTTCCCACCGGAGATCTGTATCCTACTGGTGAGTGATGGGATGTTACCCGAGGGCTTCCCACCGGAGATCTGTATCCTACTGGTGAGTGATGGGATGTTACCCGCGTGCTTCCCACCAGAGATCTGGATCCTACTGGTGAGTGATGGGATGTTACCCGAGGGCTTCCCACCGGAGACCTGTATCCTACTGGTGAGTGATGGGATGTTACCCGAGGGCTTCCCACCGGAGACCTGTATCCTACTGGTGAGTGATGGGATGTTACCTGAGGGCTTCCCACCGGAGACCTGGATCCTACTGGTGAGTGATGGGATGTTACCCGAGTGCTTCCCACCGGAGATCTGGATCCTACTGGTGAGTGATGGGATGTTACCCGAGTGCTTCCCACCGGAGATCTGGATCCTACTGGTGAGTGATGGGATGTTACCCGAGTGCTTCCCACTGGAGATCTGTATCCTACTGGTGAGTGATGGGATGTTACCCGAGTGCTTCCCACCGGAGATCTGGATCCTACTGGTGAGTGATGGGATGTTACCCGAGGGCTTCCCACCGGAGATCTGTATCCTACTGGTGAGTGATGGGATGTTACCCGAGGGCTTCCCACCGGAGACCTGTATCCTACTGGTGAGTGATGGGATGTTACCCGAGGGCTTCCCACCGGAGAACTGTATCCTACTGGTGAGTGATGGGATGTTACCCGAGTGCTTGCCACCGGAGATCTGGATCCTACTGGTGAGTGATGGGATGTTACCCGAGGGCTTCCCACCGCAGACCTGTATCCTACTGGTGAGTGATGGGATGTTACCCGAGGGCTTCCCACCGGAGACCTGTATCCTACTGGTGAGTGATGGGATGTTACCCGCGGGCTTCCCACTGGAGATCTGGATCCTACTGGTGAGTGATGGGATGTTACCCGAGGGCTTCCCACCGGAGAACTGTATCCTACTGGTGAGTGATGGGATGTTACCCGCGTGCTTTCTACCGGAGATCTGTATCCTACTGGTGAGTGATGGGATGTTACCCGCGGGCTTCCCACCGGAGACCTGTATCCCACTGGTGAGTGATGGGATGTTACCCGCGGGCTTCCCACCGGAGATCTGTATCCTACTGGTGAGTGATGGGATGTTACCCGAGGGCTTCCCACCGGAGACCTGGATCCTACTGGTGAGTGATGGGATGTTACCCGAGGGTTTCCCACCGGAGACCTGGATCCTACTGGTGAGTGATGGGATGTTACCCGAGTGCTTCCCACCGGAGATCTGTATCCTACTGGTGAGTGATGGGATGTTACCCGAGGGCTTCCCACCGGAGAACTGTATCCTACTGGTGAGTGATGGGATGTTACCCGAGGGTTACCCACCGGAGATCTGTATCCTACTGGTGAGTGATGGGATGTTACCCGAGGGCTTCCCACCGGAGATCTGTATCCTACTGGTGAGTGATGGGATGTTACCCGCGTGCTTCCCACCAGAGATCTGTATCCTACTGGTGAGTGATGGGATGTTACCCGAGGGCTTCCCACCGGAGACCTGTATCCTACTGGTGAGTGATGGGATGTTACCCGAGGGCTTCCCACCGGAGACCTGTATCCTACTGGTGAGTGATGGGATGTTACCTGAGGGCTTCCCACCGGAGACCTGGATCCTACTGGTGAGTGATGGGATGTTACCCGAGTGCTTCCCACCGGAGATCTGGATCCTACTGGTGAGTGATGGGATGTTACCCGAGTGCTTCCCACCGGAGATCTGGATCCTACTGGTGAGTGATGGGATGTTACCCGAGTGCTTCCCACTGGAGATCTGTATCCTACTGGTGAGTGATGGGATGTTACCCGAGTGCTTCCCACCGGAGATCTGGATCCTACTGGTGAGTGATGGGATGTTACCCGAGGGCTTCCCACCGGAGATCTGGATCCTACTGGTGAGTGATGGGATGTTACCCGAGGGCTTCCCACCGGAGAACTGTATCCTACTGGTGAGTGATGGGATGTTACCCGAGGGCTTCCCACCGGAGAACTGTATCCTACTGGTGAGTGATGGGATGTTACCCGAGTGCTTGCCACCGGAGATCTGGATCCTACTGGTGAGTGATGGGATGTTACCCGAGGGCTTCCCACCGCAGACCTGTATCCTACTGGTGAGTGATGGGATGTTACCCGAGGGCTTCCCACCGGAGACCTGTATCCTACTGGTGAGTGATGGGATGTTACCCGAGGGCTTCCCACCGGAGACCTGGATCCTACTGGTGAGTGATGGGATGTTACCCGAGTGCTTCCCACCGGAGATCTGGATCCTACTGGTGAGTGATGGGATGTTACCCGAGGGCTTCCCACCGGAGATTTGTATCCTACTGGTGAGTGATGGGATGTTACCCGAGGACTTCCCACCGGAGAACTGTATCCTACTGGTGAGTGATGGGATGTTACCCGAGTGCTTGCCACCGGAGATCTGGATCCTACTGGTGAGTGATGGGATGTTACCCGAGGGCTTCCCACCGCAGACCTGTAGCCTACTGGTGAGTGATGGGATGTTACCCGAGGGCTTCCCACCGGAGAACTGGATCCTACTGGTGAGTGATGGGATGTTACCCGAGGGCTTCCCACCGGAGATCTGTATCCTACTGGTGAGTGATGGGATGTTACCCGAGGGCTTCCCACCGGAGATCTGTATCCTACTGGTGAGTGATGGGATGTTACCCGCGTGCTTCCCACCGGAGATCTGTACCCACAGTGCCACCTTAAGCAACGCCCCGTTCTCTCTCTACGGCCTGGGTTAGATCTCCACAGATCAGGTCATCTTCTAGGGCAAGCAAAACACACAATTTCTCCCGGGAGCATCGTACGGCACAGATATGTATTTGTCTCAAATAGTATGGCAGACGGGCCCGGAGCTGTAAGAAATCAGAGGAGACTATGGTTGAATTCTCACAACTGACTTTTTAATGGTTCACAAAGCAGGTTTTATACATAAGGCAGGGACAAAAATACCGTTGTCATCTGTTACAAATATGGATTACACATCTAAATTTACATGTAACCTTTATATAATGCCTTTTCTGTAAATCTTAAACCATTTAACTGCTGAGCAAGAGATATACAATGGTGTCTTATAAGGCAGTCCTGTCCTCCGGTAGTCTTGCTTTAACAGCATATGACAGGCACGAAACAGCTGGTCTCAAAGCTATTTTCAATGGTCTCTGAGAAATAGCAAGGCTAGCGTATACTGTTTTTAACCTTATCAATCCCTGAGGGGAACAGGAGACAATTTTTAACCTTACAGCCGGTATTCAATGTAGTGTGCAACCATCGTCATCTTCCGGAAGCTTCAACCCCTCCCTAATAATGCAGCTCCTTACATCTTAATTTCATCTAAGAACAACTGTATTGTTGGTCCCCTAAAAGGTATCGCAACTTGCAATGTGCCTGCATTCCTGCAGAACCAATACGGCTGCTTGAACTGTATATTGCAGCAAACCAAGATGGAGGGAATCCATTGAATAGGAAGCTAAGTGATACGCTTTGTCAGGGTGAGGGCAGGGTTGCACTGATTAGCCAGGGTGAGGGCAGGGTTGCACTGATTAGCCAGGGTGAGGGCAGGGTTGCACTGATTAGCCAGGGTGAGGGCAGGGTTGCACTGCCTTTGTCAGGGTGAGGGCAGGGTTGCACTGCCTTTGTCAGGGTGAGGGCAGGGTTGCACTGATTAGTCAGGGTGAGGGCAGGGTTGCACTGCCTGTGTCAGGGTGAGGGCAGGGTTGCACTGCCTGTGTCAGGGTGAGGGCAGGGTTGCACTGATTAGTCAGGGTGAGCGCAGGATTGCACTGCCTGTGTCAGGGTGAGGGCAGGGTTGCACTGATTAGTCAGGGTGAGCGCAGGGTTGCACTGCCCGTGTCAGGGTGAGCGCAGGGTTGCACTGATTAGTCAGGGTGAGGGCAGGGTTGCACTGCCTGTGTCAGGGTGAGGGCAGGGTTGCACTGATTAGTCAGGGTGAGGGCAGGGTTGCACTGCCTTTGTCAGGGTGAGGGCAGGGTTGCACTGCCTGTGTCAGGGTGAGGGCAGGGTTGCACTGATTAGTCAGGGTGAGGGCAGGGTTGCACTGATTAGTCAGGGTGAGGGCAGGGTTGCACTGATTAGTCAGGGTGAGGGCAGGGTTGCACTGCCTGTGTCAGGGTGAGGGAAGGGTTGCACTGATTAGTCAGGGTGAGGGCAGGGTTGCACTGATTAGTCAGGGTGAGGGCAGGGTTGCACTGATTAGTCAGGGTGAGGGCAGGGTTGCACTGATTAGTCAGGGTGAGGGCAGGGTTGCACTGATTAGTCAGGGTGAGGGCAGGGTTGCACTGCCTGTGTCAGGGTGAGGGCAGGGTTGCACTGATTAGTCAGGGTGAGGGCAGGGTTGCACTGCCTGTGTCAGGGTGAGGGCAGGGTTGCACTGCCTGTGTCAGGGTGAGGGCAGGGTTGCACTGCCTGTGTCAGGGTGAGGGCAGGGTTGCACTGCCTGTGTCAGGGTGAGGGCAGGGTTGCACTGCCTTTGTCAGGGTGAGGGCAGGGTTGCACTGCCTGTGTCAGGGTGAGGGCAGGGTTGCACTGCCTGTGTCAGGGTGAGGGCAGGGTTGCACTGCATGTGTCAGGGTGAGGCCAGGGTTGCACTGCCTTTGTCAGGGCGAGGGCAGGGTTGCACTGCCTGTGTCAGGGTGAGGGCAGGGTTGCATTGCCTGTGTCAGGGTGAGGGCAGGGTTGCACTGCCTGTATCAGGGTGAGGGCAGGGTTGCACTGCATGTGTCAGGGTGAGGGCAGGGTTGCACTGCATGTGTCAGGGTGAGGGCAGGATTGCACTGCCTGTGTCAGGGTGAGGGCAGGGTTGCACTGCCTGTGTCAGGGTGAGGGCAGGGTTGCACTGCCTGTGTCAGGGTGAGGGCAGGGTTGCACTGATTAGTCAGGGTGAGGGCAGGGTTGCACTGCCTGTGTCAGGGTGAGGGCAGGGTTGCACTGCCTGTGTCAGGGTGAGGGCAGGGTTGCACTGCCTGTGTCAGGGTGAGGGCAGGGTTGCACTGCCTGTGTCAGGGTGAGGGCAGGGTTGCACTGCCTGTGTCAGGGTGAGGGCAGGGTTGCACTGCCTTTGTCAGGGTGAGGGCAGGGTTGCACTGCATGTGTCAGGGTGAGGGCAGGGTTGCCCTGATTAGTCAGGGTGAGGGCAGGGTTGCACTGCCTTTGTCAGGGTGAGGGCAGGGTTGCACTGCCTGTGTCAGGGTGAGGGCAGTATTGCACTGCCTGTGTCGGGGTGAGGGCAGGGTTGCACTGCCTGTGTCAGGGTGAGGGCAGAGTTGCACTGCCTGTGTCAGGGTGAGGGCAGGGTTGCACTGCCTGTGTCAGGGTGAGGGCAGAGTTGCACTGCCTTTGTCAGGGTGAGGGCAGGGTTGCACTGCCTGTGTCAGGGTGAGGGCAGAGTTGCACTGCCTTTGTCAGGGTGAGGGCAGGGTTGCACTGCCTGTGTCAGGGTGAGGGCAGGGTTGCACTGCCTGTGTCTGGGTGAGGGCAGGGTTGCACTGCCTGTGTCAGGGTGAGGGCAGGGTTGCACTGCCTGTGTCTGGGTGAGGGCAGGGTTGCACTGCCTGTGTCAGGGTGAGGGCAGGGTTGCACTGCCTGTGTCAGGGTGAGGGCAGGGTTGCACTGCCTTTGTCAGGGTGAGGGCAGGGTTGCACTGCATGTGTCAGGGTGAGGCCAGGGTTGCACTGCCTGTGTCAGGGTGAGGGCAGGGTTGCACTGCCTGTGTCAGGGTGAGGGCAGGGTTGCATTGCCTGTGTCAGGGTGAGGGCAGGGTTGCACTGCCTGTATCAGGGTGAGGGCAGGGTTGCACTGCCTTTGTCAGGGTGAGGGCAGGGTTGCACTGCCTTTGTCAGGGTGAGGGCAGGGTTGCACCGCCTGTGTCAGGGTGAGGGCAGGGTTGCACTGCCTGTGTCAGGGTGTGGTCAGGGTTGCACTGCATGTGTCAGGGTGAGGGCAGGGTTGCACTGCCTGTGTCAGGGTGAGGGCAGGGTTGCACTGCCTGTGTCAGGGTGAGGGCAGGGTTGCACTGATTAGTCAGGGTGAGGGCAGGGTTGCACTGCCTGTGTCAGGGTGAGGGCAGGGTTGCACTGATTAGTCAGGGTGAGGGCAGGGTTGCACTGCCTTTGTCAGGGTGAGGGCAGGGTTGCACTGCCTGTGTCAGGGTGAGGGCAGGGTTGCATTGCCTGTGTCAGGGTGAGGGCAGGGTTGCACTGCCTGTATCAGGGTGAGGGCAGGGTTGCACTGCCTTTGTCAGGGTGAGGGCAGGGTTGCACTGCCTGTGTCAGGGTGAGGGCAGGGTTGCACTGCCTGTGTCAGGGTGAGGGCAGGGTTGCACTGCCTGTGTCAGGGTGAGGGCAGGGTTGCACTGCCTGTGTCAGGGTGAGGGCAGGGTTGCACTGCATGTGTCAGGGTGAGGGCAGGATTGCACTGCCTGTGTCAGGGTGAGGGCAGGGTTGCACTGCCTGTGTCAGGGTGAGGGCAGGGTTGCACTGCCTGTGTCAGGGTGAGGGCAGGGTTGCACTGATTAGTCAGGGTGAGGGCAGGGTTGCACTGCCTGTGTCAGGGTGAGGGCAGGGTTGCATTGCCTGTGTCAGGGTGAGGGCAGGGTTGCACTGCCTGTATCAGGGTGAGGGCAGGGTTGCACTGCATGTGTCAGGGTGAGGGCAGGGTTGCACTGCATGTGTCAGGGTGAGGGCAGGATTGCACTGCCTGTGTCAGGGTGAGGGCAGGGTTGCACTGCCTGTGTCAGGGTGAGGGCAGGGTTGCACTGCCTGTGTCAGGGTGAGGGCAGGGTTGCACTGATTAGTCAGGGTGAGGGCAGGGTTGCACTGCCTGTGTCAGGGTGAGGGCAGGGTTGCACTGCCTGTGTCAGGGTGAGGGCAGGGTTGCACTGCCTGTGTCAGGGTGAGGGCAGGGTTGCACTGCCTGTGTCAGGGTGAGGGCAGGGTTGCACTGCCTGTGTCAGGGTGAGGGCAGGGTTGCACTGCCTTTGTCAGGGTGAGGGCAGGGTTGCACTGCATGTGTCAGGGTGAGGGCAGGGTTGCCCTGATTAGTCAGGGTGAGGGCAGGGTTGCACTGCCTTTGTCAGGGTGAGGGCAGGGTTGCACTGCCTGTGTCAGGGTGAGGGCAGTATTGCACTGCCTGTGTCGGGGTGAGGGCAGGGTTGCACTGCCTGTGTCAGGGTGAGGGCAGAGTTGCACTGCCTGTGTCAGGGTGAGGGCAGGGTTGCACTGCCTGTGTCAGGGTGAGGGCAGAGTTGCACTGCCTTTGTCAGGGTGAGGGCAGGGTTGCACTGCCTGTGTCAGGGTGAGGGCAGAGTTGCACTGCCTTTGTCAGGGTGAGGGCAGGGTTGCACTGCCTGTGTCAGGGTGAGGGCAGGGTTGCACTGCCTGTGTCTGGGTGAGGGCAGGGTTGCACTGCCTGTGTCAGGGTGAGGGCAGGGTTGCACTGCCTGTGTCTGGGTGAGGGCAGGGTTGCACTGCCTGTGTCAGGGTGAGGGCAGGGTTGCACTGCCTGTGTCAGGGTGAGGGCAGGGTTGCACTGCCTTTGTCAGGGTGAGGGCAGGGTTGCACTGCATGTGTCAGGGTGAGGCCAGGGTTGCACTGCCTGTGTCAGGGTGAGGGCAGGGTTGCACTGCCTGTGTCAGGGTGAGGGCAGGGTTGCATTGCCTGTGTCAGGGTGAGGGCAGGGTTGCACTGCCTGTATCAGGGTGAGGGCAGGGTTGCACTGCCTTTGTCAGGGTGAGGGCAGGGTTGCACTGCCTTTGTCAGGGTGAGGGCAGGGTTGCACCGCCTGTGTCAGGGTGAGGGCAGGGTTGCACTGCCTGTGTCAGGGTGTGGTCAGGGTTGCACTGCATGTGTCAGGGTGAGGGCAGGGTTGCACTGCCTGTGTCAGGGTGAGGGCAGGGTTGCACTGCCTGTGTCAGGGTGAGGGCAGGGTTGCACTGATTAGTCAGGGTGAGGGCAGGGTTGCACTGCCTGTGTCAGGGTGAGGGCAGGGTTGCACTGATTAGTCAGGGTGAGGGCAGGGTTGCACTGCCTTTGTCAGGGTGAGGGCAGGGTTGCACTGCCTGTGTCAGGGTGAGGGCAGGGTTGCATTGCCTGTGTCAGGGTGAGGGCAGGGTTGCACTGCCTGTATCAGGGTGAGGGCAGGGTTGCACTGCCTTTGTCAGGGTGAGGGCAGGGTTGCACTGCCTGTGTCAGGGTGAGGGCAGGGTTGCACTGCCTGTGTCAGGGTGAGGGCAGGGTTGCACTGCCTGTGTCAGGGTGAGGGCAGGGTTGCACTGCCTGTGTCAGGGTGAGGGCAGGGTTGCACTGCATGTGTCAGGGTGAGGGCAGGATTGCACTGCCTGTGTCAGGGTGAGGGCAGGGTTGCACTGCCTGTGTCAGGGTGAGGGCAGGGTTGCACTGCCTGTGTCAGGGTGAGGGCAGGGTTGCACTGATTAGTCAGGGTGAGGGCAGGGTTGCACTGCCTGTGTCAGGGTGAGGGCAGGGTTGCACTGCCTGTGTCAGGGTGAGGGCAGGGTTGCACTGCCTGTGTCTGGGTGAGGGCAGGGTTGCACTGCCTGTGTCTGGGTGAGGGCAGGGTTGCACTGCCTGTGTCAGGGTGAGGGCAGGGTTGCACTGCCTTTGTCAGGGCGAGGGCAGGGTTGCACTGCCTGTGTCAGGGTGAGGGCAGGGCTGCACTGCCTTTGTCAGGGTGAGGGCAGGGTTGCACTGCCTGTGTGAGGGTGAGGGCAGGGTTGCACTGCCTGTGTCAGGGTGAGGCCAGGGTTGCACTGCCTTTGTCAGGGTGAGGGCAGGGTTGCACTGCCTTTGTCAGGGTGAGGGCAGGGTTGCACCGCCTGTGTCAGGGTGAGGGCAGGGTTGCACTGCCTGTGTCAGGGTGAGGGCAGGGTTGCACTGCCTTTGTCAGGGTGAGGGCAGGGTTGCACCGCCTGTGTCAGGGTGAGGGCAGGGTTGCACTGCCTTTGTCAGGGTGAGGGCAGGGTTGCACTGCCTGTGTCAGGGTGAGGGCAGGGTTGCACTGCATGTGTCAGGGTGAGGGCAGGGTTGCACTGCATGTGTCAGGGTGAGGGCAGGATTGCACTGCCTGTGTCAGGGTGAGGGCAGGGTTGCACTGCCTGTGTCAGGGTGAGGGCAGGGTTGCACTGCCTGTGTCAGGGTGAGGGCAGGGTTGCACTGATTAGTCAGGGTGAGGGCAGGGTTGCACTGCCTGTGTCAGGGTGAGGGCAGGGTTGCACTGCCTGTGTCAGGGTGAGGGCAGGGTTGCACTGCCTGTGTCTGGGTGAGGGCAGGGTTGCACTGCCTTTGTCAGGGTGAGGGCAGGGTTGCACTGCCTGTGTCAGGGTGAGGGCAGGGTTGCACTGCCTGTGTCAGGGTGAGGGCAGAGTTGCACTGCCTGTGTCAGGGTGAGGGCAGGATTGCACTGCCTGTGTCAGGGTGAGGGCAGGGTTGCACTGCCTGTGTCAGGGTGAGGGCAGGGTTGCACTGCCTGTGTCAGGGTGAGGGCAGGGTTGCACTGCCTGTGTCAGGGTGAGGGCAGGGTTGCACTGCCTGTGTCAGGGTGAGGGCAGGGTTGCACTGCCTGTGTCAGGGTGAGGGCAGGGTTGCACTGCCTGTGTCAGGGTGAGGGCAGGGTTGCACTGCCTGTGTCAGGGTGAGGGCAGGGTTGCACTGCCTGTGTCAGGGTGACTGCAGGGTGGCACTGCCTGTGTCAGGGTGAGGGCAGGGTTGCACTGCCTTTGTCAGGGTGAGGGCAGGGTTGCACCGCCTGTGTCAGGGTGAGGGCAGGGTTGCACTGCCTGTGTCAGGGTGTGGTCAGGGTTGCACTGCATGTGTCAGGGTGAGGGCAGGGTTGCACTGCCTGTGTCAGGGTGAGGGCAGGGTTGCACTGCCTGTGTCAGGGTGAGGGCAGGGTTGCACTGATTAGTCAGGGTGAGGGCAGGGTTGCACTGCCTGTGTCAGGGTGAGGGCAGGGTTGCACTGCCTGTGTCTGGGTGAGGGCATGGTTGCACTGCCTGTGTCAGGGTGAGGGCAGGGTTGCACTGCCTGTGTCAGGGTGAGGGCAGAGTTGCACTGCCTTTGTCAGGGTGAGGGCAGGGTTGCACTGCCTGTGTCAGGGTGAGGGCAGGGTTGCATTGCCTGTGTCAGGGTGAGGGCAGGGTTGCACTGCCTGTATCAGGGTGAGGGCAGGGTTGCACTGCCTTTGTCAGGGTGAGGGCAGGGTTGCACTGCCTGTGTCAGGGTGAGGGCAGGGTTGCACTGCCTGTGTCAGGGTGAGGGCAGGGTTGCACTGCCTGTGTCAGGGTGAGGGCAGGGTTGCACTGCATGTGTCAGGGTGAGGGCAGGATTGCACTGCCTGTGTCAGGGTGAGGGCAGGGTTGCACTGCCTGTGTCAGGGTGAGGGCAGGGTTGCACTGCCTGTGTCAGGGTGAGGGCAGGGTTGCACTGATTAGTCAGGGTGAGGGCAGGGTTGCACTGCCTGTGTCAGGGTGAGGGCAGGGTTGCACTGCCTGTGTCAGGGTGAGGGCAGGGTTGCACTGCCTGTGTCAGGGTGAGGGCAGGGTTGCACTGCCTGTGTCTGGGTGAGGGCAGGGTTGCACTGCCTGTGTCAGGGTGAGGGCAGGGTTGCACTGCCTTTGTCAGGGCGAGGGCAGGGTTGCACTGCCTGTGTCAGGGTGAGGGCAGGGTTGCACTGCCTTTGTCAGGGTGAGGGCAGGGTTGCACTGCCTGTGTGAGGGTGAGGGCAGGGTTGCACTGCCTGTGTCAGGGTGAGGCCAGGGTTGCACTGCCTTTGTCAGGGTGAGGGCAGGGTTGCACTGCCTTTGTCGGGGTGAGGGCAGGGTTGCACCGCCTGTGTCAGGGTGAGGGCAGGGTTGCACTGCCTGTGTCAGGGTGAGGGCAGGGTTGCACCGCCTTTGTCAGGGTGAGGGCAGGGTTGCACCGCCTGTGTCAGGGTGAGGGCAGGGTTGCACTGCCTTTGTCAGGGTGAGGGCAGGGTTGCACTGCCTGTGTCAGGGTGAGGGCAGGGTTGCACTGCATGTGTCAGGGTGAGGGCAGGGTTGCACTGCATGTGTCAGGGTGAGGGCAGGATTGCACTGCCTGTGTCAGGGTGAGGGCAGGGTTGCACTGCCTGTGTCAGGGTGAGGGCAGGGTTGCACTGCCTGTGTCAGGGTGAGGGCAGGGTTGCACTGATTAGTCAGGGTGAGGGCAGGGTTGCACTGCCTGTGTCAGGGTGAGGGCAGGGTTGCACTGCCTGTGTCAGGGTGAGGGCAGGGTTGCACTGCCTGTGTCTGGGTGAGGGCAGGGTTGCACTGCCTTTGTCAGGGTGAGGGCAGGGTTGCACTGCCTGTGTCAGGGTGAGGGCAGGGTTGCACTGCCTGTGTCAGGGTGAGGGCAGAGTTGCACTGCCTGTGTCAGGGTGAGGGCAGGATTGCACTGCCTGTGTCAGGGTGAGGGCAGGGTTGCACTGCCTGTGTCAGGGTGAGGGCAGGGTTGCACTGCCTGTGTCAGGGTGAGGGCAGGGTTGCACTGCCTGTGTCAGGGTGAGGGCAGGGTTGCACTGCCTGTGTCAGGGTGAGGGCAGGGTTGCACTGCCTGTGTCAGGGTGAGGGCAGGGTTGCACTGCCTGTGTCAGGGTGAGGGCAGGGTTGCACTGCCTGTGTCAGGGTGAGGGCAGGGTTGCACTGCCTGTGTCAGGGTGACTGCAGGGTGGCACTGCCTGTGTCAGGGTGAGGGCAGGGTTGCACTGCCTTTGTCAGGGTGAGGGCAGGGTTGCACCGCCTGTGTCAGGGTGAGGGCAGGGTTGCACTGCCTGTGTCAGGGTGTGGTCAGGGTTGCACTGCATGTGTCAGGGTGAGGGCAGGGTTGCACTGCCTGTGTCAGGGTGAGGGCAGGGTTGCACTGCCTGTGTCAGGGTGAGGGCAGGGTTGCACTGATTAGTCAGGGTGAGGGCAGGGTTGCACTGCCTGTGTCAGGGTGAGGGCAGGGTTGCACTGCCTGTGTCTGGGTGAGGGCATGGTTGCACTGCCTGTGTCAGGGTGAGGGCAGGGTTGCACTGCCTGTGTCAGGGTGAGGGCAGAGTTGCACTGCCTTTGTCAGGGTGAGGGCAGGGTTGCACTGCCTGTGTCAGGGTGAGGGCAGGGTTGCATTGCCTGTGTCAGGGTGAGGGCAGGGTTGCACTGCCTGTATCAGGGTGAGGGCAGGGTTGCACTGCCTTTGTCAGGGTGAGGGCAGGGTTGCACTGCCTGTGTCAGGGTGAGGGCAGGGTTGCACTGCCTGTGTCAGGGTGAGGGCAGGGTTGCACTGCCTGTGTCAGGGTGAGGGCAGGGTTGCACTGCCTGTGTCAGGGTGAGGGCAGGGTTGCACTGCATGTGTCAGGGTGAGGGCAGGATTGCACTGCCTGTGTCAGGGTGAGGGCAGGGTTGCACTGCCTGTGTCAGGGTGAGGGCAGGGTTGCACTGCCTGTGTCAGGGTGAGGGCAGGGTTGCACTGATTAGTCAGGGTGAGGGCAGGGTTGCACTGCCTGTGTCAGGGTGAGGGCAGGGTTGCACTGCCTGTGTCAGGGTGAGGGCAGGGTTGCACTGCCTGTGTCTGGGTGAGGGCAGGGTTGCACTGCCTGTGTCTGGGTGAGGGCAGGGTTGCACTGCCTGTGTCAGGGTGAGGGCAGGGTTGCACTGCCTTTGTCAGGGCGAGGGCAGGGTTGCACTGCCTGTGTCAGGGTGAGGGCAGGGTTGCACTGCCTTTGTCAGGGTGAGGGCAGGGTTGCACTGCCTGTGTGAGGGTGAGGGCAGGGTTGCACTGCCTGTGTCAGGGTGAGGCCAGGGTTGCACTGCCTTTGTCAGGGTGAGGGCAGGGTTGCACTGCCTTTGTCGGGGTGAGGGCAGGGTTGCACCGCCTGTGTCAGGGTGAGGGCAGGGTTGCACTGCCTGTGTCAGGGTGAGGGCAGGGTTGCACCGCCTTTGTCAGGGTGAGGGCAGGGTTGCACCGCCTGTGTCAGGGTGAGGGCAGGGTTGCACTGCCTATGTCAGGGTGAAGGCAGGGTTGCACTGCCTGTGTCAGGGTGAGGGCAGGGTTGCACTGCCTGTGTCAGGGTGAGGGCAGGGTTGCACTGCATGTGTCAGGGTGAGGGCAGGATTGCACTGCCTGTGTCAGGGTGAGGGCAGGGTTGCACTGCCTGTGTCAGGGTGAGGGCAGGGTTGCACTGCCTGTGTCAGGGTGAGGGCAGGGTTGCACTGATTAGTCAGGGTGAGGGCAGGGTTGCACTGATTAGTCAGGGTGAGGGCAGGGTTGCACTGATTAGTCAGGGTGAGGGCAGGGTTGCACTGCCTGTGTCAGGGTGAGGGCAGGGTTGCACTGCCTGTGTCTGGGTGAGGGCATGGTTGCACTGCCTGTGTCAGGGTGAGGGCAGGGTTGCACTGCCTGTGTCAGGGTGAGGGCAGAGTTGCACTGCCTTTGTCAGGGTGAGGGCAGGGTTGCACTGCCTGTGTCAGGGTGAGGGCAGGGTTGCATTGCCTGTGTCAGGGTGAGGGCAGGGTTGCACTGCCTGTGTCAGGGTGAGGGCAGGGTTGCACTGCCTGTGTCAGGGTGAGGGCAGGGTTGCACTGCCTGTGTCAGGGTGAGGGCAGGGTTGCACTGCCTGTGTCAGGGTGAGGGCAGGGTTGCACTGCATGTGTCAGGGTGAGGGCAGGATTGCACTGCCTGTGTCAGGGTGAGGGCAGGGTTGCACTGCCTGTGTCAGGGTGAGGGCAGGGTTGCACTGCTTGTGTCAGGGTGAGGGCAGGGTTGCACTGATTAGTCAGGGTGAGGGCAGGGTTGCACTGCCTGTGTCAGGGTGAGGGCAGGGTTGCACTGCCTGTGTCAGGGTGAGGGCAGGGTTGCACTGCCTGTGTCTGGGTGAGGGCAGGGTTGCACTGCCTGTGTCTGGGTGAGGGCAGGGTTGCACTGCCTGTGTCAGGGTGAGGGCAGGGTTGCACTGCCTTTGTCAGGGTGAGGGCAGGGTTGCACTGCCTTTGTCAGGGTGAGGGCAGGGTTGCACTGCCTGTGTGAGGGTGAGGGCAGGGTTGCACTGCCTGTGTCAGGGTGAGGCCAGGGTTGCACTGCCTTTGTCAGGGTGAGGGCAGGGTTGCACTGCCTTTGTCGGGGTGAGGGCAGGGTTGCACCGCCTGTGTCAGGGTGAGGGCAGGGTTGCACTGCCTGTGTCAGGGTGAGGGCAGGGTTGCACTGCCTTTGTCAGGGTGAGGGCAGGGTTGCACCGCCTGTGTCAGGGTGAGGGCAGGGTTGCACTGCCTTTGTCCGGGTGAGGGCAGGGTTGCACTGCCTGTGTCAGGGTGAGGGCAGGGTTGCACTGCATGTGTCAGGGTGAGGGCAGGATTGCACTGCCTGTGTCAGGGTGAGGGCAGGGTTGCACTGCCTGTGTCAGGGTGAGGGCAGGGTTGCACTGCCTGTGTCAGGGTGAGGGCAGGGTTGCACTGATTAGTCAGGGTGAGGGCAGGGTTGCACTGCCTGTGTCAGGGTGAGGGCAGGGTTGCACTGCCTGTGTCAGGGTGAGGGCAGGGTTGCACTGCCTGTGTCTGGGTGAGGGCAGGGTTGCACTGCCTGTGTCAGGGTGAGGGCAGGGTTGCACTGCCTGTGTCAGGGTGAGGGCAGGGTTGCACTGCCTGTGTCAGGGCGAGGGCAGGGTTGCACTGATTAGTCAGGGTGAGGGCAGGGTTGCACTGCCTGTGTCAGGGTGAGGGCAGGGTTGCACTGCCTGTGTCAGGGTGAGGGCAGGGTTGCACTGCCTGTGTCAGGGTGAGGGCAGGGTTGCACTGCCTGTGTCAGGGTGAGGGCAGGGTTGCACTGCCTGTGTCAGGGTGAGGGCAGGGTTGCACTGCCTGTGTCAGGGTGAGGGCAGGGTTGCACTGCCTGTGTCAGGGTGAGGGCAGGGTTGCACTGCCTGTGTCAGGGTGAGGGCAGGGTTGCACTGCCTGTGTCAGGGTGAGGGCAGGGTTGCACTGCCTGTGTCAGGGTGAGGGCAGGGTTGCACTGCCTGTGTCAGGGTGAGGGCAGGGTTGCACTGCCTGTGTCAGGGTGACTGCAGGGTGGCACTGCCTGTGTCAGGGTGAGGGCAGGGTGGCACTGCCTGTGTCAGGGTGAGGGCAGGGTGGCACTGCCTGTGTCAGGGTGAGGGCAGGGTTGCACTGCCTGTGTCAGGGTGAGGGCAGGGTGGCACTGCCTGTGTCATGGTGAGGGCAGGGTTGCACTGCCTGTGTCAGGGTGACTGCAGGGTTGCACTGCCTGTGTCTGGGTGAGGGCAGGGTTGCACTGCCTTTGTCGGGGTGAGGGCAGGGTTGCACTGCCTGTGTCAGGGTGAGGGCATGGTGGCACTGCCTGGGTCAGGGTGAGGGCAGGGTTGCACTGCCTTTGTCAGGGTGAGGGCAGGGTTGCACTGCCTGTGTCAGGGTGAGGGCAGGGTTGCACTGCCTGTGTCAGGGTGAGGGCAGGGTTGCACTGCCTGTGTCGGGGTGAGGGCAGGGTTGCACTGCCTGTGTCAGGGTGAGGGCAGGTTTGCACTGCCTGTGTCGGGGTGAGGGCAGGGTTGCATTGCCTGTGTCAGGGTGAGGGCAGGGTTGCACTGCCTGTGTCGGGGTGAGGGCAGGGTTGCACTGCCTGTGTCAGGGTGAGGCCAGGGTTGCACTGCCTTTGTCAGGGTGAGGGCAGGGTTGCACTGCCTTTGTCAGGGTGAGGGCAGGGTTGCACCGCCTGTGTCAGGGTGAGGGCAGGGTTGCACTGCCTGTGTCAGGGTGACTGCAGGGTTGCACTGCCTGTGTCAGGGTGAGGGCATGGTGGCACTGCCTGGGTCAGGGTGAGGGCAGGGTTTCACTGCCTTTGTCAGGGTGAGGGCAGGGTTGCACTGCCTGTGTCAGGGTGAGGGCAGGGTTGCACTGCCTGTGTCAGGGTGAGGGCAGGGTTGCACTGCCTGTGTCAGGGTGAGGGCAGGGTTGCACTGCCTGTGTCGGGGTGAGGGCAGGGTTGCACTGCCTGTGTCAGGGTGAGGGCAGGTTTGCACTGCCTGTGTCGGGGTGAGGGCAGGGTTGCATTGCCTGTGTCAGGGTGAGGGCAGGGTTGCACTGCCTGTGTCAGGGTGAGGGCAGGGTTACACTGCCTGTGTCGGGGTGAGGGCAGGGTTGCACTGCCTGTGTCAGGGTGAGGGCAGGGTTGCACTGCCTGTGTCGGGGTGAGGGCAGGGTTGCACTGCCTGTGTCAGGGTGAGGGCCGAAATGTTGGCTCTTTTGGCGAATACATTTTCTAGCTTAGCACCGTGTGCCTGGAATTTCCTGATCTACTGGTGCAATCCTGGGACCTGTGGACTCCCACTGATAACAGTGCACCGGCAGCTAAGTGCCCACGTTTACAGCCACTATCAGTGTGCGTGCATTTTCCAACTACATCATACGCCCACCAGGTACTCATTTGTATGTTACTACCCAGAATCCTCGTCTGCGGCTTAACCTCTGTATGACGTGACACTGGGGTGAATAAAGCCGGTTTGGGGACATATGGAAGACATGCAGATACACACATAATTACTGTCTTAATATTAATAACAATGAGTCCCATCAGTCTGTTCTTGTACAGTGCCACAGTATATGTTGTAGACTTTCTTACACCGTTCACTCGTATCACATCACTTGGATTCTGCTCATTCGCTGTAGTCTGTGCTGTTGTACCGTGCCTCGGTATAGGTTGCAGAGACTCGCTTTGGTCACTCGCGTGTCACCGGGACCCTGTTCTTTACTCCCCAGTGGACGGTGGGGACTGGGACGTCCTGGTCGCACACTTCCTCGGAGTGGATCACTGCGGACACAAGCACGGACCGGACCACCCAGAGACCGCCAAGAAGCTCACACAGATGAACCACATGATCAGGTGGGGACCGGTCACCTTGCGTCACAGTATCGCGATATCCTGTAATATCGGGATAATGCAAAATAACGATAAGTTGATCATTACATTTTTCTTGGCCATTGAAATGAGTGTTTTAAGGACAACGAGAGACCTGGCAGCTTAAAGGCAGACAGGCGGGAAGTAACCGGCTCTCCCCCAATGTAACCGTCTCTCCCCCAATGTAACCGGCTCTCCCCCAATGTAACCGGCTCTCCCCCAATGTAACCGGCTCTCCCCCTATGTAACCGGCTCTCCCCCAATGTAACCGGCTCTCCCCCAATGTAACCGGCTCTCCCCCAATGTAACTGGCTCTCCCCCAATGTAACCGGCTTTCCCCCAATGTAACCAGCTCTCCCCCAATGTAACCGGCTCTCCCCCAATGTACCCGGCTCTCCCCCAATGTACCCGGCTCTCCCCCAATGTAACCGGCTCTCCCCCAATGTAACCGGCTCTCCCCCAATGTAACCGGCTCTCCCCCAATGTAACCGGCTCTCCCCCAATGTACCCGGCTCTCCCCCAATGTACCCGGCTTTCCCCCAATGTAACCGGCTCTCCCCCAATGTAACCGGCTCTCCCCCAATGTAACCGGCTCTCCCCCAATGTAACCGGCTCTCCCCCAATATAACCGTCTCTCCCCCAATGTAACCGGCTCTCACCCAATGTAACCGGCTCTCCCCCAATGTTGCTCTCCCCCCTCATCCCTGCCTGTCCAGGTTAGCGCTCCCAGGAGAGCACTTTGCTCTGCTTGCCCCCGTCCTCTGAAAAGTACTAATATGTGTGTGTGTGTGTATTTATATAGCGCCAAAAGTGTACTCGGCGCTTCACAAAGAATACAGTACAGGGAATTATAATAATACAATAAGTGCAGCAAAATCAGACAATAGGAAAGGAAATCCCTGCCCCGGAGAGCTTACAATCTAAGAGGTATGTTGGAAGACTTACAGAGACAGTAGGTGAGGGAATAAGTGATGTAGATGGCAGTGCTTGGCCAAAATGGGGGGTACGAGTGACTGAGTGTGGGACAGTAACCATGAGTGCAGGATATTGGGATGCTTTATTGGTGAGGCGCGTTTTAAGGTTGGTCAGTATTAAATTAGATGGGTTAACACCCATTAGCAGGGGAAGAGGTGGCAGGGAGGCGTGGGTGAGAACAGGTGTGTATATGGGAGGGAGGGAGGGAATAAATAATGGTGCAGTGGGGAAGATGGAGAGAACAGAAACTTTTACAAAGGAGACATTAAACAGAAAAAGCAATAGGGAGGGCATAGTGAGATGCAGGAGGAGAGACAGGTTCAGCAGTGGGTCAAGTCTGTGTTCCTAAAGGGCTTCCGTGCGGTTTGGTACGTGCGACACAAAGTTGCGTCAGGAATTGCTTCACATGTGGCTCTCTCGCCCTGTCTTGCGCAGCTCTCTGGTGGAGCACTTGGATGAGAAGACACTGATGGTGGTGGCGGGGGACCACGGCATGACGGACACCGGAGACCACGGAGGGGATAGCGAGAAGGAAGTGACGGCCGCGCTCTTTGTGTACAGCAAAGCGCCGCTCTTTGGTGACCAGCTGGAGGAGGTACCGTAGTCGGGCAGGAGGACTGTCATACGGGGGGGTATAGCGGAGACTGGAACCCGAGGGATGTTCTCGGCAGCCTGACGCGTTTCACGGGGGCCAAACCCAAAACACATTTGTTTTATTTAACCCAGGGGTTTTCAACTCCAGTCCTCAAGCCTGAGCCACTGATTGAGCCACCTGCGCTGAAGCAGCGATATCCTGAAAACCTGACCTGTTGGGGGGGGGGGTCTTGAGAACTGGGGTTGAAAACCCCCTGATTTAACTCATTCGCTGCCAGATGGACCAGCAAACAGGGTTAAGGGCTGAAGTACCTGTGAGAAGAACACGGACTTTGTAGTGGTGGGATCCAGGTGGCATCCCAGTGTAAGTTCTCCTGGGAGAGTTTGGGGGGCCCGCTGTGCCCGGGAAATGCCACGTACGCCACTGCTTATATTGTCCGCACTATACAAGAAATATTAGTAAGTCTTATTTCTGTTCTGCCTTACAACGGGGCGTTTCTGTCTCTTACTGCATTAACCGGTTCCCTGGCGGCAGCCACGGTGACACCAGTCTTCCGGGATTAAAGTCACGGCGGTGGCAGTCACGCCCCCAATGTGCGGCCACCACTTCTGTTACAGTCATGTTACCCACTCCTGGGTCTTCCTCTACAAACCGAAATCCCGTCCCACATTTCCTGAGTGTCGGAAGCGCCCCGGCAAGGGCAGATTCCTGTGAGGTTAAGGAAACATAAGGGCATGGGAAGGGTTAATAACGTGCACACACGCGAGATTGCGTTAGTGTTTAGGGATGTAGTGGGCAGGATTGTCACGTCTCACACAACGTGTTGGTGATTGGAGATGTTGTTAGTAATAAGAGATGACACAAAATGATATCGGACCAAATGTCTTTCCCGTGCAAGCTGTAAATTTGTGGGGGGGAGATTAGATTTCAAGGCTGGGTATGTGTGTCGTTAAATAGTATTTATCATGCAGCCGTGTCCTGTACAGCACAATAGAAACCAACAACTCTAACATTGCTTATTTAGCAGGTACGCTTTGGTATGTGGGGAAGTTTTAGAGATGGTGTTAACACACGTTGTTGTGGGGCATAAATCGGATGCAATTTTTCAGCTGTGTATTTCTATTGTGAGACATTACTGTAGTATTACACAGAAGTATTACTCAGCGGGACCTGCAGCAGTAATGAGAGATTCTGCACGGTGAGTGGAATCCGATTTTATAGAGCATTAGTTTACAAACTGTTTTACTACATGGGCATTAATACATTAATACATGGACATTAATACATGGACATTAACACGAGCCTCTTTCCTGCCCTCGTTTTTGTTATCATTTATTTGAAAGATGTATCTATCAGGTTATAGTGAGATGGAAGTATTAGATGAGCTGGTTTGGGGGATGAGGGTTTTCAGTCTCGCACTGTGTGTTGTATTTAGGACCCAGAAGCCGTTCCCCAGGTGGACCTGGTCCCCACCCTCGCCCTCCTGCTGGGAGTCCCCATCCCGTATAGTAACCTGGGAGCAGTCATAGCCGATCTGTTCTCGTGGGCAGGAGAGGGGGCTGGCGCCTCTTCCACCCTCACACTGGCATCGGCGTATCAGATCAACGCACGGCAGGTACGGAGGAGTTCTTTTATATCGAGGAGAATAAGGTGTGTGTGTGTGTGTGTGTATCTCTATATCTACAGAACCTGTGACACAATTAGTTTCCTCTTTCCTAGTACACATAGGCTAAGCTTATACGGGTCTGGCCCAGAGATCCCCACCTCAGTGAGAACCAATGACCTAGTAGATATACTGCTGTGAGTTGAGGTGACCGCACTGCCTTGTTGTCCATGTTCCAGGATGTTACATCTCGTGTTCCCCCTGTCGCAGGTAGACCGTTTCTTGCATTCCTACTCTCTGGCCGCGGGGGATATTCCCCCCGAGAAGCTGAGACACCTCCGGGATCTTTTCTCCTCGACGGCAGCAGACTACGACCGCCTAATGTCCGGGCGGCACAGCCCTGGTAACGGGCCGACGTTTGACGCTGATCTGAAGCAGCTCATCCACCGGCTGCAGCTCTACCTCCTGCAGGCTAGGGCCGTGTGCATGGAGTCCTGGGCTCGCTTCCACCCTCTGCGCATGATCACCGCCTGTGTCCTCCTCGCCACCTCCTGCCTGCTCTGTTACCTGGTGGCTGACGCTGGCCTGGCCCTGGATTTTTCCTACAAGCACCTGCTGGTTTACCCGCTGGCCTGGGCTCTGGGCGTAGCAGCCTCGCTGGGTTTGGGAATGTGGACCTCGGTGGTTGAATTGGATCCTGTGCACCTGTGCGCTTGGATCAGCGCAGCCTCACAGCTGAGTTTCCTCTGCTACTTCAGGAAGCGGACGCACGCGTTGAGCAGGTCGCAGTCTCGCCCGACCGCTCTCCTCCTCTCGGGCCCCGGCCTCGTGCTCTTCTTCCGATGCGGCAGCCTGTTCTCAGACAGCTTCGTGGTAGCAGAGGGGCGGGCGGCTTCCTTTCTGCTTACCTCTCTGCTGACACTGACCGTGGCCAAGCTGCACTGGGACAGCAGACTGACCCTCCCCACATTCACCCCGCTGGGGGGCGAGTCTCTAAAACCCTCCCTTTCCCCGGGTTACAGGAAGGACGGGCCGCGGCTAATAGGGTTGCTGGCAGCTTTGGCGGTTTGTGTCCGTCTCTCGGGGATGTTCTACAACTGCCGGGAGGAGACCCCGGACTGCCAGCCCTCTCTGTTCTTGGCACCACTGTCCAGCATCAGGGACCCACAGCTCAAGAACCTCTCCTACCTGGGCTGTGTGGTGTGCCTGGGCAGCATTGTGTACCTAGTGAGGAGGTGGCTGCAGCACTACGGGAACCTTAACAGCTCGGGCCTCCTCGTGCTCTACGTACGCTGGGGCTTCCCCCTCATGGTCTTGGGCATCTCCTGCTACTGGGCTCTCAGCTCGGGGACTGAAGACAACCTCACAAGGTTATGGGAGCTCACTCAGCTGGCCCTAGTAGCCTGTCCCAGAGCCATCTACGCCCTGGCGGGGCTGGGCCTGCTTCTAGCGCTCTGGGACCCAGTGACGGTCTTCATGAAGAAGAGCCGGGAGTCAGGCGCAGATAATACGGTCACCACTTACCACGGGGCGCCAAGCTCCCAGGCGGAGCTCCTTCACGTCATACCGCAGATCTATAGGAAGATGCAGAGGACGCTGAAGAGCCGCCTGCAACAAGGGGGCGCGGGGAAGGAGGAAAGGAGGGGGGCGGCGGTGGAGGCGTACGGGCTGGGTAGCGTGTACTCTGCGGCGGTGACGGTCACGCTCGTGCTCCTTGCTTTGGTCCTGCTCCTGCTGCACAGCGAGAGGATGACTCCGGCCTTCCTGCTTCTGCTGCTGGAAGTCTTCGTGGTGCTGCAGATCCACGGCCACGTGGCCAACCTCTACTCTGCACCCGATGGGGCTGGTGAGTGAGCGGAGTGAGGGCTGGTATCTGTAATTAACAATTTGTCACTCTCTTCTCGTCTCTGTCCCTTGGTCACTCTCTCTCCTCGTCTCTGTCCCTTGGTCACTCTCTCTCCTCGTCTCTGTCCCTTGGTCACTCTCTCTTCTCGTCTTTGTCCCTCGGTCACTCTCCTCGTCTCTGTCCCTCGGTCACTCTCTCTCCTCGTTTCTGTCCCTTGGTCACTCTCTCCCCCCCGTCTCTGTCCCTTGGTCACTCTCTCCCCCCGTCTCTGTCCCTTGGTCACTCTCTCCCCCCGTCTCTGTCCCTTGGTCACTCTCCTCGTCTCTGTCCCTTGGTCACTCTCCTCGTCGCTGTCCCTTGGTCACCTTCTCCCCCCTCATCTCTGTCCCTTGGTCACTCTCCCCCCTCATCTCTGTCCCTTGGTCACTCTCTCTCTCCTCGTTTCTGTCCCTCGGTCACTCTCTCTCCACGTCTCTATCCCTTGGTCACTCTCGCTCCACGTCTCTATCCCTCGGTCACTCTCTCGTCTCGTCTCTGTCCCTCGGTCACTCTCTCCCCACGTCTCTGTCCCTTGGTCACTCTCTCTCCTCGTCTCTGTCCCTCGGTCACTCTCTCCCCACATCTCTGTCCCTTGGTCACTCTCTCCCCACGTCTCTGTCCCTTGGTCACTCTCTCCCCTCGTCTCTGTCCCTCGGTCACTCTCTCCCCTCGTCTCTGTCCCTCAATCACTCTCTCTCTTCTCGTCTCTGTCCCTCGGTCACTCTCTCTCCTTGTCTCTGTCCCTTGGTCACTGTCTCTTCTCGTCTCTGTCCCTCGGTCACTCTCTCCCCACGTCTCTGTCCCTTGGTCACTCTCTCTCCTCGTCTCTGTCCCTTGGTCACTCTCTCTCCTCGTCTCTGTCCCTTGGTCACTCTCTCTCCTCATCTCTGTCGCTTGGTCACTCTCTCTTCTCGTCTCTGTCCCTTGGTCACTCTCTCCCCTCGTCTCTGTCCCTTGGTCACTCTCCCCTCGTCTCTGTCCCTTGGTCACTCTCTCCCCACGTCTATGTCCCTTGGTCACTCTCTCCCCTCGTCTCTGTCCCTTGGTCACTCTCTCCCCTCGTCTCTGTCCCTTGGTCACCCTCTCTCCTCGTCCCTATCCCTCGGTCGCTCTCTCCCCACGTCGCTGTCCCTCGGTCACTCTCTCCCCACGTCTCTGTCCCTTGGTCACTCTCTCCCCTCGTCTCTGTCCCTTGGTCACTCTCTCCTCGTCTCTGTCCCTTGGTCACTCTCCTTTGTCTCTGTCCCTTGGTCACTCTCTCTCCTCGTTGCTGTCCCTCGGTCACTCTCTCCCCACGTCTCTGTCCCTTGGTCACTCTCTCCCCTCGTCTCTGTCCCTTGGTCACTCTCTCCCCTCGTCTCTGTCCCTTGGTCACTCTCTCCCCTCGTCTCTGTCCCTTGGTCACTCTCTCCCCTCGTCTCTGTCCCTCGGTCACTCTCTCTCCTCGTCTCTGTCCCTCGGTCACTCTCTCCCCCCCGTCTCTGTCCCTCGGTCACTCTCTCCCCACGTCTCTGTCCCTTGGTCACTTTCTCTCCTCGTCTCTGTCCCTCGGTCACTTTCTCTCCTCGTCTCTGTCCCTCGGTCACTCCCCACGTCTCTGTCCCTTGGTCACTCTCTCTCCCCTAGTCTCTGTCCCTCGGTCACTCTCTCCCCACGTCTCTGTCCCTCGGTCACTCTCTCTCCTCGTCTCTATCCCTTGGTCACTCTCTCCCCACGTCGTCTCTGTCCCTTGGTCACTCTCTCTCCTCGTCTCGTCTCTGTCCCTTGGACACTCTCTCTCCACATCTCTGACCTTTCGTCACTCTCCAGTCTCCCCCACCTCCCCCCTTTGCCTCTTGCTGAATCTCCCCCCAGTTACTCTGAGCCCCGCAGGTTGGGAAAGTAAAGGGGCAGTTCCACTTAAATAATGCAGTCTTTAGTTATATACACAAACCTGTGTGTGCGGGTCTGTAAAGGAGATAAATATATATATACCTACCTATACCAGCCTTGCAAATAAGATTTACATGTTTGTTCCCCTTGGTACTAACCAGGTATCTCCATGTTGGTTCTTATTTTGCACTTTCTCTTTGTTTCTGTTGCCCCCTCCTGCCCCCCAATCTCTCCATCGCCCCCTCCTGCACCCCAATCTCTCCATCTCCCCCTCCTGCACCCCAATCTCTCATCTATCTCCCCCTCCTGCACCCCAATCTCTCCATCTCCCCCTCCTGCACCCCAATCTATCCATCTCCCCCTCCTGCACCCCAATCTCTCCATCTATCTCCCCCCTCCTGCACCCCAATCTCTCCATCTATCTCCCCCCTCCTGCACCCCAATCTCTCCATCTATCTCCCCCCTCCTGCACCCCAATCTCTCCATCTATCTCCCCCCTCCTGCACCCCAATCTCTCCATCTATCTCCCCCCTCCTACACCCCAATCTCATCTATCTCCCCCCTCCTACCCCCTAATCTCTCCATCTCCCCCTCCTGCACCCCAATCTCATCTATCTCCCCCCTCCCGCACCCCAATCTCTCCATCTATCACCCCCTCCCGCACCCTAATCTCTCCATGTATCACCCCCTCCCGCACCCTAATCTCTCCATCTATCACCCCCCTCCCGCACCCCAATCTCCACCTCACCTGCCTTCTCCTGGCCGTGGGAATCCGTTATTCCCGTGGCTCACGTGGCGGGACACAGAAAGCAGGAGGTGGCGCGTCATGCAGGTGTCACCTGGTTTCAGACACCTTCCACTGAAATGACTGTGACTCCCAGGGGTGGCAGCCAGGGGTGCGGAAAACCCCCTCTGTATAACAACATAGTATAGGTGCTGGAGGCGAATGCGTCCCTGTTTGTTGCGCGGCCGAGCTACACATTGTATACGACCCTACAGATACCGCCGCTGCGGCCCCTCTCCATCCCGGGTCAGCGATGGTACACGCCCTGCAGCCGTGTGTCTCACAATGCTCTCCCCGTTCTGTCCCAGACCTGTTCTCTGTGCCGTGGTACGCGGTCACCGCCTGGGCCCTCGCGGCCACCCAGTGCTTCTACTCCACGGGCCACCAGCCCGTCTTCCCGGCCATCCACTGGAACGCGGCCTTCGTGGGATTCCAGGAGGGACACGGCAGCAACGTCATCCCGGCCATCCTGGTGGCTGCAAACACCTTCTCCTCGCACATCCTCTTCTCAGGTAACCCACACCCCGTACAGAGAGGGGTTATGGGACGGACGTCCAATAGATACAAACGGAAACCCTTTGAATGAATGTCTTTATTTATATAATCATATAAATAAGATATAAATAACACAAAGGGAAGAAGTGCTCAGACATAAAAGTAACATTTAGGAAGAGGAGTCCCTGCTCCGAGGAGCTTACAATCTAATTGGTTGGTAGGAGGAACGTGCAGAGACAGTAGGAGGGCATTCTGGTAAATGTGTCTGCAAGAGGCCAAGGTTAATGTATGAGGTGTTAATTATCAGCCATAGAGCTACTCATATGCTTCCTTAAGCAGGTGTCTTTTAAGGTGGGTCTTAAAGGTGGATAGAGAGGGTGCTAGTCGGGTACTGAGGGGAAGGGCATTCCAGAGGTGCGGGGCAGTCAGTGAGAAAGGTTTAAGGTGGGAGAGGGCTTTAGATACAAAGGGGGTAGAGAGAAGACATCCTTGAGCCGAATGCAAGAGTCGGGATGGTGCATAGCGAGAAATTAGGGCTGAGATGTAAGGAGGGGCAGAAGAGTGTAAAGCTTTAAAAGTGAGCAGGGAATTGAGTGTGAGATGCGGGATTTGATAGGAAGCCAGGAGAGGGATTTCAGGAAGGGAGACGCTGAGACAGATTTAGGAAAGAGTAGAGTGATTATGGCAGCAGCGTTTAGGATAGATTGTAGGGGAGACAGGTGAGAGGCAGGAAGGCCGGACAGCAGGAGGTTACAGTAATCTAGACGGGAGAGAAGGAGGGCCTGAGTCAGAGTTTTAACAGTAGAGCAACAGAGGAAAGGGCGTATCTTTGTTATATTGCAGTGGGGAAAGCGACAGGTTTTAGAAACGTTTTGAATGTGAGAGGAGTAGAGTGTGACCCCTAGGCAGCTTGCTTGGGCTACTGGGTGAATGATCGTAGTTCCAACAGTAATGTAGAAGGAGGGAATAGGGCCAGGTTTGGGAGGAAGTATGAGGAGCTCTGTTTTTGCCATGTTTAGTTTAAGTCGGCGTAGGGCCAACCAGGATGATATAGCAGAGAGACATTTAGAAACTGTAGTCTATACCACAGGTGTAAGGTCAGGGGTAGAAAAGTAAATTTGTGTGTCGTCAGCATAAAGGTGATATTTGAACCCAAGAGATGTGATTAGGTCACCTAGAGAGAGTGTGTACAGAGAAAAGAGAAGGGGTCCCAGGACAGAGCCCTGGGGTACCCCCACAGAGAGATCGATAGAGGTGGAGGAGGAGGTGTTAGCAGAAGAGACACTGAAAGTACGCTGGGAGAGGTAAGAGGAGATCCAGGATAGAGCTTTGTTACGAATACCAAGAGTATGGAGAATGTGAAGGAGAAGAGGGTGGTCCACGGTGTCAAATGCTGCAGAGAGGTCGAGTAATATGAGCAGAGTGTAATGACCTCTGTCTTTGGCAGCATGGAGGTCATTAGTTATTTTAGTGAGGGCTGTTTCAGTGGAGTGAGCAGTGCGGAAGCCAGATTGCAGAGGGTCTAGGAGAGAATGGGTGTTGAGAAAATGGAGCAAGCGAGAGAATACAAGACGTTCAAGGAGTTTAAAGGCAAAAGGCAGGAGGGAGACAGGTCGATAGTTAGAAAGACAGGTAGGGTCAAGCTTGCTGTTTTTGAGTAATGGTATGACTGTTGCATGTTTGAAGGAGGATGAAAAGGTTCCAGAGCAGAGGGAGGAGTTAAAAATGTGTGTGAGCGTAGGGGTTATAGTAGGAGCAAGAGGTTTTAGGAGATGGGCGGGAATAGGGTCAAGAGGGCAAGTGGTAGAGGGAGAAGAGGAGATTAGCAGTGACACATCCTCCTCTGTGACAGCGGATAAAGAGTCATGGAATGCAGGAGAAGAGTTAGGAAGAGCTGTAGGATGGGACGAGGATACAGAGGGGATAGCCTGACGTATGGATTCCACCTTTCCGGCAAAGTATTGGAAAGCATGTAGTAACCACGGTTTGCATTGTGTTGCAGGCTGGGATAGGGTTATAACGGCAATCCGGTAGAGGGGCTAGCGACCAATCGGCGCCAATGCGGCTCATGAACCAATCAGGAGTCTAGGGCCTGCCTGCATTAGCCAATCAGGGCGGGGGGGCAGGCTAAGATCATTAAAGGGATTGTGGAGGGAAATACAGACTGGCCAATGGGAGCAGCGCCTGCTAGAGGTAGTCGGCAACTGCTTCCCCTGGCCGACAGGATATCTCCCGCTGGACCACCTTGGTCTCCAGGAGGGAACATAGAGATGTGAGCAGAGGTGTAAGGCCGCGCTTATAGTCCTGTGACGTCATCCGTCGCCATTGTCGCAGTGTTGTTTGCTTTTAGTGTAGGAGGCAAGATGGCGACCGGGTTCGTGGCCGTGAGAGATTCGACCTCATTGGCTGAACCGCTCACGTGCCTGCTGACATCACGCTGACAAATATTCATTGACTTCCAGCGATCGCGACCAAGCCATCGCGGTCGCGCCTACTATAAGCGCACGCAACGGATTCAATACACTTGTTTTGACGCAACGTCGCGTCGCTGGGACTATAAGCGCAGCCTAAGGAGAGGAACGTACTTGTGTAATAAGTGACTTGGTTTTTAGCGTGCGCTCCTCCTGAAGGTGCAATGCTGATCACACGGGTGTATGTTGTGTTGGTTAATGAAATCCGTGTTCTTCCCGGAGGAAGCCGGCTCCTGTCTGCTGCTGCTCTGGCCGTTCATCTGTGAAGCCTCCACCAGCAGGAAGAAAAAGCTGAAGCGGGAACCGCGTGAGGGGGAGGCGGAGGAGGACGATGTGCCCATGATGGAAATGAGGCTGAGAGAAAACCCGGACAGGTTCTCTGCCGCTCTGCTACAGCTGGGGGCCAAGTATCTCTTCATACAGGGAGTGCAGGTATACCGGACCCCCCCCTCACCCACCCCCTCCCCCTCACCCACCCCCTCCCCTTCCCACACACCCCCTCCCCCTCCCACACACCATCTAGCTCTTCATACAGGGAGTGCAGGTATACCGGACCCCCCCTCACCCACCCACTCCCCCTCCCACACACCATCTAGCTCTTCATACAGGGAGTGCAGGTATACCGGAGCCCCCCTCACCCACCCCCTCCCCCTCCCACACACCATCTAGCTCTTCATACAGGGAGTGCAGGTATACCGGAGCCCCCCTCACCCACCCCCTCCCCCTCCCACACACCATCTAGCTCTTCATACAGGGAGTGCAGGTATACCGGACCCCCCCTTACCCCCCCCCTCACCCACCCCCTCCCCCTCCCACACACCATGTAGCTCTTCATACAGGGAGTGCAGGTATACCGGAGCCCCCCTCACCCACCCCCTCCCCCTCCCACACACCATCTAGCTCTTCATACAGGGAGTGCAGGTATACCGGACCCCCCCTCACCCACCCCCTCCCCCTCCCACACACCATGTAGCTCTTCATACAGGGAGTGCAGGTATACCGGACCCCCCCTTACCCACCCCCTCACCCACCCCCTCCCCCTCCCACACACCATGTAGCTCTTCATACAGGGAGTGCAGGTATGTTGGGGGCTGTGTACTTCGTCTCCATGGAGACGGCCCCGTTTAAATAAGTCTCGCTTCCCAATCACTGAAAAAATGTCCCTGACGAAGCTCCGTAGCTGGAGGGAAACGTACGTAGGGCACGTAATGATGTCATCAGCCTCCGTTATGGAGCTGTGTTGGTTTAGTGTTCTAACATTCAGCAGTATCAGTGGTTCCCAATTAATACACGCATTTATCTAAGGCTCATATTTACCCTAGTAGTGAAGAGAATAGACCTTTTCTACAAGTGCTGTTTGAAGCTCAACACTGACTTTTTTGAGGCACCTTTTGCTGTTACCACACTCAGTTTATACGATCTACTGACTACATACCATATATACTGTATATATATGTTCATTCAGCTGGGCTGTTAGAGGTCCACAGCTGTAGATGTCTGTGGCACTCTGTGTTGTGTTATCATACTCCACTGAATATTTCTAATAACATTATATATATATATATTCTGAATGCGTTCAGAAGAATTCAGCCGCCACAGTGCGCACGCTCCAAACCAGTGCGGGCGTTTTGGAAGTGAAGCCGCTTTCTTGTCTGTTCAGGATCCGGTGGTGTCCCTAGCTGCTTCACTTCTCCCCGCTGCGGTTTTATGTCGGACGCCCTCGCTGTTTTTGGCGCGTGCGTACTGTGGCGGCTGAATTCTTCTGAACGCATAACCATCCCTCCAGCTGTGGACGCCAGGCTACCATCCGCCTCTTCGGACTTGTGCCAAGTACACACCGACATAAGAGGTCTGGAAGCAGCAGCAGCAGCTTATAAGAAGGACCAGCCACCAGTACCTTATATCATGGGGGCTCAACTTCAGTCCTCAAGCCCCCCCAACAGGTCAGGTTTTCAGGATATCCCTGCTTCAGCACAGGTGGCTCAATCAGTCACAGCTTCAACACAGTTGGCTCTTAGTCCCTGCTTCAGCACAGGTGGCTCAATCAGAGGCTCAGCCTTTGACTGGGATATCCTGAACCAGAAAAACTGACTACATGGGGGGGGGGGGGGCGGGTAGGGGGCTTGAGGACTGGAGTTGAACCCCCCTGATATAAGGTACCGGTGGGCGGTCCTTGTTATTAACCGCTGCTGCTTCCAGGCGTCTTATGTCGGCTCCCATTGAATCACCTGGTCATAAAATGGAGTTTGGAGCTTGTGAACCAGTGGCCACAAAGCCTGGAAGGGCTGTGACCAGAGCCATGCACCGTGCCGCTCTGTTACCCAGCAACCATTGCAGGAAAGCTTATCCCGACTGCCCAAAGCCATGCACCGTGCCGCTTTATGTTACCCAGCAACCATTGCAGGAAAGCTTATCCCGACTGCCCAAAGCCATGCACCGTGCCGCTTTATGTTACCCAGCAACCATTGCAGGAAAGCTTATCCCGACTGCCCAAAGCCATGCACCGTGCCGCTTTATGTTACCCAGCAACCATTGCAGGAAAGCTTATCCCGACTGCCCAAAGCCATGCACCGTGCCGCTTTATGTTACCCAGCAACCATTGCAGGAAAGCTTATCCCGACTGCCCAAAGCCATGCACCGTGCCGCTCTGTTACCCAGCAACCATTACAGGAAAGCTTATCCCGACTGCCCAAAGCCATGCACCGTGCCGCTTTATGTTACCCAGCAACCATTGCAGGAAAGCTTATCCCGACTGCCCAAAGCCATGCACCGTGCCGCTTTATGTTACCCAGCAACCATTACAGGAAAGCTTATCCCGACTGCCCAAAGCCATGCACCGTGCCGCTTTATGTTACCCAGCAACCATTGCAGGAAAGCTTATCCCGACTGCCCAAAGCATTACACCTGCAGAAACCCCCCGAAATAATGAGGTTTAATTTCCGTGGTTAAGGCCTGTCGTGGGAACCTTTGCCGCTGCGAGAACAGACGCTAAGACCGTGCGCACTTCCCGTCCCGAAGAGACGCTACTTAGTAGATTGTTTTATGCGCTATAACATAATGGAGATGTTGGAAAGCCAGTGTAGCGGGGCTGTCCCTATAACCGGGTCCCACGCAGGAGAAGTCGGTGCTACCCGGCCATAGGAGGGGGATACACCCCCATCGCGGGCACGGTGAGCAGGGGACGGATGGTTATCAATGTGTTCTTATATATAATATACGCAGGATGATATGTGATCAGATAACAGCCACCAGAAGTGTATTTGCAGCATATCACGTTTTCTGTATGAGTGTGGCCATGTATAGAGGTGCTATAGTCACTATAGCACTTATTACAGCTCTGACACGTATCGGCCACACAGTACACTGCCAGTAACGGGCGGGGAGGCGCGTGTTCGCACGAATTAATGGTTTGGATAGTATAGGAGAGCACATTTCACAATATTGTTCTATAATATTTAACAAATGACGCTGTTTTTGCATTAACTCGCTAACTGCCAGTATCAGGTGCCGGTAGCGCCGCTCACTGCCGCTGTAACGCGCGCTCCCTGTCCCGGCAGCTCCTGTCCTGCGTTTGTGCCGCCATGATCCTCCGGCGGCATCTCATGGTCTGGAAAGTATTTGCACCAAAGTAAGTTCATTTCCCAGTGAGGTCCCTCTGCTCCTCTTTACATGGAGGGATGCATGTTCTGTGTGTTATTGACATGTTTTTATGTGCGCGTGCGCGTGCATATATATGTGTGTGTATACATGTTAAATAAGCTATATACTGTAATCTCATGTGTTTTCTCTTTTCCCTACTTCCTTGTGGTCTCATTCCCCATCTAATTATCTCCCCTTCTATTTTTTTTCTTCCACCCCGCGCTCTCTCTTCCGCCCCGTGCTCTCTCTTCCGCCCCGCGCTCTCTCTTCCGCCCCGCGCTCTCTCTTCCGCCCCGCGCTCTCTCTTCCGCCCCGCGCTCTCTCTTCCGCCCCGCGCTCTCTCTTCCGCCCCGCGCTCTCTCTTCCGCCCCGCGCTCTCTCTTCCGCCCCGCGCTCTCTCTTCCGCCCCGCGCTCTCTCTTCCGCCCCGCGCTCTCTCCATTTCGCCCCGCGCTCTCTCTCTCTCTTCCGCCCCTCTCTCTCTCTCTTCCGCCTCGCTCTCTCTTCCGCCCCGCTCTCTCTCTCTTCCGCCCCGCTCTCTCTCTCTCTCTTCCACCCCGCTCTCTCTCTCTCCCGCCCCGCTCTCTCTCTCTCTTCCGCCACGCTCTCTTCCGCCCCACTCTCTCTCTTCCGCCCCACTCTCTCTCTCTTCCGCCCCACTCTCTCTCTCTCTGCCGCCCCGCTCTCTCTCTCTCTCTCTCTCTCTCTTCCGCCCCGCTCTCTCTCTCTTCCGCCCCGCTCTCTCTCTCTCTCTTCCGCCCCGCTCTCTCTCTCTCTCTTCCGCCCCGCTCTCTCTCTCTCTCTCTCTTCCGCCCCGCTCTCTCTCTCTCTCTCTCTCTCTCTCTCTTCCGCCCCGCTCTCTCTCTCTCCCGCCCCGCTCTCTCTCTCTCTCTCTCTCTCTCTCTCTCTCTTCCGCCCCGCTCTCTCTCTCTCTTCCGCCCCGCTCTCTCTCTCTTCTGCCCCGCTCTCTCTCTCTCTCTTCCGCCCCGCTCTCTCTCTCTCTCTCTCTCTTCCGCCCCGCTCTCTCTCTCTTCCGCCCCGCTCTCTCTCTCTCTCTTCCGCCCCGCTCTCTCTCTCTTCCGCCCGCTCTCTCTCTCTCTCTTCCGCCCCGCTCTCTCTCTCTCTCTCTTCCGCCCCGCTCTCTCTCTCTGTCTCTTCCGCCCCGCGCTCTCTCTCTGCCGCCCCCCCATGTCTTCCTCTCCCCACCTCCCACCCTCTCTTCCCCTTTCCTCCACCAGGTTTCTGTTTGAGGCTCTTGGTTTCATGGTGAGCAGCGCCTTCCTCCTCCTCGGGATAGCGCTGGTTCTGCGCGTGGACTGCGCCGTCAGTAACTGGTTCAAGAATCTTATCCTCCGGCAGCCCAGGTAACAGTGGGACATTCCACGTCCACCTCCGGGGAGCGACCAGAGGATCGGACGCCAAGAACAACGCGCTGCTCTGAACTCAGCACCTGAAGCGCCTCCGTTCTCTGCCGAGCCAAACACCGCAAGACACTCCGGCACCCGGCAGTTCATCTAATTATTCCTGCGAAGCCGTCTCTCCGTGACACGGGGCATAGAGGAGATAGGTTACCTGTGTGTAATCAGCCAGCTGCAGGCATCCTGAGCCTATTTAATGCAAGAGGGGATGGTGGGGAAGCTTGCACTGTTCTCTAAAAGATCATCCAGAGGAGTCTTCCTATCAGACCTGTGCAGCAAGTCTAGTATTACAGAAGATACTTCTTGGCACTGTAGTACTGTCATTTAAAGGTAGTGGTACTCTGTACAGTACCAGCACTTCTGCCACTGGTACACCAGCATTGGTACTGTAGCTCAGTAAGAAGCCATTTCCCTAAGTGTATTGTTCACTACTGGATATTTCTCATGCTACAGGTTAGACCATTATACTGTTATATGGCTCACTGCTCAGAAGCATTAATTATCCCCTGTATGGGACTGACCTGCTGGAAACCCACTGCCATACTTGTCTGATGCCCGGTTTTCTGTATTGTAGCGTTATATTAACCCTGTCTGTGGTTGAGGAAGGTGGATTATTGTGCAGGCAGTGATACAGTTTATAGCAGCAATTCCACGCTGCTTGGAAGCGGCTGAGGCCAAAACACTGGGTTCATTGATCAGTCCATGGTTAGGAATGGCATGCCCGTTCCATGGTTAGAACTGGCATGCCCATTGCCCATTCCATGGTTAGGACTGGCATGCCCATTCCATGGTTAGGACTGACATGCCCATTCCATGGTTAGGACTGACATGCCCGTTCCATGGTAGGACATGGCATGCCCATTGCCCGTTCTATGGTAGGACATGGCATGCCCATTGCCCGTTCCATGGTAGGACTGACATGCCCGTTCCATGGTAGGACTGCCCATTGCCCGTTCCATGGTAGGACATACCATTGCCCGTTCCATGGTAGGACATAGCATGCCTATTGCCTGTTCCATGGTTGGACAAAGCATGCCCATTGCCTGTTCCATGGTTAGGACATAGCATGCCCATTGCATGGTAGGACTGCCCATTCCTTTTGTCCTTCGAGCTGTTATAGTGAGCCTGCGTTTACCTTTAACAGGCAGTGAATGGGACGGCTTGTCTGCGTAATGATATACTTACAGCCGACCTGTAATGATTTCAGTTGAGCCCTTTTCCCAGTCACAACACCAAGCCTCACCTATGGATCTGCTGTTTATGTGCGTATGGGAAATATAAGACCATGGGGAAGGGGGTATATTATGCAAACCCTTGTGGTGTTATTGACATGCTGTCCTGACCATCTTGTTACACTAATCCTCAGCTGAGGTCAGTACCTGTCAGCCTTCTTGCTCATTATATGTATTCATCGTTTGTACAAGCGGTTATTATTAACTCGTTAAGAGCTGGGGGTGAGTTCTGCTTTGTACTGAACTGAGTCATGCAGCGATGCCATACATTGCTGGACCTACTGACACTCAAATGGTTAAAATGAACCTGTTTCCTGCCAAAGAAAAGCACTGCTGCAGCATTCGGGTTTGTATGATACTGACATGAGAGAGCATTGAGACGTGTGAGGAGCAGGCGGCTTATCTGCTCTGCAATCCATGTTACCCAGAAGGTTCCCCGGAGACGGGAGACGGAGAACATCTATCCCATGAGAAAGCATTGAGACGTGTGAGGAGCAGGCGGCTTATCTGCTCTGCAATCCATGTTACCCAGAAGGTACCCCGGAGACGGGAGAACATCTATCCCATGAGAAAGCATTGAGACGTGTGAGGAGCAGGCGGCTTATCCGCTCTGCAATCCATGTTACCCAGAAGGTTCCCCGGAACCCGGAGACGGGAGAACATCTATCCCATGAGAAAGCATTGAGATGTGTGAGGAGCAGGCAGCTTATCTGCTCTGCAATCCATGTTACCCAGAAGGTTCCCCGGAACCCGGAGACGGGAGAACATCTATCCCAGGTGAAAGCATTGAGACGTGTGAGGAGCAGGCGGCTTATCTGCTCTGCAATCCATGTTACCCAGAAGGTACCCCGGAGACGGGAGAACATCTATCCCATGAGAAAGCATTGAGACGTGTGAGGAGCAGGCAGCTTATCTGCTCTGCAATCCATGTTACCCAGAAGGTTCCCCGGAACCCGGAGACGGGAGAACATCTATCCCATGAGAAAGCATTGAGACGTGTGAGGAGCAGGCGGCTTATCTGCTCTGCAATCCATGTTACCCAGAAGGTTCCCCCGGAGACGGGAGAACATCTATCCCATGAGAAAGCATTGAGACGTGTGAGGAGCAGGCGGCTTATCTGCTCTGCAATCCATGTTACCCAGAAGGTTCCCCGGAGACGGGAGAACATCTATCCCGTGAGAAAGCATTGAGACGTGTGAGGAGCAGGCGGCTTATCCGCTCTGCAATCCATGTTACCCAGAAGGTTCCCCGGAACCCGGAGACGGGAGAACATCTATCCCATGAGAAAGCATTGAGACGTGTGAGGAGCAGGCAGCTTATCTGCTCTGCAATCCATGTTACCCAGAAGGTTCCCCCGGAGACGGGAGAACATCTATCCCATGAGAAAGCATTGAGACGTGTGAGGAGCAGGCGGCTTATCTGCTCTGCAATCCATGTTACCCAGAAGGTTCCCCGGAACCCGGAGACGGGAGAACATCTATCCCATGAGAAAGCATTGAGACGTGTGAGGAGCAGGCGGCTTATCTGCTCTGCAATCCATGTTACCCAGAAGGTTCCCCGGAGACGGGAGAACATCTATCCCGTGAGAAAGCATTGAGACGTGTGAGGAGCAGGCGGCTTATCCGCTCTGCAATCCATGTTACCCAGAAGGTAACCCGGAGACGGGAGAACATCTATCCCATGAGAAAGCATTGAGACGTGTGAGGAGCAGGCGGCTTATCTGCTCTGCAATCCATGTTACCCAGAAGGTTCCCCGGAACCCGGAGACGGGAGAACATCTATCCCATGAGAAAGCATTGAGACGTGTGAGGAGCAGGCGGCTTATCTGCTCTGCAATCCATGTTACCCAGAAGGTTCCCCGGAGACGGGAGAACATCTATCCCGTGAGAAAGCATTGAGACGTGTGAGGAGCAGGCGGCTTATCCGCTCTGCAATCCATGTTACCCAGAAGGTTCCCCGGAACCCGGAGACGGGAGAACATCTATCCCATGAGAAAGCATTGAGACGTGTGAGGAGCAGGCGGCTTATCTGCTCTGCAATCCATGTTACCCAGAAGGTTCCCCGGAACCCGGAGACGGGAGAACATCTATCCCAGGAGAGAGCATTGAGACGTGTGAGGAGCAGGCGGCTTATCTGCTCTGCAATCCATGTTACCCAGAAGGTTCCCCGGAGACGAGAGAACATCTATCCCGTGAGAAAGCATTGAGACGTGTGAGGAGCAGGCGGCTTATCTGCTCTGCAATCCATGTTACCCAGAAGGTTCCCCGGAGACGGGAGAACATCTATCCCAGGAGGACAAAGGAGTGAGCAGGATGATACCGTGGCCTTGAATGTTGTAATGAGAATGATGCGTGTCTTTGCGGTGATGGATTGCCAACCAATGTCGTTGCCAGCAGACGTATAGTCCTCCGGGACGTGCCAGGAGAGCGTGGGCAACTGGTGAGCATCACAAATGCAGGTGGCACCATCGTAACCTAAACTTTACATTAAGAGGTCCTGATCTGGATGCAGGGAATGTCCTGTATATCCCGATCATATAGTACCCGGGTTTACAACTTTTATCATAAGGAATATCAGCAAATGTCTTGCATTAAATGTGAGACGGAGGAATTCAGAGATTTGCTGATATTCTTCATGACAAAAGGAGTGGTGCCTGAAGCCTCAATGTGCAGAACAATTGGTGATCCAGGGATCTCCTAGGCGGGAATGGGCCTGATCCTAGAGATTTCTCCGCTGCCCAAATGTTACATAAAAAGGAATGTATAGTTCTGGTTCTGTTCTAGTCCCTCCGCCCCGGTACTGCAGAGTTCCTCTGCTTGGAATTCATAATATTGACCAGTGTGTATTGGAAAATGCAGCAACCATGTCGGCTCTGTGATTTTCTGCCTGTATTTTTAGCATCCACATTTCATGGACTTCTGTGCAGTCTAGCCCATAAAAATCAGTGTTTTACCATTAAAAACCATAGTGCCGTCTCCCGCTGATTAAGAAAAAGAAATAATATTTTTTTTTGATCAATACTCATCTAATAATAATAATCATAGAATCCTACATGTGCCTCGCCTTATAACTCGCCCTGGTCCCTGCAGCATTGTCTCCTCCGTTGCTGAGCTCCCGATGACAGTAGTATAATTGCATGTGTGAGAAGTTATTGTGCTATGGGACCTCGCTTTATGTAAACGACTATTCCGCTGTCCTGTTTTCTGCCCTGAACTCACATTGATGATGCAATATGAACATAATCTGTGATTGCCGTGAGCCGGATTTAACCGGCTTTACACTGACATGTGCCTAATTGTGAAAAAGGCACGGCAGCTCTGCCAAGATTGGCAACCGTTCATGTAGCAGATGGCCGAGAGGCGTCGCATTACAGAGTGCTGCTGTTATTCACTGGACTCTCCCTTGCCCGAAGCCATGGAAGTGGTATAACGAGCTCTTAAGAGAACTGCGCTGCCCTGAATACTTTTATTTTAATAAAGTCTATACATTGATTTGTACGGAATTATTTTCACGTCACCCAGCATACAGGCCCATTTTTACTAATCCCACGTGACTGCGAGGGCAGCCACACGACACGGGATGACGTAAGTATGTCCGACGTCCTGCGGAGACCTCCGGGGCAGTCATCTTGCCAACTGGAAAATAGGTAGCTACAGTACTAACAAAAAGTCTACAAAATAAACAGACAATTACTGTACAATTCAATGCGGACAATTCCACCATAAAATACAGACAGTTATAAGTAAATAATACCATCAACAAAGTAATATAACCACAAGTACAGGAGTATAAAATAAACTACCTCTTCCCTAAAAAAAAAACACAGGATATGATTCAATAAAAAAAAAGTCAAAACTATATTATAAATAGAAAAGAAAAAAAAAAATTATATATATATATATATATATATATATATATATAGCTAAGCATATCTACAGCAATAGAACATACATCTAATAGAAACATCCGTGAATATCAAAAATGTTAAATATTTTAAATATAAAAATACATATTGATCCCTACAGAAATTCAAATCCATTCTTGGGTGCTCTTTTGATCGGATATATAGAAGAGAGAGAGCGTTATATAGTAGATGAGGTTGAAAAAAGACATCTAGCAAATTCACCTATGCTACATTTAGACAATGGACACTTTATCCTATATCTATACTTACAGTATATTGATCCAGAGGAAGGCAAACACAACCCCAGTGACACATCATCCAATGATCTCTCATAAGTGGGAAATAAATTCCTTCCCGACTCCAAACAATGACAATCGGATTACTCCCTGGATCAGCGTTCTTCCCAGATTTACTTATTTGCTGTGTCAGATTTCCCATTAGGACTGGGCCTAGGGCGGCAAATATGTCCACCCTCGTGCTTTTGCCGCGCATGTACACTAACCTCGTGTGGCACTGTATCAAAGGCCGTTGCAAAATCTAAGTAGACCACATCAACTGCATTACCCCGGTCTAAATTCCTACTTACCTCCTCAAAGAAACTAATAAGGTTAGTTTGGCAAGATCTATCCTTCATAAATCCATGCTGACTATTACTAATAATTTTGTTTTCTATTAGGTATTCCTGAATATTATCCCGTACTAAACCTTCAAGTAGCCTCCCCACTACTGAAGTCAGGCTTACAGGTCTGTTATTCCCCGGTTGTGATCTTGCTCCCTTTTTAAATATAGGCACCACATCTGCTTTATGCCAATCTTGTGGTACTGAGCCTGTGGAAATGGAGTCCTTGAATATTAAATGTAATGGTTTTGCTATTACTGAGCTTTAGGCTAAGGTCACGTTGCACGCGTCCGCACGGCTGGCTTGCTTGCCGGCGGCGCGTGCAACTCGCTGTACCGCGATCTGCGGTCTACAGGAAACTTCAGTAGTAGCGGGGGGCGTGGCCAAACGGGTCGGGGGGGGGTGCGGCCATGATGTGAGGGGGCGTGGCCATGACGTGGGGGGCCGGAGCGGGAGGTGGGCGGGAGTGGGAGGATTGACAGGGAGGGGGGGCGTGGCTTGAGCGGAGGGACCCGCTACTCTTCCCCCCCCTCCCTCCACGGGCTGCAGGTAAGTAAAAAAAACACACACACGCAGGCACTCATACATACATACATACATACACACACACACACACACACACACACACACACACACACACACACACACAGAGACAGGCACGCACGCACTCAGGCACACACACACACACACACAGACAGGCACGCACGCACTCAGACACACACACAGACAGGCACGCACGCACTCAGACACACACACAGACAGGCACTCACGCTGCTTTCACTCCACACTCCTCCCCGCTCCCCGAAGCCTCTCCTCCCGCAGCCTCCCCTCCCCATTGGCTCACAGCCACACCACGTGACGCGTCGAAGCTAGGAAACACCATTCTCTGGTGTCTCCAGCGGCTGACGCGCCACAGCGTGTAGTCAGCTGTGCCGCCAGGGGGGACCGGGACCGGCTCGCGAGGATTCCCCTGCTGGTGGGGAACTCGCTACATTGCCGCCCGCGCCAACGAGCGCAGCGGGTCCCAGGCCTAACTCCTTGAGAACTCTTGGATGTATGCCATCGGGGCCAGGTGCCTTAATTACTTTAATTTAATTTAATCAAGCCGCTTATGAACTTCTTCCTCAGTTAACCAATTGTTCATTAATATGGAGGTTGTGGCTTCCTCCTGCGGCACTACTATTGAACTTGAGTCTTCCCTGGTAAACACAGAGGCAAAGAATTTGTTTAATACCTCTGCTTTTTCCTTATCTCCAATAATCTGCCTACCCATCTCACACTGAAAGGGTCTCATTTTTCTCATTTTTTTTGTTATTAAGGTACTTAAAGAACTTTTTAGGGTTGATCTTACTTTCTATTGCAATCCTTTTTTCATTATCCATTTTTGCTAATTTGATTGCCCTTTTGCAATTTTTGTTACATTCCTTATAATTCTGATACGATGTCTCTGTCCCTTCTGACTTAAAGAATCTAAATGCCTTCCTCTTCTTGTCCATTTCCTCCCTACCTGTTTATTTAGCCACAATGGTTTTGACTTATTTCTTTTATACTTCTTACCCAAGGTTATAGACCGATAAGTGTGCTTTTCTAACAATGTTTTAAAGACTGCCCAGATATGACTAGTATATGACAGACCTGGGTCATTCAAATGACTCACATTACTCTCCTCACCACGCACTGCTAATCACTCCAACCTCATCCCCATTACACTTCTCCCTTCACTTTTCCTGTGCCCTATGGCTGGGGGGCTCAAGATTTGCTAGGGGGGGAGTCACGTGACGTCATTTGATGCCAGGTTCTAACCGAGGGGGAGGGTGCGAACGCTGGGGCTCCCAGGCAGGGGGGGGGGGGGGAATACGCCAAAAACTGCGCACCCCTGCCCTATGGAATGCATAATCTGTCCGCAACAAACTTACATCAATCCACGACATTCCTTTCCAACTCTTTCAACCTTCTAGAAACCTGGCTCATCCCCTCAGACATCGCCTCTTCTGCAGCACTCTCCTACGGTGGTCTCACCCTCAGCCCCACCCCTAGACCAGGGAATAGACGGGGCGGAGACGTTGGCCTACTACTTTCCCCAAGCTGCACATTTCATGCCATAACTCCCTTTCTCTCCCCCTCACCCCTCGATGTCCATGCTGTCCGTCTCTCTAATCCCCCCTCCCTGTGTCACTCATCTATCGTCCTCCTTGACCTACATCTCAATTTTTTTGACAACCTTGCTGCATGGCTTCTTCTCTTCTGACACCTACTGTCATATTGGGAAGCTTTAACATACCTATTGACAATTCCAGTTCCACTTCAGGTGCCCATCTTATCTCTCTAACTCCCCCTATGGTCTCTCCCAATGGACCACCACTCCTACGCACTGCAATGGCCACTCTCTTGGCCTGGTTTTCTCCTGCTCTGTCTCTAACTCCTCTAACACTGACTCCCACTTAACATTCGGGATGCACATTGATACCCTGACAACCAAGACCTATGCCAAACTAGGGGTACTTTACAGGAACAAATCCTCCCTATGTCTCCTGGTCAGAAAACGTATCGCACAGCAGATGCTAATGCCAATTATTGACTATGGAGACATAGTATATGGCTCGGCACCTCAAACCCACCTTAGCAAACTTGACACCCTCTACAATTCAATTTGTCGTTTTGTTCTCCAATGCAACTACAACACACATCACTGCGAAATGCTCAAAGAACTAGATTGGTCAACACTCAAGTCTAGGCGCAAAGTTCACCTTTCCGGTCTTGCCTTTAAATTCTTAATGGGCAAGCTACCCAGCTATCTGAACAAGCTCCTCACCCCTACCACCTGCAGCACTTATCACCTGAGATCAGACTCCAAAAGACTGTTCATGGTCCCAAGGCTCAACAAAGTATCCGGCCATTCCTCCTCTTACCGTGCACCCCAAAACTGGAACAACCTACCAGAGACTCTCACATCCACCACCAGTCTAAGTTCTTTCAAATCTAAGGCTGTCTCACATTTTAATCTGGTCTGTAACTGTTTCATTCGCTTATAATATATATTTTCTTTAACTGTGCATGCAATGTCTTGTATATAATGTATACTCTGCTCATTTATGTAACTGTATTTGTAACAATGTACTATTTGTCTTAACTCTGTGCCCAGGACATACTTGAAAACGAGAGGTAACTCTCAATGTATTACTTCCTGGTAAAATATTTTATAAATAAATAAATAACACGCCCTTTCCTCTCTCTGTGATCACCACCTCCTAACCTTTAACCTCCACTCTACCTTCTGCACCCTCGATAACACCAACTTCTACACCCACCCACACACACACACACCCCTACATGCTCTAGACCAGGGGTGTGCAAACGTTTCGCCCTGCACCCCCCTGCCTGTTCAGCCACAGTGCTCACGCTCCCCCACCTTGTATCCAGCGTCAAATGACGCCGTGGGGTCATGTGATGTCACATGACCCCACATTGTCATTTGACGCCATGGCGACGCGTCACCCCGAAGCCGTCGGTGAGAAGGTGAGTTACAGAAGCCTTGCGCGCTCCCCGGCATTTAATTTAAATGCTTTGGGGAAGAGCGCGGGACACATGATAACCCTCTTCTCCTGAACACTCTCCATTGGCCTCCGTGATGCAGCCTTCTCCTGGCTCACGTTCTACCTACCCAACCTCTCCTTCAGTGTTTCCTTCTCCGGAGCCTGCTCCTCAGTCCCTCTCTCTGTTGGGGTCCACACAAGGCTCTGTCCTTCGTCCTCTTCTCACTCTACAGATTTTCTAATACAATCTTTTGTCTTTCAGCATCATTTCTATGCAGATGACACCCAATTTTTCCTCTCCTCCCCTGAACTCTCCTGGAGGTCCCACCGTTAGCTGAAGCGTAACTTGTCCAAAACAGAACTAATACTCTTTCCGTTTCACTACTGCAACTTTCTCCGAGTTGGTATTCCCCTTCTCCGCCTATTCCAACTCCAAGTCATCCAAAACACTGCTGCCTGACTCGTGTACCTCACTCACCGCTCCTCTCCTGCTGCTCCACTACGCAAATCCCTACACTGGCTTCCCATATCCTCTACCTTACTCACCGCTCCTCTCCTGCTGCTCCACTACTCATATCCCTACACTGGCTTCCCATATCCTCTACCTCACTCACCGCTCCTCTCCTGCTGCTCCACTACTGTATGTAAATCCCTACACTGGCTTCCCATATCCTCTACCTGACTCACCGCTCCTCTCCTGCTGCTCCACTACTCATATCCCTACACTGGCTTCCCATATCCTCTACCTCACTCACCGCTCCTCTCCTGCTCCTCCACTACTCATATCCCTACACTGGCTTCCCATATCCTCTACCTCACTCACCGCTCCTCTCCTGCTCCTCCACTACCCATATCCCTACACTGGCTTCCCATATCCTCTACCTCACTCACCGCTCCTCTCCTGCTGCTCCACTACTCATATCCCTACACTGGCTTCCCATATCCTCTACCTGACTCACCGCTCCTCTCCTGCTGCTCCACTACTCATATCCCTACACTGGCTTCCCATATCCTCTACCTCACTCACCGCTCCTCTCCTGCTCCTCCACTACTCATATCCCTACACTGGCTTCCCATATCCTCTACCTCACTCACCGCTCCTCTCCTGCTCCTCCACTACCCATATCCCTACACTGGCTTCCCATATCCTCTACCTCACTCACCGCTCCTCTCCTGCTCCTCCACTACTCATATCCCTACACTGGCTTCCCATATCCTCTACCTCACTCACCGCTCCTCTCCTGCTCCTCCACTACTCAAAATCCCTACACTGGCTTCCCATATCCTCTACCTCACTCACCGCTCCTCTCCTGCTGCTCCCCTACGCAAATCTCTACACTGGCTTCCCATATCCTCTACCTCACTCACCGCTCCTCTCCTGCTGCTCCACTACTCATATCCCTACACTGGCTTCCCATATCCTCTACCTCACTCACCGCTCCTCTCCTGCTGCTCCACTACGCAAATCCCTACACTGGCTTCCCATATCCTCTACCTCACTCACCGCTCCTCTCCTGCTGCTCCACTACCCATATCCCTACACTGGCTTCCCATATCCTCTACCTCACTCACCGCTCCTCTCCTGCTGCTCCCCTACGCAAATCTCTACACTGGCTTCCCATATCCTCTACCTCACTCACCGCTCCTCTCCTGCTGCTCCACTACTGTATGTAAATCTCTACACTGGCTTCCCATATCCTCTACCTCACTCACCGCTCCTCTCCTGCTGCTCCACTACACATATCCCTACACTGGCTTCCCATATCCTCTACCTCACTCACCGCTCCACTACTGTATGTAAATCTCTACACTGGCTTCCCATATCCTCTACCTCACTCACCGCTCCTCTCCTGCTGCTCCACTACACATATCCCTACACTGGCTTCCCATATCCTCTACCTCACTCACCGCTCCTCTCCTGCTGCTCCACTACTGTATGTAAATCTCTACACTGGCTTCCCATATCCTCTACCTCACTCACCGCTCCTCTCCTGCTGCTCCACTACACATATCCCTACACTGGCTTCCCATATCCTCTACCTCACTCACCGCTCCTCTCCTGCTGCTCCACTACTCATATCCCTACACTGGCTTCCCATATCCTCTACCTCACTCACCGCTCCTCTCCTGCTGCTCCACTACTCATATCCCTACACTGGCTTCCCATATCCTCTACCTCACTCACCGCTCCTCTCCTGCTGCTCCACTACTGTATGTAAATCCCTACACTGGCTTCCCATATCCTCTACCTCACTCACCGCTCCTCTCCTGCTGCTCCACTATGCAAATCCCTACACTGGCTTCCCATATCCTCTACCTCACTCACCGCTCCTCTCCTGCCGCTCCACTACTGTATGTAAATCCCTACACTGGCTTCCCATATCCTCTACCTCACTCACCGCTCCTCTCCTGCTGCTCCACTACGCAAATCCCTACACTGGCTTCCCATATCCTCTACCTCACTCACCGCTCCTCTCCTGCTGCTCCACTACTGTATGTAAATCCCTACACTGGCTTCCCATATCCTCTACCTCACTCACCGCTCCTCTCCTGCTGCTCCACTACTCATATCCCTACACTGGCTTCCCATATCCTCTACCTCACTCACCGCTCCTCTCCTGCTGCTCCACTACGCATATCCCTACACTGGCTTCCCATATCCTCTACCTCACTCACCGCTCCTCTCCTGCTGCTCCACTACGCATATCCCTACACTGGCTTCCCATATCCTCTACCTCACTCACCGCTCCTCTCCTGCTGCTCCACTACGCATATCCCTACACTGGCTTCCCCTATCCTTTACGTCACTCACAAGTTGCAAAATAAATTGTGATTTATTTCCTTAATAGACAAAACACACGACATCTGCAGAATGCACTTGAAAACAACACTTACTGGAATAAGGGAATGAAATAGCCTTGGTTTTAAAAGTCATGTGGTTATTAACCCCTTCACTCCTGGACTGGTTGCTGCTGTGCTGGAACAAAGTCTTGCATCTTTACATCATGGATTAAAATTCAGGAATCACACTCTGGGGATACTTGGGGAGCCACAGTTATAGACTGCCCAAAGCTATCTTTAACATGTGGATCCAATCCCCTCATGGGAACAAAAAAAACCACGAATAGCCAAGTTACCCACAGTTCATAAGACCGGTCAAAAGGGCTGTCCGGTGGGCAGGGTGCATGGGTCAGGTTGATGCCCATGCCACTTAGCATACCTGGGCTACACCCATAACTTGATGCCACTGTGTCTGGTTTCTGACTCAAAGGTGTCACTAGCCTGACATCTACTGTGCATCAGTATGCCAGTATTGTATACATTTTGGGTCTCTGGGTCTTTTCATAATCGACACTCTTTTAGACAGGGGGACTCTAAATCTGTGAGAGCCTTTTGAGGCTCTGTCATAAAAATAACTACAGCCCTTTGAGGCTTGGTCATAAAAATAGCCCCAGCTCATTCACCCATATCACAGCTGGATGTCCAAGTAATTCCTGCTTGGACTTACAAAAAAAAAACTCCTGCCTTACATTTAAGATCTGCCATCATGTGTCGGTTAGAGGGTATGACAAGCAATGCATCTTGTCTTTTACCCTCGCAGACAGGGAATGGCCTGCAAATGGGGAATACAAATGGCGGGGACAGGGCAACAACAGTAATGCATAGCAAATCAGGTATTAACCCTTTCCTCCCCATCACAGGAGCTGTGTGGGACAAGGAGCTGTGTGGGACAGGGGCCTGTGGGATAAGGAACTGTGTGGGATGGGCCTGTGGGTGTAACGCCTGTATGCCCGCAGACCTGGCCAGTCCCCAGTACTGAGGTGGGTTAGGGTATAACACGCACCCACAGCAGTGAGGGCATGCCCGGAGTGTGGTAATAGCGTTGCCGGGCCTGATGAGTAAGGGTTAACGTAATACTTCCTGAGTCCGGGGTGCCAGAGGTTGGAGGGTAATGTCCAAGTGTCAGAGTTCAGGGGTTGGAGAGAGCAGCGTAGTGATGTCCAAAAGACAGGGTTCAAGGGCAGGAGAAAGCAGCGTAGTCAAGTCCAAAGCAGAGTTCAAGTTCAAGAAAAAGGAATCCAAACAGGGGCAGGGACAGGAACCAAAGCTAAAACAGACAAAGTAGCTGGGCATAGACACTGCACACAGGAGCTACAGGAAAGCTATGCAGAGCAAGGACTGAGAGGACAGAATGGGGTTATATGGGAAGAGGGGCCAATAGGGGTGAGGGTGTGGTATAAGGAGCTGTGTGGGATAAGGGGCTGTGTGGGATAAGGAGCCTGTGTGGGATAAGGAGCCTGTGTGGGATAAGGAGCCTGTGTGGGATAAGGAGCCTGTGTGGGATAAGGAGCCTGTGTGGGATAAGGAGCCTGTAGAATAGGGGTGTGGTCTGTAGAATAGGGCTGTGGCCTGTAGAATAGGGGCGGAGCTTCAGATAAACATGTGTTACAGGTTCTGTGTCCCCAGCTGGCCACATTGTGTCTGATGTTCTGTGTGGCTGGTACTGTGTAACTAACCTTATCTCAGATACACAGAGGAGGACACATCTGCTGCCACAGGGGCATAGACTGGCTCTGCTAACCACACAGATCAAGAGGTGAGTGCGTGTTTGCAGGTACATGAGTGTGTACTTGCGAGTAAAGTTAGTGTGTGTGTTTGCAGGTACAGTGAGTGTGTGGGCAGAGGTGAGTGTGCTTGCAGGTACAGTGAGTGTATGGGCAGAGGTGAGTGTGCTTGCAGGTACAGTGAGTGTGTTTGCAGGTACAGTGAGTGTGTTTGCAGGTACAGTGAGTGTGTTTGCAGGTACAGTGAGTGTATGGGCAGAGGTGAGTGTGTTTGCAGGTACAGTGAGTGTATGGGCAGAGGTGAGTGTGTTTGCAGGTACAGTGAGTGTATGGGCAGAGGTGAGTGTGTTTGCAGGTACAGTGAGTGTATGGGCAGAGGTGAGTGTGCTTGCAGGTACAGTGAGTGTATGGGCAGAGGTGAGTGTGCTTGCAGGTACAGTGAGTGTGTTTGCAGGTACAGTGAGTGTGTTTGCAGGTACAGTGAGTGTATGGGCAGAGGTGAGTGTGTTTGCAGGTACAGTGAGTGTATGGGCAGAGGTGAGTGTGTTTGCAGGTACAGTGAGTGTATGGGCAGAGGTGAGTGTGTTTGCAGGTACAGTGAGTGTATGGGCAGAGGTGAGTGTGCTTGCAGGTACAGTGAGTGTGTGGGCAGAGGTGAGTGCTTGCAGGCACAGTGAGTGTGTTTGCGAGTACAGTGTGTGTGTTTGCAGGTACAGTGAGTGTGTTTGCAGGTACAGTGAGTGTGTGGGAAAAGGTGAGTGTGCTTGCAGGTACAGTGAGTGTGTTTGCGAGTACAGTGTGTGTGTTTGCAGGTACAGTGAGTGTGTTTGCAGGTACAGTGAGTGCATGGGCAAAGGTGAGTGTGTTTGCAGGTACAGTGAGTGTATGGGCAGAGGTGAGTGTGTTTGCAGGTACAGTGAGTGTATGGGCAGAGGTGAGTGTGTTTGCAGGTACAGTGAGTGTTTGGGCAGAGGTGAGTGTGTTTGCAGGTACAGTGAGTGTATGGGCAGAGGTGAGTGTGCTTGCAGGTACAGTGAGTGTGTGGGCAGAGGTGAGTGCTTGCAGGCACAGTGAGTGTGTGGGCAGAGGTGAGTGCTTGCAGGCACAGTGAGTGTGTGGGCAGAGGTGAGTGCTTGCAGGCACAGTGAGTGTGTGGGCAGAGGTGAGTGCTTGCAGGCACAGTGAGTGTGTGGGCAGAGGTGAGTGCTTGCAGGCACAGTGAGTGTGTGGGCAGAGGTGAGTGCTTGCAGGCACAGTGAGTGTGTGGGCAGAGGTGAGTGCTTGCAGGCACAGTGAGTGTGTGGGCAGAGGTGAGTGCTTGCAGGCAGAGGTGAGTGTGTGGGCAGAGGTGAGTGCTTGCAGGCACAGTGAGTGTATGGGCAGAGGTGAGTGCTTGCAGGCACAATGAGTGTGTGGGCAGAGGTGAGTGCTTGCAGGCACAGTGACTGTGTGGGCAGAGGTGAGTGCTTGCAGGCAGAGGTGAGTGTGTGGGCAGAGGTGAGTGCTTTTAGGCACAGTGAGTGTATGGGCAGAGGTGAGTGCTTGCAGGCACAGTGAGTGTGTGGGCAGAGGTGAGTGCTTGCAGGCACCGTGAGTGTGTGGGCAGAGGTGAGTGCTTGCAGGCACAGTGACTGTGTGGGCAGAGGTGAGTGCTTGCAGGCAGAGGTGAGTGTGTGGGCAGAGGTGAGTGCTTGCAGGCACAGTGAGTGTGTGGGCAGAGGTGAGTGCTTGCAGGCACAATGAGTGTGTGGGCAGAGGTGAGTGCTTGCAGGCACAGTGAGTGTGTGGGCAGAGGTGAGTGCTTGCAGGCACAGTGAGTGTCTAGGCAGAGGTGAGTGGCTGGGCAGATGTGAGTGCTTGCAGGCACAGTGAGTGTGTGGGCAGAGGTGAGTGCTTTGCAGGCACAGTGAGTGTATGGGCAGAGGTGAGTGTGTGGGCAGAGGTGAGTGCTTGCAGGCACAGTGAGTGTGTGGGCAGAGGTGAGTGCTTGCAGCCACAGTGAGTGTATGGGCAGAGGTGAGTGTGCTTGCAGGCACAGTGAGTGTGTGGGCAGAGGTGAGTGCTTGCAGGCACAGTGAGTGTGTGGGCAGAGGTGAGTGCTTGCAGGCACAGTGAGTGTGGGCAGAGGTGAGTGCTTGCAGGCACAGTGAGTGTGCTGTTGTGTAATGGTATTTTGCTATGTATAGTTGCCACATGTGAATGTTCCAATGATACTATATACAGAACATGCTTTGCAGAGCTGTGCGTGTGCTGTGCGTGTGCTGTGCGTGTGCTTTGTATGTTGCTTCCCTGTGACTGGCGGGGACAGGAGGGTGGGACTCTGCCTCTCCCATTTCTGGCCTCACTGTGCAGTGGACTTTGTCTGGTGCAGATTACAGCACAAAGTCTGCAGGCGCTGGGGTGGGGACGGGGACACACTTATTTGGGGTGAGGGACCTCGGAACGTAAGTACGAATCCTGCTGTCTGTCTGGTTACCCGTCTCTAACACTAACGCCATTGTCTTAACCCCTTAACGGCCAGAGGGGCCTGCAATGTGTTACCCAGCCACGCAGCTCCAGTGCTTCTGTAAGGAGAGGGCTGACTGGGCTTGTCTCTCACTCCCTCTCCCCCCTCTCACTCGTGTCACTCACCCTCCCACTCCCCCCTTCTCACTCCCCCTCCCACTCCCCCCTTCTCACTCCCCCTCCTCCATATTCCCCCTTCAGTCTTCCCCCCTCACTCCCCCCCCATCACTCCCCCCCCCCTCACTACCCCCCCTCACTACCCCCCTTCACTCCCCCCCTTCATTCCCCCCCCCTTACTCCCCCCCTTACACCCCCCCTCACTCCCCCCCCCTCACTTCCCCCCTCCTCACTTCCCCCCCCCTCACTTCCCCCCCCTCACTTCCCCCCCCTCACTTCACCCCCCCTCACTTCACCCCCCCTCACTTCACCCCCCCTCACTTCCCACCCCCTCACTCCCCCCCCTCACTTCCCCCCTCTAAATTCCCGCCTCACTTCCCCCCCCTCTCACTTCCCCCCTCTCACTTCCCCCCCCTCTCACTTCCCCCCTCTCACTCTCCCTCCCCCGTCTCTCCTCCCCCGTCTCTCACTTCCCCCGTCTCTCCCTCCCCCGTCTCTCACTTCCCCCGTCTCTCACTTCCCCCGTCTCTCACTTCCCCCGTCTCTCACTTCCCCCCGTCTCTCACTTCCCCCCGTCTCTCACTTCCCCCTGTCTCTCACTCCCCCACCGTCTCTCACTCCCCCACCGTCTCTCACTCCCCCACCGTCTCTCACTCCCCCACCGTCTCTCACTCCCCCACCGTCTCTCACTCCCCCACCGTCTCTCACTCCCCCACCGTCTCTCACTCCCCCACCGTCTCTCACTCCCCCACCGTCTCTCACTCCCCCACCGTCTCTCACTCCCCCACCGTCTCTCACTCCCCCACCGTCTCTCACTCCCCCTCCCGTCTCTCACTCCCCCACCGTCTCTCACTCCCCCTCCCGTCTCTCACTCCCCCTCCCGTCTCTCACTCCCCCTCCCGTCTCTCACTCCCCCTCCCGTCTCTCACTCCCCCTCCCGTCCCTCACTCCCCCTCCCGTCTCTCACTCCCCCTCCCGTCTCTCACTCCCCCTCCCGTCTCTCACTCCCCCTCCCGTCTCTCACTCCCCCTCCCGTCTCCCCCCCCGTATCCCCCCCCCGTATCCCCCCCCGTCTCTCCCCCCCCCCTGTCTCTTCCTCCCCCCATCTCTTCCTCCCCCCATCTCTTCCCCCCCCATCTCTCCCCCCCCATCTCTTCCCCCCCCATCTCTTCCCCCCCCATCTCTTCCCCCCCCATCTCTTCCCCCCCCATCTCTTCCCCCCCATCTCTTCCCCCCCCATCTCTTCCTCCCCCCATCCCTTCCCCCCGTCTCTTCCCCCTCCCTCCCCCTCCTCTCACTCCCCCTTCCCCCATCTCTCACTCCCCCTTCCCCCATCTCTCACTCCCCCTTCCCCATCTCACTCCCCCTTCCCCCATCTCTCACTCCCCCTTCCCCCATCTCTCACTCCCCCTTCCCCCATCTCTCACTCCCCCTTCCCATTCCCCCATCTCTCACTCCCCCTTCCCCCATCTCTCACTCCCCCTCCCCCCATCTCTCACTCCCCCTCCCCCCATCTCTCACTCCCCCTTCCCCATCTCTCACTCCCCCTTCCCCCATCTGTCACTCCCCCCTCCCCCATCTCTCACTCCCCCTCCCCCATCTCTCACTCCCCCTCCCCCCGTCTCTAACTCCCCCCATCTCTCACTCCCCCTCCCCCCCGTCTCTCACTCCCCCCCATCTCTCACTCCCTCTCACTCCCCCTCCCCCCATCTCTCACTCCCCCCTCCCCCCATCTCTCACTCCCCCCTCCCCCCATCTCTCACTCCCCCTCCCCCCATCTCTCACTCCCCCTCCCCTCACTCCCCCTCCCGTCTCGCTTTTCCCCTTCATCTAATAATAATATTACCCCTATATCCCTATGTAGAGAGGCCCTGTGAGCTTGTGTACAGCTATCCAACAAAAGCACTACTAAGCATGTCAGTAGGCCATCCCGGCAGCACGTTAATATATATACAGTATATCTTTTTAATACATGCGCCTTTGATTAGCTTTATTGAAAACGAATTACATAAGCTGCCGATAGATTCGTTCTCCCGGGATCGATCAACAAAGATTTTGCTTTCCAGGGCCCACTAAATGGCTGCTCTTCCCCAATTCACTCTTCCCCCCTTCGCTCTTCCCCCCTTCGCTCTTCCCCCCTTCCCTCTTCCCCCCCCCCTCTCTCACTTCCCCTCTCTCACTACCCCCTCTAACTTCCCTTCCCCCATCTCTCACTCCCCCCTCCCCCGTCTCTCACTCCCCCCCCCCCCCGTCTCTCACTCTCCCCCCCCCGTCTCTCACTCTCCCCTCCCCGTCTCTCACTCTCCCCTCCCCGTCTCTCACTCTCCCCTCCCCGTCTCTCACTCTCCCCTCCCCGTCTCTCACTCTCCCCCTCCCCGTCTCTCACTCTCCCCTCCCCGTCTCTCACTCTCCCCCCTCCCCGTCTCTCACTCTCCCCTCCCCGTCTCTCACTCTCCCCTCCCCGTCTCTCACTCTCCCCTCCCCGTCTCTCACTCTCCCCTCCCCGTCTCTCACTCTCCCCTCCCCGTCTCTCACTCTCCCCTCCCCGTCTCTCACTCTCCCCTCCCCGTCTCTCACTCTCCCCCTCCCCGTCTCTCACTCTCCCCTCCCCGTCTCTCACTCTCCCCTCCCCGTCTCTCACGCTCCCCTCCCCCGTCTCTCACTCTCCCCTCCCCGTCTCTCACACTCTCCCCTCCCCGTCTCTCACGCTCCCCTCCCCGTCTCTCACTCTCCCCTCCCCGTCTCTCACTCTCCCTCCCCGTCTCTCACTCCTCCCCTCCCCGTCTCTCACTCTCCCCCCCCCGTCTCTCACTCTCCCCTCCCCGTCTCTCACTCTCCCCTCCCCGTCTCTCACTCTCCCCTCCCCGTCTCTCACTCTCCCCTCCCCGTCTCTCACTCTCCCCCTCCCCGTCTCTCACTCTCCCCCCCCCCGTCTCTCACTCTCCCCTCCCCGTCTCTCACTCTCCCCCTCCCCGTCTCTCACTCTCCCCTCCCCGTCTCTCACTCTCCCCCCCCCGTCTCTCACTCTCCCCTCCCCGTCTCTCACTCTTCCCCACTTCACTCTTCCCCCCCTCTCTCACTTCCCCTTTCTCCGTCCCCCCCTCTAACTTCCCCTCCCCCATCTCTCACTCCCCCTCCCCCATCTCTCACTCCCCCTCCCCCATCTCTCACTCTCCCCTCCCCCATCTCTCACTCTCCCCTCCCCCATCTCTCACTCTCCCCGTCTCTCACTCTCCCCTCCCCGTCTCTCACTCTCCCCTCCCCGTCTCTCACTCTCCCCTACCCCTTCTCTCACTCTCCCCTCCCCTTCTCTCACTCTCCCCTCCCCGTCTCTCACTCTCCCCTCCCCGTCTCTCACTCTCCCCTCCCCCGTCTCAACCTCCCCGTCTCTCCCCCCCGTCTCTCCCCCCCCGTCTCTCCCCCCCGTCTCTCCCCCCCCGTCTCTCCCCCCCCGTCTCTCCCCCCCGTCTCTCCCCCCCGCTCTCCCCCCCCCGTCTCTCCCCCCCCGTCTCACCCCCCCGTCTCCCTCCGTCTCTTCCCCCCCCCACCCCCGTCTCTTCCCCCCCGTCTCTTCCCCCCCGTCTCTTCCCCCCCGTCTCTTCCCCCCCGTCTCTTCCCCCCCGTCTCTTCCCCCCCGTCTCTTCCCCCCCCGTCTCTTCCCCCCCCGTCTCTTCCCCCCCGTCTCTTCCCCCCCCTCCTCTCACTCCCTCCTCTCACTCACTCCCTCCCCCTCCACTCACTCACCCTCCCCCTCCTCTCACTCCCCCTCCCCTCCTCTCACTCCCCCCTCCCCCTCCTCTCACTACCCCTTCCCCCCATCTCTCACTCCCCCTCCCCCCATCTCTCACTCCCCCTCCCCCCATCTCTCACTCCCCCTCCCCCCATCTCTCACTCCCCCTCCCCCCATCTCTCACTCCCCCCTCCCCCCATCTCTCACTCCCCCTCCCCCATCTCTCACTCCCCCTCCCCCCATCTCTCACTCCCCCCTCCCCCCATCTCTCACTCCCCCACCGTCTCTCACTCCCCCTCCCCCACCGTCTCTCACTCCCCCTCCCCCACCGTCTCTCACTCCCCCTCCCCACCGTCTCTCACTCCCCCTCCCCCACCGTCTCTCACTCCCTCCCCCACCGTCTCTCACTCCCCCTCCCTCACTCCCCCTCACCGTCTCGCTTTTCCCCCTTCATCTAATAATAATATTACCCTATATCCCTATGTAGAGAGGCCTGTGAGCTTGTGTACAGCTATCCAACAAAAGCACTACTAAGCCTGTCAGGAGGCCATCCCGCAGCACGTTAATATACACACAGTATATCTTTTTATACATGCGCCTTTGATTAGCTTTATTGAAAACGAATTACCTAAGCTGCCGATCGATTCGTTCTCCCGGGATCGATCAACAAAGATTTTGCTTTCCAGGGCCCACTAAATGGCTGCTCTTCCCCAATTCACTCTTCCCCCCCTTCGCTCTTCCCCCCTTCCCTCTTCCCCCCCCCCTCTCTCACTTCCCCTCTCTCACTACCCCCCTCTAACTTCCCTTCCCCCATCTCTCACTCCCCCTCCCCCGTCTCTCACTCTCCCCCCCCCGTCTCTCACTATCCCCTCCCCGTCTCTCACTCTCCCCTCCCCGTCTCTCACTCTCCCCTCCCCGTATCTCACTCTCCCCTCCCCGTCTCTCACTATCCCCTCCCCGTCTCTCACTCTCCCCTCCCCGTCTCTCACTCTCCCCTCCCCGTATCTCACTCTCCCCTCCCCGTCTCTCACTCTCCCCTCCCCGTCTCTCACTCTCCCCTCCCCGTCTCTCACTCTCCCCTCCCCGTCTCTCACTCTCCCCTCCCCGTCTCTCACTCTCCCCTCCCCGTCTCTCACTCTCCCCTCCCCGTCTCTCACTCTCCCCTCCCCGTCTCTCACTCTCCCCTCCCCGTCTCTCACTCTCCCCTCCCCGTCTCTCACTCTCCCCTCCCCGTCTCTCACTCTCCCCTCCCCCGTCTCTCACTCTCCCCTCCCCGTCTCTCACTCTCCCCCTCCCCGTCTCTCACTCTCCCCCTCCCCGTCTCTCACTCTCCCCTCCCCGTCTCTCACTCTCCCCTCCCCGTCTCTCACTCTCCCCTCCCCGTCTCTCACTCTCCCCTCCCCGTCTCTCACTCTCCCTCCCCGTCTCTCACTCTCCCCTCCCCGTCTCTCACTCTCCCCTCCCCGTCTCTCACTCTCCCCTCCCCGTCTCTCACTCTCCCCTCCCCGTCTCTCACTCTCCCCTCCCCGTCTCTCACTCTCCCCTCCCGCCCGTCTCTCACTCTCCCCCCCCGCCCGTCTCTCACTCTCCCCCCCCCCGCCCGTCTCTCACTCTCCCCCCCCCCGCCCGTCTCTCACTCTCCCCCCCCCCCGCCCGTCTCTCACTCTCCCCCCCCCCGCCCGTCTCTCACTCTCCCCCCCCCCCGCCCGTCTCTCACTCTCCCCCCCCCCCCGCCCGTCCTCTCACTCTCCCCCCCCCCCCGCCCGTCTCTCACTCTCCCCCCCCCCCCCCCGCCCGTCTCTCACTCTCCCCCCCGCCCGTCTCTCACTCTCCCCCCCCCCGCCCGTCTCTCACTCTCCCCCCCCCCCGTCTCTCACTCTTCCCCCCCCCCCCCCCCGCCCGTCTCTCACTCTCCCCCCCCCGCCGTCTCTCACTCTCCCCCCCCGCCCGTCTCTCACTCTCCCCCCCCGCCCGTCTCTCACTCTCCCCCCCCCGCCCGTCTCTCACTCTCCCCCCCCCGCCCGTCTCTCACTCTCCCCCCCCCGCCCGTCTCTCACTCTCCCCCCCCCGCCCGTCTCTCACTCTCCCCCCCCCGCCGTCTCTCACTCTCCCCCCCCGCCCGTCTCTCACTCTCCCCCCCCGCCCGTCTCTCACTCTCCCCCCCCGCCCGTCTCTCACTCTCCCCCCCCGCCCGTCTCTCACTCTCCCCCCCCGCCCGTCTCTCACTCTCCCCCCCCGCCCGTCTCTCACTCTCCCCCCCCCGCCCGTCTCTCACTCTCCCCCCCCGCCCGTCTCTCACTCTCCCCCCCCGCCCGTCTCTCACTCTCCCCCCCCGCCCGTCTCTCACTCTCCCCCCCGCCCGTCTCTCACTCTCCCCCCCTGCCCCGTCTCTCACTCTCCCCCCCCGCCCGTCTCTCACTCTCCCCCCCCGCCCGTCTCTCACTCTCCCCCCCCCCGCCCGTCTCTCACTCTCCCCCCCCGCCCGTCTCTCACTCTCCCCCCTCCAGTCTCTACCCCCGTCTCTCTCTTCCCCCCGTCTCTCTTCCCCCCTTCTCTCTCTTCCCCCCTTCTCTCTCTTCCCCCCTTCTCTCTCTTCCCCCCTTCTCTCTCTTCCCCCCTTCTCTCTCTTCCCCCCTTCTCTCTCTTCCCCCCCTCCCTCTCCCTACCCCCGTTTTTTTTTAAATATATATATTTTTTCCCCATTCAATATGTCCATCAATACAATCTGCACACTGACAAGTGATTAGCTAAGCTGCCGATCGCTCCGTTCTCCTGTAATCGATCGCTTGCTCAGGGTTATTTAATTCAGTTCTTGCACAGCATTCTGGGCAATGTAGTTCCTGGAATATGATTGACTGGGCAGTTACTAGATACAATTGATGCTCTGCTAGGGAGAGGTTTGGTCTCAAGAGCCAGAGCCTATCAGAAGGGAAAGGGGCTGTCACTTTGGAAATTCTTCCTACATTAGAAACATTCAAAATGTCTTTAAAACATTTTTTTTTTTTTTAAAACGTCTTCAGACGGGCCTGAGTGGTGTTATTGTGAACCACTTTCGCGCCGTCATAGAGGGACTCATAGTAAGCTCTGAATTCCTCCACTATCAATTTAGGGTCTGAGGTGAGATCACCTTTCCTTGTCCGAATAGACTGAATTTGGGAGACTTAGTTTCTGTCTCTGAGCTTATTGCCAAGTAGGGTATCTGGCTTGTTTGCTTTTTCATAAAATTTCCGCTTGGACCAAGACAGCTCCTTCTCAGCACAAGGCCAGTAGTAAGTTTAGTTTAGTTTTAGTGTCTAACAACTCCTTAAGGGTCGTTGCATTTTTATTATCTTCGTGAAGGGTTGACAGGACCGCCAATTCCTTTTTCAATTGTATAATCTTTGCGTCCTTCTTCCGCTTACACGCGATCCCTATGAGTTCTCTCAGAGTTGCCTTATGGGCCTCCCAAAGGGTGGACTGTGAAATCACACTCCCCGTGTTCTCCTGAAAGAGGCCAAATTACCTCAACTAGACAGAGAGGAGAGGGACGCACTACAGGCGGACTTCACTATAGAGGAGCTTCTAGAGGGAATGAAATCACTGAAAGCATCCAAAGCCCCCGGCCCAGATGGCTTCTCCAATCTCTATTATAAAAAATTCCGTAATCTGCTAGCTCCTCGCCTGTTAAAATTGTGTAACTCATTTCTGGACGGTGCCCCCATCCCGACCTCGATGCTCCAGGCGTCTATCTCTGTGATCCACAAACAGGGGAAAGACCCAGCGGGACTGTAAAAGCTATAGACCGATCTCTCTGATTAATTCAGATACAAAAATCTTCTCCAAATTACTGGCTAATCGCCTTAATCAGGTGTTGCCGCGGGTGGTCAACCCCGATCAAGTAGGGTTCATCTGTGGGCGTCAGGCATCTGATAACACTAGACGAATTATAGATTTGATAGACCTGGCACAAAAGAATAATATTCCGTTGATGATGCTTAACCTTGATGCAGAGAAAGCATTTGATAGAATAGACTGGCCTACCTGAGAGAGACGCTTGGGGAGTTCGGACTGGGGGGGAGAATGGTGGAGGCAGTTCTCACTCTGTACCACGGGCCGACAGCGAGGGCCAGGCACCAGGGCTTCCCGTCTGGAGAATTCCTGATTCAGAGCGGCACCAGACAAGGATGTCCTCTATCCCCCCTTCTCTTTGCACTCTGCATTGAGCCCCTTGCAGCGCATATACGCCTAAGCCCAAATATAGCAGGTATCCAAATCGGGGAGCAGCCACATAAAGTGACCCTGTACGCTGATGACGTGATACTTACATTATCACAGCCCCTCACCTCTTTGCCAAATGTCTTCAGTATCTTGGGGGAATTTAATGCCGTCTCGGGGTTCAAAATCAATCAGGCAAAATCAGAGGCCTTGAACATAAACCTACCTAAAGTCACTGAAAAATTGATCACGGTGAACTTTAACTTTAAATGGCAAACCTCCTCTATTAAATACCTAGGGGTTAATATCACAAAGCAATTTGACACCCTATATAAAGCAAATTACCCCAGACTAATACGGATTCTGAAGGAGGATCTCCGGAAGTGGGCAGGGTACAGCATATCCTGGATCGGAAGGATCCAGACTCTCAAAATGAACCTCCTCCCCAGAATCCTGTACCTATTTCAGACCCTGCCGATCCCTGTAATTAGGGAAGACATCCTCCGGCTGCAGTCGGCAATTATTCTGAAGCCAGGGTCACGTTTGGTATGAATGGCTCCCGATAGCATTAACACAGTTCCCTTTTAAATCACTCCAAGTCCTGTAATATTTCCTCCACTTTATTGGGAAAAGGTAGCAGGGTACAGTTACTTGTGGATGGTATGTAGTGGTGATTATTAGTTAGGAACCGGTAAAAAGAGATGGCCTCACCAAGGGGGATAAACAGAGAAGGGGTTCTTTACTCACTGTCTCCAGGGTGGAAAAGGAAGTGAGGTGCAGTGTGGGTAAAGGAATAGTCTAGGGCAGGGGGGCGCAAACTTTTTTCCCTGCGCCCCCCTGCCGGCGGTCCCCTCTCTTCCGCGCCCCCCCTAACCACCAATTACCCGCCCTCCGGCGTCATGACGTCACGTTGCCATAGCAACGTGACGTCACATTACCTTGCGGCGTCATTTTGACGCCGCGTTGCCATGGCGACGCAAGAAGGAAGCCGCCGGAGTCACGGGTAAGTATGGTTTACAGAGGCCCTGCAGCTCCCCCGGCACTTAATTTAAGTGCCTTCGGGAAGCGCGCGGGGCCTCTGTAAACCCCGCGTCCCCCCACCAGCAGCCCCACAGTTTGCGCACCGCTGGTCTAGGGGCAGACCATGTCTGAACAAACAGGAGGGGGGGCAGACTAGCCCATTCTGGTGAGGATCTCAGAAACTGCTGTAGCAGCTCACTGATTCCATGCTCGCAGGCAAGGAGTGCAACATTGTTGCAAGTTACACAGGCACAGTATGTGTCTGCAGACTCCATGCAGCTGGGAATAAAATCTGACAGGCAGAAGCTGCAAAGGAGAGAGGGGGGTGAGTCAGAAATGTGGTTCTTGTTCCATAACAGCAATGGTGAAATTCGTCTGGGGTAATAAAACCCCCCGCATTAAAACTAGCACACTTATTCAGCCCACAACAAGAGGAGGGTTAGCGGTACCTTGCTTGTTATCGTATTTCAGAGCGGCTCAATTATCCCAAATTACCCAGTGGCATACCCACCCTGGACTAAAGCGCTGGGTGGAACTGGAGTCTGACTGTTGTGCCCCGGTGGCACTACAAGACTTAATATGGCTACCAAAAATGGTGCATAAAACCATGAGCAATCCGCTCTCCGCGGTCAGAGGCTCGTTAGCAGTATGGGACACGTGCAAGTATAGATTTGCCCTTACGCGGCAGCACTCCTTGATGACCCCAATTTTGGCCAACCCTGACTTCGCTCCGGGCCTGCACAGTAAAGACTTTATAATCTGGAAACAGAAGGGCTATACACGGCTATTACACCTGGAGGGACGAATAGCAATACAAACTTTTGAGCAAATTAAATCTGAAAAAGCAGTACCAAATTCAGAATTCTTTAGGTACCTCCAGTTAAGGGCATTCTACGCTAAATTCCCAAACCGCCCTACGCGCACTAATTTTGAACAGCTCTGTTCCAGAGGGACAGATACCAGTGGACTTATCTCCGGTTTATACAGAGAGGTACGAGGTAGGAAAGGCGGATGGTCACTACTCCTAGTAACACTACAAGCTAGTAAAATAAACTTACTTTATTAAGAAAAAAAGGTAGGACATCATAGTAGAACCACTCTAACGCGTTTCATCCCTAGCATGGGACAAAGTGGTTCTACTATGATGTCCTACCTTTTTTTCTTAATAAAGTAAGTTTATTTTACTAGCTTGTAGTGTTACTAGGAGTAGTGACCATCCGCCTTTCCTACCTCGTATTACCCTTTTGGTATGGAGCACACAGCAGTCTCTGAGGCTACAGGTGTTTACTATCAACACTGAACGGAGGCGGTATCCAGCTAATCTGCGCTACAGCAACACCCTGCATGCAGTACCCTAAGTCCCGGCACGGCCGTTTCCTTCTGGAGGCAGACCCAGTGTGATCGGAGGGTTGGAGCGCTCTACCCGGGGACCCCAGTGCAACACAGCCGGCGAACCCTGTGACACGGCCTACACGTCATCTGCCTGAGTCACAGCTCGGCTGGTTGCCTTGAGGTATGGAGCCCCAGTGTCATCTATGGGCTTGATCGCACCACCCGTGGGACCCCAGTACAGCGCGGCCGTGGCCTTCGGAGACGCAGCCCCTACGTCATCAACATCGGTGAGCTGAGGGTTTGGCATACACGCCAGGCAGCAGATGAGTTGCGGTGTCCATCGGCAGATCAGCAAAGGAGCACCCAGGTTCTTTGATTCCTCTGCAGCTGGGATTCCCCTGCCTCATACAGGTTGGAGGGGATTTTTTGCTTCATTGCAATACACGGCTGAATAGGTGGCAGGATTACCAGTCGGGTCAGGTTAGCATTATTGGGACTATTATTGATCAATAGTTGATGTGGCTGCGGTCTCACTGCTTTGTATCTTTGGTTCACATTTGCATATTAACCCCCGACTGGTGTGCCCATACCTTCATAGCCATCTTGACTTTATTTCATTATACTTATTATCTCACACCTGCCTAAAGACATTCCTAGTTACTCCTGGACAGTGATTGCATTTTTCTTTTTTGCGTTTTATATGATTGCAGCATTGGAACATTGGAGTTCACTCTCCATTTTTTCTATACAGAGAGGTAGTCTCCCCAGCGACCGACGAAGACGAGGTGTTGAGTTACAGGACCAGGTGGGAGAGGGACTTGGGAGAGACAGTAGAGGACCAGGACTGGGACTATATCATTACAGACGCATCCAAAAGTTCTATTTGCACCACATTAAAGGAGAATGCGTATAAAGTCCTAATGAGATGGTACCTGACCCCCATACGATTATCTAAGTTTGTCAGAAATGACTCCCCATTGTGCCCCAAACAATGTGGAGAACAGGCAGACTTGCTACACATGCTGTGGGGTTGCCCCAAGTTAACCCCACTGTGGGAAGACATCAGGAATTGGCTCCAGAGAATTCTCGGCTGTACGATCTCTTTGGACCCCTGGTTGTTTCTGCTGGCCAGACGCACCCCGGAGCTAAACGGATCGGCACACAAATTAGTTGCACATTTTGCAACAGCCCTGAGGTGTGAAATCGCAGCATTGTGGAGGCAGCCCGAGGTACCCAATATCCCACAAATTAGGAATAGAATTTGGTATGTTTGTCGGATGGAGCAGTTAACGAGTCTGATTAACGACACCGGCACAAATTTCCTAAAAGTTTGGACGCCATGGTTGGCCCAAATCGATATCCCAGGGGTCAGTGCCTCTAATATATTGCTTTGATAGTTACTGTCGCATTCTCCTCTGATGTAGGTAGTTATTGGACTAGATAGACGGCTACATTCTAAACAAACGAGACGCGACGCTAGGTTGGACAGATAGAGGGACCAAGCGGTTAGCCACAATATGGCCATAGGGGCAGAGGAAGGTCGGGATCCGTGGGTCGATAGCCCGTTCTGAGGTCCGCCAATGGTGGGCTCCTCCTGCGACGCTCCGGAGAATCAACAACACCGTGGGACTGCTCCACTTGCCCTTTCCCTCCCTCCCCCCCCCCCCTCTGTCCCCTCCCTATTCGTTCCCTGTCTTGGGTTTTGTTCGTCAGTATGTCTCCCCAGTACGTCAGTTGTGGTTCATCTATAAAAAATGAGTAGTCATGGTAACATGTATGTATGACAATGGGTTGGCACATACTGTATTAACTGTACCATGTGCTCAATAAAAACATTTTTGGTTGAAAAAAAAAAAAAAACATTTTTTTTAAATGCTACAAGCATTTTCTCATAGCACAGAACTGATTTATAAAAAAAAACACATGTGGGACATTGCTTGATCTGCCGCTTTAAAACTCATTGAAAATGACATTAAGGTGAATAATAATAAACAATATTTGCCATTTTAGGATGCAAGGAGCCAAGTGATTCCTACACCGAGGGGACCGGCGCGGTGCGTCTCAGCAGAAGGTGACACAAGGAGCTTAGACAATCCTTCAACCAAAAGTCCAGGTTTGCAGGAACCGCCGGTGGAAATGTCCGACTCTCTCCTCTCCCGCGCTGCCAGCGTCTCCGTAGCTCTGCGATCCGCCCTGCAGTCCCTCCCGCGCCAGCGTTTGCCCTGGCTCTGCGCCGCCGGGTTGGGGCTGGCGGCGGCAGCAGCCTCCTGGATGTGGTGGAGGAGGCGCGGTGAGCACGTGGAGCTGCGTCAGGTGGGGACGGTGTCGCAGCTCCTGGTTTACCCCGTCAAGTCGTGCCGCGGGGTGTCCGTGCAGGAGGCGGAGTGCACGGTGCTGGGGCTGAGGAGCGGCGAGCTGAGGGACAGGCAGTGGCTGGTGGTGACGGAGGAGGGGCATATGGTGACGGGCCGACAGGAGCCTCGTATGGTCCTCATCTCCGTGAGTGACCGCGGAGACTCTATGAGCCTCGGGGCACCGGGGATGGAGGAGCTGCTGGTCCCCGTGTCTCTCCCCAAGAGCAACAAGGTGAAGGACTGCAGAGTGTTCGGGACAGACATCCAGGGGAGGGACAGTGGGGAGGAAGCTTCCCGCTGGCTGACGTCCTATTTCAAGAGCAGCCAGCCTTACCACCTGGTGCATTATGAGTCCGGGGGGATGCAGCCCCGCAGGTCCAAAGACATGGATCAGCTGTTCCGGGAAACTGATGTCATCGCTTATCCGGACGCCAGCCCCGTCATGCTTCTCTCCGAGGCCTCCCTGGAGGAGCTCAACAGGCGTCTCTCCCAGCCGGTCACGCTGGGGAACTTCCGGCCCTGCATCGTGGTGTCCGGGTGCCAGCCCTTCGTGGAGGACACATGGGATGATGTGAAGGTGGGGACGACCAGGCTGAAGAGGGTCATGGCGTGCGGCCGCTGCATCCTTACCACCGTTGACCCTGACACTGGGGTGCTGACCCGCAAGGAGCCTTTGGACACACTGAGGACCTTCCGCATGTGTGAGCCCTCCATGAGCCACGTCCACAAGAATTCGCCGCTCTTCGGGCAGTATTACGGAGTGGAGAAAACAGGGGCGCTGAGGGTGGGGGACCCGGTGTATCAGGAGATACGGAGAGAGCAGCACTGACCCTGCTAGTGTGACACACACAGGACACCCTGCACTAATACGCACAGCAGGCAGCAGTGTGTCACACACAGGACACTCTGCACTAATACACAGAACAGGCAGCAGTGTTATGTAGATGCATTTGGAGCTGCTGATGGTTCTGTAGATGCATTGGGACTTTCTGATGGTTCTGTAGATGCATTGGGAGCTGCTGATGGTTCTGTAGAGGCATTGGGACCTTCTGATGGTTCTATAGATGCATTGGGACTTTCTGATGGTTCTGTAGATGCATTGGGAGCTTCTGATGGTTCTATAGAGGCATTGAGACCTGATGGTTATGTAGATGCATTGGGACCTTCTGATGGTTCTGTATATGCATTGGGGGGCTTCTGATGGTTCTGTAGATGCATTGGGGGGCTTCTGATGGTTCTGTATATGCATTGGGGGCTTCTGATGGTTCTGTAGATGCATTGGGGGGCTTCTGATGGTTCTGTAGATGCATTGGGGGCTTCTGATGGTTCTGTAGATGCATTGGGGGCTTCTGATGGTTCTGTAGATGCATTGGGGGGCTTCTGATGGTTCTGTAGATGCATTGGGGGGCTTCTGATGGTTCTGTAGATCCATTGGGGGGCTTCTGATGGTTCTGTAGATGCATTGGGGGGCTTCTGATGGTTCTGTAGATGCATTGGGGGGCTTCTGATGGTTCTGTAGATGCATTGGGGGGCTTCTGATGGTTCTGTAGATGCATTGGGGGGCTTCTGATGGTTCTGTAGATGCATTGGGGGGCTTCTGATAGTTCTGTAGATGCATTGGGGGGCTTCTGATGGTTCTGTAGATGCATTGGGGGGCTTCTGATGGTTCTGTAGATGCATTGGGGGGATTCTGATGGTTCTGTAGATGCATTGGGGGGATTCTGATGGTTCTGTAGATGCATTGGGGGGATTCTGATGGTTCTGTAGATGCATTGGGGGGATTCTGATGGTTCTGTAGATGCATTGGGGGGCTTCTGATGGTTCTGTAGATGCATTGGGGGGCTTCTGATGGTTCTGTAGATGCATTGGGGGGCTTCTGTAGATGCATTGGAGGGCTTCTGATGGTTCTGTAGATGCATTGGAGGGCTTCTGATGGTTCTGTAGATGCATTGGGGGGCTTCTGATGGTTCTGTAGATGCATTGGGGGGCTTCTGATGGTTCTGTAGATGCATTGGGGGGCTTCTGATGGTTCTGTAGATGCATTGGGGGGCTTCTGATGAAATATATATTGGTGTTTGGGACTTCCGGAATCCAATGACTTTGGCCAGATGAGTAAGAGTTGAAACCGAATTCTGGTCCCCCAAATAGGTTGGTGCAATCGTATCCCTCCTTTTAAAAGAAGCGATTGAATAGTTCTGGAAGGGAAGCAGTTTGCTGGCTAAGCACCAAGTCAGAAAGTGGGTTCTCAGAACTTTTCAGCATCGCATTCCTGGATTGAAGTTATACCGATGATTAACTGCAGCACATACCCCTTGGAAAATGTATTTAACATCTGTATTACAATTAGAAAATGTCTGGAGGTTTTTACAATGGCTGATGGGATTTATGTAAAATGTTGCTTGTTAACCAAGGGCTTGTATCACCTGAGGGAGCCTCGGACTGAGGTGTTACTAATAAAACCGGTAATAATAATAGGGTTTAGAGTACAGCTAAGCAAAGATTTTGTATTACACTACAATAATAACATATCTGTGATAGAGGAATTAATAAACTGAACGAAATACTGAAATCAAAAATGTTTAGTGTGTGTGTGCGTGTGTGTGTGTGTGTACAATACACGTTACATTATAAGGAATACAAGCTCATAGTCATAAGAAAAGAGAAATAAAAGAGAAATAAAACATTTGCAATAATCATTAAACATTATGCCTTTGTCTTCTTTACTTGTGTTTCCATTTTCTTTTGGTAGCATTAGTGTATCCTTTTCACATCTCATTAGAGAAGCGGCCGCTTCTTTGTGTATCCCTTTAAAATGAGGAGGGGAGGGGAGGAGGAGGGGAGGAGGAGGGGAGGGGGAGGAGGAAGGGAGGACGGGAGGGTTGAGGCTAACAAAGCAGAGCTACTAGGTTCGTTCCTTGGAATTGTCAGTCTTCTGGCCATATTTCCCAGATCTTGAGAAATGTATCTACTGTTTGGCTAAGTTGTGCCGAAAGGAGTTCCATTACCTTAATTTCCCTAATTCTTCTCAATACTGTCTGTCAGGAGGGGCATTGACTTTTTTTTCCAGGCCGCGGCAATCGAGCAGCGGGCTGCTGTAAGAACATGATTTATCATTTTACTCATTTGCGGCTGTAAGCCCTCTATAGGTTTGGCTAAAATCAGAGTCAGCGGTTCCACCTCAACTTCCACCCCCAGGAGTTCTCCAATCATATTTTGTATCATGACCTAGAACCCCTGAATTTTTGGGCAGTCCCACCAGATGTGAGACATATCTCCTCTTTGCCCACATCCTCTCCAGCACAAATCCGAGGATCCGGGGAAAATCTGGCTAAGCCTACTCGGGGTTAAGTACCAATGGAATAAAATGTTATATATATTTTCTTTTAATGTGGTTCAAATTGATGTTTTAGAAGCTGCTTCCCAAATATCCTCCCAGTCTTCCCTATCTCTTTCTAGGCTTACATCTGCTGCCCATTTTAGCATATAACTATGGTTCCAATCAAAACAAGGTGGATGGAAAACGAAGAGTTAACGGTAGGTCGGTCTCTGCATGGAAAGGGTCACATTTAGCCAATTCTGCTATTTAATGGGTTTTTTTTTTGCAGAAATGTCACACACCATGTGCATGGCTTTAACAAGGTACTGATACTGTCCCAGACATCTCAGCCGTAATTTCTTGCTATGCACCATCCCGACTCTTGCGTTCTGCTCAAGGATGTTTTCTCTCTACCCCCTTTGTATTTATCCTGAAACTAGGGTCACGTATTGAGGTATGAATAGCTTCAATTAGCTTTAACTCATGTCTTCCCTCTTCCAAAGCATGACAAGTCCTTAATGTCTTTCTTAACTTTATTGCAGAAGTAGAAAACACAGGAACTTGTAGGTGTAGTGTAGGCAGAGAGTGCTTCTCTATGTGGGGGCAGAGAGCGCTTCTCTATGTGGAATGCTTCTATGAGGTTAGACTACGGTAAGACAGAAAGGCCTTACCAGGGGTGGATGCAGACAGGTCTGTACTCACTGTGATCTTAGGTGGAAAAGGAAGTGAGGGGCAAGGGTCACACTAAAAGTGAAGTGAGAATGCACTAACTGTCAGCAAGGACAGGGGGGGGGAATGGGAAAGCCCATTAACTTGGAGGACTGGAGATGTTGCCAGAGCAACCAGGGGTGTGACAGACTGGAAGGAAAAAGGGCTACATAATGTATCCATTCCATCTGCACTGGGAGTAAAACTGCAAAGAAGGTAACATCCAAGTACAGCTAGCAGGCAGAACTGCCAAGGGAAGGGGGGCTGAAACAGAGAAGGCAGACATGGGTATTTCTGTTCCATGACACTCCCCGTCTGGTATCTGAAGATACCACTATATAACAGAATATGTGGAACATATGTGCAATGCAAACATAACATAACAATGCGAAAGTCCATGTCCACATAGCGAGGTGATACCGGCCGGTACCACTGGCGTCAAAGTCCTTTGGCCAAAACCTTCTGGTAAGGGAGGCCAGGGGGATGCATAGCTCTAGGTTAGCTTGATGCACCACAATGTCTCTCAAAGTCCACAGAACTGGTAATCAGTTCTCCATGTTATAGTCCGATTTAGGCATTAGGAGGATAATCTCTGTGATGGGTCTCAAAAAGGTTTTAACAATCCCATTTTGGGTCACCCGAACCTCTACCTTGCGGACCCTTTCATCTTTGCTTGGGATGGTTTTGATAACAAGTCCCATCGGCCATTCGTTTCTTGTCACCTGTTTATCCTTTAACAGAACCACATCTCCCACTTGGATATCTGGTTTAATCGTTTGCCATTTATGGCGTTCTTGGAGTGTCACCAGATACTCGCGTCTCCAGCGATCCCAAAATGTGTTGGCCAAGCGCTGCACCTGTCTCCACTGTCGTTTGTACATATCCTTAGAGTGGAAGCCTTCTACTGGGGTGGGGATGTTCCCTACTTTCTGGGTTAGCAGCATTGCTGGTGTCAAAATACTTGGCGATTCTGGATCTGTTGAAACTGGAATCAAAGGCCTAGCATTAATTATCGCTGATATTTCGGCCATAAATGTGGTTAACACTTCGTGGGTGAGTCGAGTCAGATCGGTTTTCAGCATCATAGAGTCCAAGATACGCCGAACCACCCCGATCGTGCGTTCCCATGCTCCGCCCATGTGAGAGGAGTGGGGAGGGTTGAATGTCCACGTGCACTCTTGGTCGCGCAGGTATCTTTGGATACTATTGTCTCTATTATCTTTAGTGTTTATTTGTAATTCCTTACATGCTCCAACGAAATTGGTGCCGCAATCGGAGCGAATTTGTTTAACTGGTCCTCTGACTGCAAAGAACCTTCTGAGGGCATTTATGAAGCTTGAAGCATCCATAGATTCTATAACCTCGATGTGTATCGCTCGTGTACTCATGCAGGTGAAGAGTACCGCCCATCGTTTGCTGTTTGCTAGTCCGCCTCTAGTTCTACGTGAGATGACCATCCAGATACCAAATACATAGAGTCCTACATAGGTAAAGGGGGGTTCTGTATTAAGTCTGTCGATAGGTAGATCCGCCATCCTTTGGTCTTGGCTTTTGCCTCGCAGCATTCGGCACCTAACACATTTGTGGAGATTACTGGCCACGCACCTTTTCATGCCAACGACCCAAATGCCCGCCGCCCTAATAGCGCCTTCGGTGAAGTGTCGTTCCTGATGCAAGACTTGTTCGTGGTAGTAGCGCACCAACAAAGTAGCGATGTGATGCCGGCCAGGGATGATAAGAGGGTTGCTTTCATCCCTGCTCAGTTGGGACTTGTTGAGGCGGCCCCCTACTCTCATGAGGCCATCATCGTTGATGAAGGGATTCAACTTCCAAAGTGGGCTGTTTTTGGGAACACTCTTCCCTCCACGAATGCAATTGATCTCTTCCGCATACGTTTCTCTCTGAACATGACGGAGAACGGTTTCCTTAGCCCTTGCGACTTCCTCCACGGTGCGCAACTCTTCGCAGATGTGGCAGCCGGTAGTTTTACCATCTGGTGTCTGACGGAAGGAGAAGGCTATATGCCTGAGATGGGCTACTGCTCGCAGGAGGGCTGTCCACCTTGAGAAGCGATGGAATCGATGTGATCCGAATGCGTTTCTGTGGTGACTTGTGGGGGCCTTATTGTGGGGGCCTTGTGGGGGTAACACGGATACTTGTGGGGGCCTTATCTCCGTATCCTTCTCGGGATCCACGAGTTCAAAGTCGCCAACTGGGGTTGGTGGCGTTTCCGCGGGCTGCGCAAGAAACGTTGGTCCTGTGAGCCATGACGTGTTCTGCAGTTGTGATGCGGGCACTGATCTGGTGGCGTGATCTGCAGGATTTTGATCTGTGGGCACGTGGTGCCATTGTTCTGGTTGGGTTGTACGCCCTAGGTCATCAGAGTATTTTCCTGTCACAAGCGCGTCTCCATAGTTCCTTTTGGTCTCGAGCTTCTCGTGGATCTGGAAGTGGTTCGGACAGGGTTTGAAGTGGGATGCACGACCGTTCTCCAACAAGTTTGTTCGTAGGGCGTCTACGTTGTCGGGGCCTCGTATCCTGTTTATGCATACTTCTCCCACTACCACCCATCCTAGATTGAGTCTTTGAGCGCTTGGGCTGTTGTGGTCCCCGTTTCGCTGTTCGCGGATCTTGTGTGCTCTCATGATGTCCCTGCCAAGTAGCAGCATGATCTGGGCGCCTTCGTCTAGTAGTGGGATACGATCGGCAATAGCTTTTAGATGGGGATGGTGTCGCGCCACGTCTGGTGTGGGGATCTCGCTCCTATCTTCTGCCATGTGATTGAACTCGATGAGTGTGGGAAGGGGCATGTTCACTTTGCCGTCTATTGAGCATATGGTGTAGCCATTCACTCTTCTCCCTGTAGTCTCCATTCGCCCTGCGCATGTTCTGAGAGTGTAAGGAGAAGCGCTGTCTTGTATGTTAAACATGTCGAAGAATTCTGACCTGACCAGCGATCGGTTGCTCTGGTCGTCGATGATTGCATACATCCTTTTAGCTCTTTGGGGTTGTCCCTCTGGGTGCACTGCTACCAGACATATTTTAGAGCAAGATCTACCGTCGTTTCCTTCTCCATATACCTCTGTGCATTTGAACGCTACCGACGTCGTGGGGGGTGTATCTCCCACTTCTTCCTCCCCGCCCTGCTTTGTCGAAGGGTTAGGGGCTTTGCTTGATTTGGGCTTCATAGCTTCCGGGTGTAAAGCGCCTATGTGCCTGTCGCTATCGCACTCTGTGCATTTCATAGCTTCTTTGCAGTCCTTGAATAAATGAGTTGTGGAAGCACAACATTTCAAACAAGCTCCCCATTCCCTGAGTAAGTTCTTTCGCTCCTCTATGGGTTTCATTCTGAATCCGATACACTTGTTAAGCGGATGCGGCCTTTTGTGTATAGGGCATTCTTTGTTAAGGTCCCTTGGTTTCTTGTCCCCGTCGGCCGCCTGGCCGGGACTCGCGTGGGTTGTAGGGGGCACGTCCGTCCTGTGGACCGAGATGGGTGTTCTGGTGTCCTTGTATCTCGCTGCTGACCTTTCGTTCCTCGGGTGGCTGGCACTAAGATGAAGCTGGGGTCGTTCCTCGTCCTTGCTGCTTCGCGAATGAAGCTCAAGAAAACTGAGAATGGGGGGAAGGCGACTTGCTTCTCCCTTTTGTATCTGGAGCCTTGTGAAATCCATCTTTCTTGGAGGTTGTAGGGTAGCTTCTCCAAGATGGGTCTCACTCCACGAGCTGAGTCCAAGACGTTGAGACCTGTTAAGGAATGATCTTTCCTTGCGAACTCCAGCTCTTGCAGCAGGCTCCGAGCTCTCGTAACTTCGAGTAGTCTTTAGTTGTGATCTTGGGGAAGCTGTCGACTCTTTTGAAGAGCGAATCCTCGACTGCTTCGGGGCTACCGTAGTACTCTTCTAGCCTTTCCCACACTAGGTCAAGACCTACTTGGGGTTGGTTCGCGTTTGCTGCCCGAAGTCTCTTCGCGTGCTTCCTGGATTCGTTCCCCAGGAACTTGAATAGCAGGTTGAGCTCCTCCCTTGCTGAGAAGTCCAAGCTGTTGATTGCGTCTTTGAACGTGAACTTCCACGTCCGGTAGTTCTCGGGGCGGTCGTCGAAGCTGATGAGTCCTGCTTGCACCAGGTCACGCCGGATTATGTACTTGGCTATGTCTGTCAGGCCTGAGGCATCGGCGTGTTTGTCCCGTTCTGAGGTAGTTGTTGGGAGGGTCCGTGCGGTCGCCTCTTCCTTGGCGTGGACGCGTGATGACTGCTGGTCAGTGTGAGGGGCTGTGTTCTCCCGTGTGGGTGTACCTGGATTGCGAGCCGGTTGTGGTGCATTCGTGTGCGCGCTGGCGTGTGGATCACTGTTGCGGCTGTGGCTATCCCAGGCAGCATGTACCATTGAAGGAGCAGCGTCTTCTCCTCGTGGACTTAGCAAGTCTCTGTGTCTGTGGTGTCACTCTCTCCGTGTTGAGATGGTGCGCTGGTGTTTATGCTGAAGAGGCTCCTTACGTAGTCTTCAGTGCGTTGGACTGGATCCTCTGAGGCAATCCGTCTGTACGGTTGCTCCCCGCCATCCTGTTGCGCGGCTGCTTCTAGGACTTCGGCTTGGGCTATAGCGGCAGCAGCTTCTCTTTCTTGATTTAGGGCCTCTAGGTTAACGTCCACCTCTGTCTTTTTCCGTGCAGCGGTGGCAGTGGCTGCAGCGGCGGTGGCAGTGGCTGTCTGCTCCTCCTCTTCTATGCGGGCCCTTTCTAGTTTCATGGCTGCCTCTTTCTGAGCGTATGCGGCCCTGGCACGTGCGGCCTCTGCGGTGGCTCACGCCTTGGTGGCGTTTGCGCTAGACACGTGAGATTGCGCTGATCTTGCTGACCTTGATGAGTGCCTGGATGCGCTGGAGCGCTGTGATGCTGTTTCCAGCAAAAGGTCTTTTCTCCTACTCTCGGCCTCCGTGATAGTGGATCGCACGCGGCTGTCACGCGTTTAGTCAATGTTGCTCTGTAAGTCTTTTTCTTGTAGGCTTTCGCTGGTGTTGGCCCTGGTCAGGTAAGTGATGTATGCTTCTGACAGCTCTTGATAACGCGAGTAATCAGTCCTTAATTGCGTTATTGCCTGCTCGAGCTGTTGCGCATAGTTGCCAACGCTAGTAACATTGCGTATTCCCAGTGTGGTTGTTTCCCAGGCCAACTCTAATTTAGCGTGGTGCGCTTCAATGTCAGTCTCATATTTTTCGCGGGCCTTTTGTGTCAGTGTGACTGTCAGTTTAGGCCTTGCGTCTGCCTGCGCCTGTTGCAGTTGCAGCAGTCTCTGTGTCTGAGTGATCACTCTCCTGTGTGATATCTGGTGAGGCTCTGAGTTCTGCCATGCTGTAGGTGTGTGTAGGCCTTTAGCCAGTGCGTGTGGCGTGCGGTCTTTTACCTGTGTCAGCGATGGGCGTCTGTCTCAGATGATGCCGAGCGGTGTCCTGCAGCGTGCAGCGTAGGGGTAGCTGTACTCACAGGTGTCCGGTGACTCTGACCCGTGCCCTGGTGGGTGTCCGGTAGCGTGGCCCTTCATGGCGCTAGCCGTGGGGACGTGCGCAGGGGTAGGTGAGATGGTGGCTCCTCACTATGGAGCTGTGCAGAGGGTGGACTCAAAAAGACAGAGAAGGCAATCAAGGCTTTGTGTGTGAGATGCACTGTCTGTTTGCAAAGCTGCTAATTGTTTTTGCAGAAAGCTGTAGCTGTTTGTTGTATAGCTGTGTAGAGCTGCACTTGTAGCATGAAGGCTGTGAGTGATAGCTTCTGCGTAGACCTCTAGTACACGGTCTCTGTCTTACTATCCTGAAATTTATGTTTTAGAAGCTGCTTCCCAAATATCCTCCCAGTCTTCCCTATCTATTTCTAGGCTTAAATCTGCTGCCCATTTTAGCATATAACTATGGTTCCAATAAAAACAAGGTGGATGGAAAACGAAGAGTTAACGGTAGGTCGGTCTCTGCATGGAAAGGGTCACATTTAGCCAATTCTGCTATTTAATGTTTTTTTTTTTGCAGAAATGTCACACACCATGTGCATGGCTTTAACAAGGTACTGATACTGTCCCAGACATCTCAGCCCTAATTTCTCGCTATGCACCATCCCGACTCTTGCGTTCTGCTCAAGGATGTCTTCTTTCTACCCCCTTTGTATCTATCCTGAAACTAGGGTCACGTATTGAGGTATGAATAGCTTCAGTTAGCTTTAACTCATGTCTTCCCTCTTCCAAAGCATGACAAGTCCTTAATGTCTTTCTTAACTTTATTGCAGAAGTAGAAAACACAGGAACTTGTGGGTGTAGTGTAGGCAGAGAGTGCTTCTCTATGTGGAATGCTTCTATGAGGTTAGACTATGGTAAGACAGAAAGGCCTTACCAGGGGTGGATGCAGACAGGTCTGTACTCACTGTGATCTTAGGTGGAAAAGGAAGTGAGGGGCAAGGGTCACACTAAAAGTGAAGTGAGAATGCACTAACTGTCAGCAAGGACAGGGGGGGGGGAAAGGGGAAAGCCCATTAACTTGGAGGACTGGAGATGTTGCCAGAGCAACCAGGGGTGTGACAGACTGGAAGGAAAAAGGGCTACATAATGTATCCATTCCATCTGCACTGGGAGTAAACTGGAAGGAAAGTGACATCCAAGTACAGCTAGCAGGCAGAACTGCCAAGGGAGAGGGGGGCTGAAACAGAGAAGGCAGACATGGGTATTTCTGTTCCATGACAGTATCTAAAGCCCTCTCCTGGCTTAAACCTTTCTCACTGACTGCCCCACACCTCTGGAATGCCCTTCCCCTCAGTACCCGACTAGCACCCTCTCTATCCACCTTTAAGACCCACCTGCTTTAGGCAGCATATGAGTAGCACTGTGGATATTCTGAACACATGATACATAAAGCTTGGCCCCCTGCAGACGCACTTACCAGAACTCCTCCTACTGTCTCTGTACGTTCTCCCTACCTACCAATTAGACTGTAAGCTCCTCGGGGCAGGGACTCCTCTTCCTTAATGTTACTTTTATGTCTGAAGCACTTATTCCCATGATCTGTTATTTATATTATCTGTTATTTATTTGATTACCCGGTGTATTACTACTGTGAAGCGCTATGTACATTAATGGCTTACAGATAGAAGTTCAAAATACCTCTTATCATCATCATCATCATCATCATCAGTTTTAGAGTTTACAGTTTTAATCTCCGAAATACAGAAAGGCTGGAAAAATACAGATTATTAGTCTCATAGAGTCAATAGATGCACTCAGGACAGCTCCCTGCGTAATACACACAGCACTCAGGACAGCTCCCTGCGTAATACACACAGCACTCAGGACAGCTCCCTGCGTAATACACACAGCACTCAGGACAGCTCCCTGCGTAATACACACAGCACTCAGGACAGCTCCCTGCGTAATACACACAGCACTCAGGACAGCTCCCTGCGTAATACACACAGCACTCAGGACAGCTCCCTGCGTAATACACACAGCACTCAGCACAGCTCCCTGCGTAATACACACAGCGCTCAGCACAGCTCCCTGCGTAATACACACAGCGCTCAGCACAGCTCCCTGCGTAATACACACAGCGCTCAGCACAGCTCCCTGCGTAATACACACAGCGCTCAGGACAGCTCCCTGCGTAATACACAGAGCGCTCAGGACAGCTCCCTGCCAAATACATACAGCACTCAGGACAGCTCCCTGCGTAATACACACAGCACTCGGGACAGCTCCCTGCGTAATACACACAGCACCCAGGACAGCTCCCTGCGTAATCCACACAGCACCCAGGACAGCTCCCTGCGTAATCCACACAGCGCTCAGCACAGCTCCCTGCATAATACACACAGCGCTCAGCACAGCTCCCTGCGTAATACACACAGTGCTCAGGACAGCTCCTTGCGTAATACACACAGCGCTCAGCACAGCTCCCTGCGTAATACACACAGCGCTCAGCACAGCTCCCTGCAAAATACACACAGTACTCAGGACAGCTCCCTGCGTAATACACACAGCGCTCAGGACAGCTCCCTGCATAATCCACACAGCACCCAGGATAGCTCCCTGCATAATACACACAGCACTCGGGACAGCTCCCTGCGTAATACACACAGCGCTCAGGACAGCTCCCTGCGTAATCCACACAGCACCCAGCACAGCTCCCTGCGTAATACACACAGCACCCAGCACAGCTCCCTGCGTAATACACACAGCGCTCAGCACAGCTCCCTCCGTAATACACACAGCGCTCAGCACAGCTCCCTGCATAATACACACAGTACCCAGGACAGCTCCCTGCGTAATCCACACAGCACCCAGGACAGCTCCCTGCGTAATACACACAGCACTCAGGACAGCTCCCTGCATAATCCACACAGCACCCAGGACAGCTCCCTGCATAACCCACACAGCACTCAGAACAGCTCCCTGCATAATACACACAGCCCCCAGGACAGCTCCCTGCATAATCCACACAGCACCCAGGACAGCTCCCTGCATAATCCACACAGCACCCAGGACAGCTCCCTGCATAATCCACACAGCACCCAGGACAGCTCCCTGCATAACCCACACAGCACCCAGGACAGCTCCCTGCATAATCCACACAGCACCCAGGACAGCTCCCTGCATAATCCACACAGCACCCAGGACAGCTCCCTTCATGATCCTTCAGCACCCGGGAAGACTCCCTGCTAAAAGTCACTTTTGCACTCTTATTTCCTGCCTACATAAGGGAAGAAAACGGAAATAGCCGTGTTAGGCCAGTTGTGATAATGCAGAATAAATGCATTAGGTATTAGGTGCGTTTGAACATTCCATTGAGGATTTTGATTTTTAAATCATTTATGGAATGATCTGGCTGTGAGAAATAATGTCCCACTGGTGAGATACTGCAGGCTGGAAAAACTCACCGCGCAGCACGGCGGCCCCACCTCACAGCGGGCCCGGCCCCACTGAGGGGCGGCTCTTGTCCCTGGAGCTTCCGCCACAGCGGCGGTGCAGTAGCCAGTGGGGACCTGGTCTTATCAGGGAGAAGTGAGATTGAGATCTCTTGGTATACATCCAAGAGCTCTTAAGGAGTTATGTTCAGTAAAAGCCAAACCAATATATTTAATATTCCAGGACTCTATTTCCACGAGCTCAGTACTACAAGATTGGCGTAAAGCTGATGTGGTGCCTATATTTAATAATGGAGCTTGATCACAACCGGGGAATTACAGACCTGTAAGCCTGACATCAATAGTGGGGAAACTACTTGAAGGTTTAATACAGGATAATACAGGTATTCAGGAATACCTAATGGAAAACAAAATTATTAGTAATAGTCAGCATGGATTTATGAAGGATAGATCTTGCCAAACTAACCTTATTTGCTTCTTTGAGGAGGTAAGTAGGAATTTAGACCAGGGTAATGCAGTTGATGTGGTCTACTTAGATTTTGCAAAGGCTTTTGATATGGTTCCACACGAGGTTGGTGTACAAAATAAAGAAAATTGGACTTGGTAAAAATATATGCACCTAAATTGATAACTGGTTGAAGGACAGACAGCAGAGGGTTGTCATAAATGGAACTTTTTCAGGTTGGGCTAAGGTCGTGAGTGGAGTACCTCAGGGAACGGTACTGGGACCCCTGCTTTTAAACTTGGTTATTATTGACCTTGAGGTTGGCATCGAGAGCAAAGTCTCCATCTTTGCTGACACCCCAGAGGGCGTCATGACGTCACACACTACTATTTTCATCATGGACGCCTGCAGCTCCCCGCAGACCTGATTGCTACACCGCCAGAGTCTCCTTCAGCTGCGCACTCACCACGCTTGCTTCACAAGGATCGTGTCCCCAGGGCAAGCACAGATAAGTGTTTTGAGGGTACTGTTTCCCTCTTTTCTGTCCTCTCCCCACCCCTCTCCCTCCCGTGTGCTGTAGGGGTATGTTATTGAGGGCCAGTTTGGGGGATCACACGATCTTGCTGTACTGCTCTCCCCACAGGGATAGCATATATTGGGGTGTAGGGAATCCCCTCTCTTTTCCTGCCCCTGTGTGCAGTTACTGATGATCAGGGTCAGTTTATGTGGGGTTCACTGCTACACTTTCCAGCGTTTTTGACCACTTACCTGAGTGGATAAACTTTGCAAGCTTTCATTAGTGTGGCATTTAGCCAGTGTATGGATTCACTTATACCTTACACTGTTGTCCATTACACCACTGTTTTGCCCGCCTTTGTTATTACTTGTACAGTATACATCTGGATGCGTGGCTTCACATGTTATGTGTCTATATACACACACACTAGTGTTTATTATGAGTGCCATGATTATTCAGCGTTCCAGTGATGTCATGTACCAGAAACAGCCCCTATAGCCACGATACATCAGACATAGGTGTTTGTGTTTCTGGATTTTCATAGTGCTGACGTCATAGTTCTATTTGGACTATTTTTGGCAATTTGCCATTTAGAGACCCCCTATGGGGCATCAGCACTGTATTGTTTTCAGTTCACTTTATTCACTACATTTACTGGTGCCATTCCATTTTAATAGTTATCCCTAACAAAATATTTTTACACCACCACCATCTTTGTTTGGTCCAGTTTTTCTCCGCTGTACTGCATACTCAGCAGGGTACTCTCTCCTTTCAGACTCCGAGTGCATTATATAGTATATAGGTCCTTATCTGTATGTACAGTGTCTTTGCCTCATACAGTGTCCTTTGTGTTTTACAATTATCTCCTTGCCCTATTGCACCAGTCTGTCTCTCTGACCCTTGCGGTCACACTAGGTTGAGCGGGTGCACTTTTCCTTGTCTCAGGTAATAGAATTAGAGCCGGATGTAATTTCTCTCCAGAAGGACTTGGAGAGACTGGAAACGTGAGCAGATAAATGGCAGATGAGGTTTAATACAGATACATGTAAGGTTATGCATTTGGGATGCAAGAATAAACAGGCAACTTACAAATTAAATGGGTATAAATTGGGGGAATCCTTGATGGAGACGGATTTAGGAGTACTTGTAGACAGCAGGCTTAGCAATAGTGCCCAATGTCAGGCAGTAGCTGCAAAGGCAAACAAGATCTTATCTTGCATTAAACGGACAATGGATGGAAGGGAAGTAAACATAATTATGCCCCTTTACAAAGCATTAGTAAGACCACACCTTGAATATGGAGCACAATTTTGGGCACCATTCCTTAGAAAAAAACATTATGGAACTAGAGAGAGTGCAGAGAAGAGCCACCAAATTAATAAAGGGGATGGACAATCTAACTTATGAGGAGAGGCTATCTAAATTAGATTTATTTACATTAGAAAAGAGGCGTCTAAGAGGGGATATGATAACTATATACAAATATATTCGGGGACAGTAAAAGGAGCTTTCAAAAGTGTAAGACCAGATTTGGGCTTTCTTCACCCAGCTCACAACTCACGCCCATCTTTAACAAGCCGAAATTCCCTCCGGGATGTGCATCCAGACTGTTCGACCAATTAAAGTTGAAAGGAATCAGGACGATTGCGGATCTCTTAAGTCTGGGGAAACTCCTGAGCTACCAAGATTTACGGGCTAAATACGAAATTAAAGAATTGGACACATTTAAATATCTCCAAATCCGACATTTCATGCAAAAAATATCCCCAAAACCAGAATTTCCCCCTCTCACCAAGTTTGAGCACTTGTGTAGTCAATACTCACCTAAGAGGTCTAATTTCAGAAATTCATGCTGAACTAGAGAAATCAGCGGACCTTCTAAACCATGACTATATGCTCAAATGGGCAGCAGATCTGAACATAAACATTGACAGAGAGGATTGGGAAGAAATTTGGTAAGCAGCCTCAGGAACCTCCATATGTACCACAACGAAGGAGAATATATATAACATTTTATTTCACTGGTATCTTACTCCAGTGAGATTAAACCAAATATATCCTCTGGCATCTGATCTCTGTTGGAGAAGCTGTGGACAAAGGGGGGACATGGCCCACATCTGGTGGACATGTCCAGAAATTGTGAAATATTGGGCTGAGGTCCAACATTTAATAAAAGAGGTCATCGGCCTTGAGATACCCATTGATCCACTGACTTACCTACTGGCCAGGCCAATGAACGAAATTAACCGTCCAGTTAGGAAATTAATCTCCTTCATTTTCACAGCGGCAAGATGTGAGATAGCGGCCTCCTGGAAGAGCTTAGTCACCCCCTCCAAAGGAACTATAAAAAAGAGGATCAACGAGGTGATGCTCATAGAGAAGTTAACGGCTCTCCTTAAGCAAAATTTAACTATATTCTACAGAATATGGGAGCCTTGGATAATTTTTATAAGATGAAGGTAACCCGTACATGCCAAGCAGGGCTATTATATACCAAGACAAGGAGAACCATGACATCCCGATCCTAAACCTAAAACTGACAAAGCCAGAAGCCCGGCGACCAGGGAACATGTGACATCACGTACCTGGAAGTATCATAGAGAGATTAAATAAGCGGACACAGACACACACCGCAGAGGCCGCGAGGCACCAAAATGACCGATAAGCTATATTTATATGTGTAACGGTGTTTCCCCCTACCAATCGCAGATCGGGGCCATTACATAGTGTATGGTGCATACCTGCTGGTTACAAGAGGGCTGAGTCGTCCGCGGTGACTTGGGGACACAGGAACAGGCTTCTGGGGTCCATACCCCACGTAATACTTAGCAGTGCAGCGCCTCCATCTGCCGTAGGCTCCAGGGATATGGAGACGATCTCCCACGGTAGAACTTGTACCTCTCCCCCCAGTTAGATTATACACCAGGCCGGAGGTATATTGCAAACAGGAACGGTTTATTACTACACACTCTGCAGTAACACAACAGCTACTCAGCAGTCTTCTGCCGGATACAGTCTCTTTAGATCAGCTCTCACTGGAGATGGTCCCTGGACCGTCACTACAGGCTACGGGCACCCACAGCCGCCCTAACTCTTCCCCACCTCCGTAGCGGAGGCAGAGATCACACTCACTCCTGTATGAGATTCATACAGAGGTCACTTTGGTCTCTCGCTGAGATTCATACAGAGGCCATTTTTCTTTCCAATTCAATGTCTTGAACAATTCTTTAAGTGTTGCTGTGAAAATACAAAAAGAAAAAAACTACAGTGCGCAACTAATAATACTCTCTAATGTCAAAGTGATGATAATACACCCAATTATTTATAACTCCTATGTGATATAATGTATAATAACAACCTCTAGTTGAAAGAAATGGCATCTGCTGCTGTATCAAACAGAGTGACTCCGCACCCACTAGAACAGTGAAACAAAAGAACAACAGCGCAAACGCATAGTGAAGTATGTTCAAAAGTATATTAAAATGCAAAAAGTAAAATATCTGCGTACATCAGATCAAAGTCAGCAAGGCATTTCATGCGCTCAGGCATATGTTACCCAGCACTGCACGTCACCAACATCAGGGGAACCCGAACTCGCACCGCTCACAAGAACAGCTGCACCGCCAGACAGGAGTGTCAAATCAGTAAGTTCGTTCCTATTCCAGCATCAGGGGATTTTCCTCTGGCGTTTACCGATCCTCCGTCGGGTGACCGATGATCGCAGAGACCGGTTAGCATACCGGAGCTGGAGTAAGCGCCGTCCAGCTTGCAGCACTGTGCCCTGCGCCTTACTGATTCTGATCTGATGTACGCAGATATTTAACTTTTTGCATTTTAATATACTTTTGAACATACTTCACTATGCGTTTGCGCTGTTGTTCTTTTGCTGTGAAAAGCTGGGGGGACTTGTGTCTCCCTGCCGCACGCCCTTCCTGAGGCTTATATTGCTTGTATCGACCTGTAGCCAAATAGTTGTTGTGCCATTGTTGGAAATGTTTCTTATCATATCAATGTACGCTTTTTCAGCATTTCATCTTCGGATATATTCGGCGATCATCCAGGAGGACATCTTTCTTTCCCCCTCCCTTATATTTGGTCTTTTCCCACTTGTTTTGGCATATTTTGGAGTATCCTATTACCACTGGGACTTATATTTTTGCCTTGTTGAACTATTTGGGACAATTAATTTTATATTTTTGTTTCTTGGCTATATGTTTTTACTGTTAACTTTATTATTGACACAGTGTATTATTTTTAGGCTATGAAGTGTCACATATATTTGATAATATTCACTTCACAGTCACAGTATTATCTATTTTAGTGGTGCTACTGTGTGTGTAGCAGTAAAGTTTGTTTAAATAGAAATGTGTGTGAGGTGACAGCTCAGTGAGGGGACAGGAAATACATGATTACATGTCCGCTTCTGACTGAACACCGGAAGTGCATGGTTTCCCTTACTGGGTGTAAGGGGGGGGGGGCCACAATTCGGGTGTAGCAAGATGGCCGTAGCTCTCCCTCGTGACGTATGTAGGCGCCCGCGCGCCCCGGTATGACGGTGAAAGAGATCTGCGTTTGGAAAGCTGGCGCGCGCTGCTTCTCCCGGACTGCAGGGTCCTGGCGCGCGCTGTAGACACGCGCTGCTTCTCGTGGGCTGCAGGATCCGGGACCATTCTGGCGGGAAAAGATCAGTTACTCCGGGCGGGACAGTGACACAGTCGGTTCCCCTACACCCTGCGACCTCCAACCGCCCGGGGTTGGAGACTGCCCCCTGCAATATTCTGTACCAGTGATAGTACTGCAGCCCTCACATGGGGATGTAGGAAACCCATTATATACTTCACCCTATGAACTGCCCCAGACACCTTGACAGCAGCCCACAAATTACCCCTTATTACCCCACTGATGCTGCCACACTGTCTTATTACCCCACACACGACCCATTATTACCCAGCAAATGCTGCAACTCTGGCATAATACCCCACAGACTACCCCTTCCTTATTACCCTTCTCTTGGGACATGGATTTATTACCCCACAAACTACTTCCATAATCGTGCCGTCGATGTAGGATACTGTGGGTTATTTATCTCTGCACAAACTGCCCTGTTATTCTACCCCCCCCTCCCACCCCCCTTGGGAACCAAGGCTCTGGGGTAACATCGTCTGTACATACCATCGCTGACGGCCATGTCCATCCCGCAGGATATGCCCCCGGTGTGTCCGTGAGACGTTTGTTCTAACTTGCAGAGGACATGGAGGTGTGGGGAGAGGCACCCCGAGACCTTCCCGGGGGCGACTGTCTAACATGGTGGTCAGATGAGAATAACGCCATCGTCAGCCAGTGGCGGGTACTGCCATCTTCTTTATATTTACCCTATGCGTTACGGAAACATTACCGCATGTGTACGCGGGGAACAAGTTCTCAGAAAGGATTTGCTTTGCCAAATGAAAGGGTTCACTTCTCAGTCACCCGGCTGCAAAAAAACCGCACCAGAAAGAAAGGGAATCCTGTTAAAAAATGATATAATTTACTACTTGGATAAATTCAATGTATTTGCTTTTATCCAGTGGTGCCCCGGAGAGGGTTTTCTACCACTAGTCATCGGGACCCTAAACAATGGGAATTTTTTTTTTTATAATCTGCTCGGAAAATGTTGCCTCCCTGCACCCGGAGGCTCCTCGTCTGCCGCGGGGGCTGGAGAGAGCACCGGGGCCGGTGCAGGAGAGACCACGGGGTGGGGGTGCGGCGCAGGAGAGACCGCAGGGGCCGGCGCAGGAGAGACCGCAGGGGCCGGAGCAAGATAGACCACGGGGGCTAGAGAGGCGGTGGGGGCTGGCGCAGGAGAGGAGTTGGGGGCCGGTGCAGGAGTGACCACAGGGACAGGAGAGGCAGCGGGGGCCGGCACTGGAGAGACCACAGGGACAGGAGAGGCAGCGGGGGCCGGCGCAGGAGAGACTGCGGGGGCTGGAGAGATGGTGGGGGCCGGCGCAGGAGAGACCACGGGAGCTGGCGCTGAACATCTTGAAGCGTAGTTGTCAATCCCCGCTCTGGTTGTTAAAGTCGCTCCACTTTATTGTATTGTGGCAAGCGAGTTCGGGAATAGGGTGTCCAGTGTTGAACCAAACTGCTGTTTTTGGACACTGTCCAGCAAACAATTAGAGGTTATACTGGACATGTGTCCGGTATTCTCTTTCTGGACTTTGTGATCTGACCGGCTTTGGGGACCGCTGGATTTCCCTGAGTGGGGCTTGGCAGCTTCCTCCATCCTGATTGGCTGCATTACCAAGCAGCAACCAATCAGGAGGTGTCAGGAGCCTGGGAGTGCTTTCACCATTGTGTCCGGTATTTTTGGGGAATCCGCCCGGCAACCTTAGGCTAAGGCCCCGGTAACTCCGCTGCAACGCGCGCCCGCGAGATTAGCGGCGCGTGCAGCCGATTCCCTGGTCTGCAGCTCACAGCAGGAAGAGAGACCGGGGGCGGGGGGGGAGTGACGGGGGCGCGGCCATGATGTCACCCGGCAGGTTCGCCCTCATTGGCTGAACCGCTGGGGGGCGTGCCGTGTCGCGAGTCCTACTCTCAATTCTATTGAGAGCAGGAGCAGCTCTCACCCCAGCGCTGCGGCCCCCCCACGCGGCGGGCACGGCGCCATTGAGGGGAGGGCTCTTGTCTGTGGCGGACGCTGTAGTAGGCAGCGGGGTCAAGGCCTTATTGGAACCACAGCAGTGATAGACACTCTGCTCCACTGGAGGTCACCTCCATATTTACCCCAATGTTACTCGTCTCAGGTGAGTGGGTTTTTTTGTTTTTGCCCGTCTACTGGATATAATTCAGGCTCGCACAGAGAGAAGCCGTTTCTGCCTGTGTGTTTGTAGGATTAACTACAGTTACTTAGTGGCAGAACAAAGAAAGGTCTTCTAAATCAGTCTAAATGAAGAAACTGTTCTAAAGTAGATAATTGACTAAGAATATTTGGGCTGACAGTGAGATAAACAGGGATTTCTCACATCTATAAAGATTGGATTCATTTAACACCACCAAGCTAAGAACAGCTGAGGATTCTTCCCCCTATAACTACGTTCTCTGCGCCTGAAGGATGTGACCGACTGAAATTGTGCGGTGAAAATTGTTTTCTATCGTCTCTGATTAAATTGAGAAAATAACCGGGTTATGGGATATTTGATATATATTGAAAGGTGGGCCATTTATTTGCACCCATCTAATGAGCAAATGTTCAATAATAATCGCTGGATTTGCTGCTTGTGTAGTACATGGATATTGTAATATTTGTGAATAGAAATGAGTTCAACTAAAATAAAAACGATAAATATTTTAAGGAGCACTTTTCTTTGTTCTTTAATTAATGAAGGGGTTGCACTTTAGTGTGCGAGCAGTAGGATATATACATGCATACGCTACATCTGGTGAAAGCACTCCTGGAAGTAAATGGAATAAGAACAGGCACTTAGCTGTAACATAGTGGCTCGCTGGGCGATCGTGTTCATATGTCCTGATCAAAACAATATAAAAAATAGAAAAGGGCCACGACACTCCAGTATTAGAAAAATATAAAGATACATTTATTTAACACATTATGAGATACAAACAATAAAATCATAGCGATGTTACAAGCCAAAAACCAGTCCATATATATATATATATATATATATATAAATGTAACTACAACTGTATGCTCATCTGCATGTCTTAAGTAGGTCTGATATATATATATATATATATATATATATATATATATTAGTAATTATTGGGATAATATATGTTTAACATACACTGTTCTAGTGCAGGGGTGGCCAACTCTAGTTCTCAAGCCACCAACACAGGCCAGATTTTAAGAATATCCCTGCTTGCATTCATTGATAATGGAGTTACTGACGTTGGATTTGGTTACTTCGTAGGTTTCCGCCTCTTCCAGGAATCCACATCAGCTGAGGCGGCAGCAGCAGCAGCAATGTCACACCGACTTGTACAGACTGCTCCAGAAAATACAAGGTGCCCGCTCTTCCCTGTCATGTTCAGCTGTTCACAACCTGGATTAAAACGTAGTTCGGCAAATATGCTGCAGGTTTCCCTTGGAGCCTAATAGATGGGAGTAACGGCGTTGCTTTGGAGGAGGGAGAAGCTGATGAATTGGATCAGACAAAAACGTCTGCAGAGTATCTGTCCCCGTCCAGATTGGTTTCCTACATAGGTAGTGCACTGAGAAAAATCACACTGACACAAAGTTCAGAATGATAATGCTTCTCTTTATTGCTACAGCCCGCGTTTTTTATATAGGGGCTAAGGGGAGAGATTGTATGCAAAAGGAGCTGTCTGAGGTCTAAAGGTTGTGTGCCAATGCACAGGTCAGTGTCTCATTGGTTCTTGTTAGGTCTTTTCCTTGTATGGTCTTGTTATTGTAGTTTCAGTGGACACATCAGCTTTTGGTTTGGGTGCCATCTTCCATACTTGATGGGAGGGGTAGCTGCGGTAGCCATTTTGAGTAAGGAACATAGCAAGGTATTACAGATGAAGAAATAGGCATTTTATCCAATCCATCACACTGGCACCCGCCACCGTTTGTTAACCAGAGTCACTTACCATCCAGTTTTATTTATAATTCCCATTTTTATAAGGAAGCGTTTCAACAGAATGACTTACAAATCAGATGTATGTTTCAGCGTATCTTTTAGTGACCGGCTGTGTGAACCATTTGGGCCGGCAGCGTCGTTACTGAGCGTGTCTGTATACATACATTATATGCTGAAATTACTGCTCTTGGTTCTATTATACACCTAGCCCTCTCTCAGGGGGAAATATCAGCCGAGCGGCCTCACGTTTACACTATGCTGACTTGTTACCTCCCACCGATGTCCTGCGTTTGGGAAATTCAAAAATAAAGTGCTCAGTATAACTTGTGACCTCCTCATATTTGTGGGGGAAATACATCGTACCTCACTGGGTTACCAGACAGAGCTAGTATTGCTCAGGCTGCTGCGCTGATTCATGCAGACGTACAAGCTGCGCATTTTATTTATTTTCCCTTTAATATGTGCATCAATACAATGCACACAATGAGAAGTAATTAAATTGCCGATCGATCGGCGAAGATTCGGCTCGGGGGTTCGCTGAATCACTGTAGAGGAGTGTTGACTCCGTATCTGTGACTTTGTAAGTGGTTGCTATTGAAACAAAAAAAGGATTGTTACATTATAATACATTCAATTTTATTCAGAGTTGTTTTTTTTTTTTTTATTTTATAAATGCTACAAGTATTTTCTCATAGTATAGAACTGATTTATTAAAAATAACACACACCACGTAGGATATTGCTTGGACGGCAGCTTTAAGGGAGACTGCGTTTAAGTTTCCTTAGTTGGTCATTGCGTCTGAAATTCATTTTCCGTGTCCCGTTCACCCCCTCTTTTCCCCTTGTGCCATTTATATGATAATAACAGCCCACCCTGCATTGGGCCAGGCGCTGCGACTCTGTAGATATAATATCTGATATATAACTAACGCTCGCCGTTCCCGTGTGTGACCGCAGGTTTACCAGCCACTCTCCCCGGCCTTCCCCTCGAGTTAACGGTTCTGTACAACATGGTGGTTTTCCATGTCAACGTGACCGGCGGTTTCACGGAGGAACATACCAGACAGATAGACGGAGCACTGATCAGAGGTAAGAGATATATGTCTGCGTTTTCTTTGACCTCTTTTACTCTCTCCTTTCTGCTTTCACAGTGCTGGTAGTGTACGTAGCACCCTGCTATTTTCCCCATCGCCGCGTGTGTCCCGAGCTGTACCATGCCCATTCACTGCTCTGTGGGGCAGGAATTCGCGGCTCCCTATATTATACATTGTTTGCATTTTCATTCGGCAATATAATATTAATACTCTGCGCTAACACTCCCGTGTGACTGTAAGGGGCGTGAGCCCTCTTTTCTGTAGGAGCCTTTGGAGACCTAGCCTAGGGCAGGGGTGGCAAGGGCCACCAACAGGTCAGGGTATCGCTGCTTCAGCATAGGTGGTGCAGACTTCAAATGAGCCACTTGTGCTGAAGCAGGGATATCCTGAAAGCCTGACCTGTTGGTGGCCCTTGAGGAATGGAGTTGACCACCCTTGGCCTAGTGTGAGGAACCCCAACCCTCTCTAATAGCGCATCTGAGATCCGATGCATTGTAAGGAACCCCGACCCTCTCTAATAGCGCGTCTGATATCAGATGCATTGTAAGGAACCCCAACCCTCTCTAATAGCGTGTCTGAGATCAGATGCATTGTAAGGTACCCCAACCCTCTCTAATAGCGCGTCTGAGATCAGATGCATTGTAAGGAACCCCAACCCTCTCTAATAGCGCGTCTGAGATCAGATGCATTGTAAGGAACCCCGACCCTCTCTAATAGCGCGCCTGAGATCAGATGCATTGTAAGGAACCCCAACCCTCTCTAATAGCGCGTCTGAGATCAGATGCATTGTAAGGAACCCCGACCCTCTCTAATAGCGCGCCTGAGATCAGATGCATTGTAAGGAACCCCAACCCTCTCTAATAGCGCGTCTGAGATCCGATACATTGTAAATTCTTCTGTGTTTGGTGTCATTTTCATATGACCTGAATATTGCAGGGAACTCGTTAGGGAGTCCCGGGGAACCCCGGTTGAAAAACACTGATCCAGAGGGACATAATTCCTCCCTGCCCTATCCCAACACCGAATTTTGGGATGGGTATGATACTGTACACGCTGGGATAATTTATTAACCTTCCCATGATTAACCACTTAGTAGTCAAATGCACGAGGGTTACATGTTTGGGTTTTGCGCTTGCCTGGGATGTGTTGGGGACTGCATGTTTATTTTATAACACCCAGTATTAAGTGACCACAATAAAGTGGTTTTTATTCGGACCGTGAGGGTTTTGGATAAGATGGGGCCCTTTTTGGCCCTGCACACTTTGGCTATCAGAATTTTCACCAGCAAATTACGAAGTGCCCCAAAGGGTTAAATCGAGTAGAGTTAACAGGCAGACGGGCAGCTGTGTTTCATGGCGAAGGAAGCGGCCTAGTTTCTGAGCGCTGTACCCGGATGCGAGATAAAGACTGAATGTCTCTTGCAGTGTTGGAAGCGGGCGGCCTGGATGGAGGTAACGTGAGGAGCAGCGTGGGGCTGTGGCAGAGGGTACTCTATGCCGGGTACTCACAGGAGCTGTCTGCGTCCCTGCAGAGACTGGCTGCATTACAGGGGGCTATATGGCTGTCTGCAGACCACCTGCAAGACATCCAGGACCTTTTCCGGTTACTGACCAGCGCGGAGGTGAGAAGGCGGCAGCGCGGTGGGATTCGCGATGTTATGATAATGTTCTAGCGATTAGTAACTTTTAGTTCAGTGGATTTACCCGTTCCCACATATATCCCTACGGTACCATCATACAATAGGAACCTCTTGTGTGTTATTGTTTGGGGGGGAAAAGCTTTGCTAAGAAACGCTGGCGCGGCGTCCTGGCGCTGCTAATGTGTCCTGTGCAGAGGTCTCCAAAAGAGAGGAGACAAATCAATAAGTCTGCCATTCTTCCGTCATTTTGTGCGTGAGTATTTTTATAGCCGTTCTTTAAATCCAGGAAGACATTTGTGTAATCTGAGAGCCCTCCGATTACATTTTCCGTGTCTGTGCGCATTACCTTGTGACACTGAGGCCCGTGTACAAGATGCTGGGAAGAAGTCCCATTTGCTTATGTGCGTCTCCACTGCCGGGGCCGGCTGCTCGATCTTCCCCTAGGAAACGAGCGAGTGCACATAATGTTCCAGCTGGGTCATTAGGACATAGTAAAGGAATGAGGCGATGTGACCGGAGGTTACACTAGTTACTGTAAGTCATACCTAAACTTATCTGCACTCACATGCAGACCAAGAAGTAGGGCTTTTATAGGGGGTGAGTGGGGGTAACCCTACAGTTAGGCAGGATGTCATTAACATAGGCTTACTTTCTTCTCTCCCAACTTGCGCTAAACCCCTGTTTCAGGGTGTGTATCGGAGTAACACTAAGATGCACTTAACTTCACGCTATGGGAACATCACGTTCCTTTATGCTGCAATAACGTGACGGTACGCCCAAGATAATGAGAAGCAGTTAGTTCAACATTAGCGAGGATAGGCGCTAACTCGGGACCTTAACCTCTGACCCTGTATTAGTAAACATCCCGTTATGTTCCCTGACTTAACAGAACAACGTAGTGGATTTGGGCCTGAGACGTGTATCTAAAATGCTACTAGTGTTATTTGTTTGTTTTTAAAGCTGGTTTCCCCTCCTCGTTACACATCCCCCGTTATTCCTGGCCGGTTTTCCGCCCGTGCGGCGGCGTCTCCCCTTCCAGATGCAGGCCTTTATCTGCGCCTCTCCCCATCTGCTTCCCCAGGTTTCTGCTTCTCCTCCGGAGACCGACCACGCACAGTGTAATCTCCTCCGGCTGCTCGGAGCATGGAGAGCACCACACGAGGAGACAGGGTCTCTCCTCACCGCGCAGGCCGCGCACCAAGTGAAAGATGTCCTCTACACCTCCGCGGCTTTCCTGCAAGGTGCGCGCTCTGCTTTCATCATACGTTTTGGCGCAGGGCGGGAAATAACTTTCGTTCGAACGGCCCGCCCTGTCAGACCAGATTCCAGGTTCACCTCCCGGCAGCCTTTTTATAATCTCCCGAACTGTTACATGTAGGAGAGGGAAAACTAAACCATGACCCTTTTCTTCCTGGTCATCTTGCTGCAGAGGAGAGCCGTCATTACCAGTGGCCACGGTGATCGCTCACTCGCATGGGCTGCTGCGACCTTGTCATGACCCCCAGAGACTGAGCGTTCACTATTAATCCCCTGTAATTCCGCGCCCGTTGCATAGACCATGCACATCCTATAAGCATACGCTAAAATTCTCTTATTTTGGCTCACTCTTTCATGACCATATATGAATATTGTTATCGGAGGAGAACAGCCCAGTCACAGCAATCGTAAAAGTGACATCTCAATATCTTTTTTAATATATAGAACATCCTATCCTAAGTAACCTTCGACCCCTGACCGTTATCAGGGGTGGTGTGTTTGTACTCGCTACCGATGAGAGCAAACACGGAGCGTGCGTGAGCAGGGAGTGGAAACGTTATAATAAGTCCACCGATGTTCAATATAAATAGGTTACTTTCAGAATGTATGAGCTACGGTAACAATATGTAGCACACACAACACAAGTCTTACTTTCATGCACACATGGCTTTACTTCACTAATTGCAGATCAAGAATGACCTGTCAATAGCTTCATGGCGTGTTAAAGGAGCATCTTTACCCTTCCCCTTTAGGTTTGAAGCAGGGGGTCTCCGTAGCTGAACCGCATTGATTTCAGCTCTGGGGACCCCCTGCTCCCCGAGACACGTACCTCAGTAGTTGCTGCCGCAATCTCTCTGCAGGTTTAAATGTCCCGGTCATGTGGGCCAATAGGAAGCCGCAGGGCATGTCATCACGGCTTCCTATTGGCCCGCACGACGTGGGACATTTACATGTGGGCAGTGCCGTTGGTTATGTTGCCCATGTCTTTGTTTCAGGTATCCATGTGATGGAGGCGGGGGATTACCCGGCCGCTGTTCCTCTCCTCCAGGAAGCGGCGGGCAGCCTGTGCTCCAGCAGGGTCCTGGCTCAGATCTACACCTGCCTTGGCTGCTGCTGTCAGAAAGTGGTAATGTGCTGACACACGGGGAAGGCCCGAGCTTCTTCCATCCATCACAGTATTCCGTTCTATGCACGGGGAAGGCCAGAGCTTCTTCCATCCATCACAGTATCCCGTCCTATGCACGGGGAAGGCCAGAGCTTCTTCCATCCATCACAGTATCCCGTCCTATGCACGGGGAAGGCCCGAGCGTCTTCCATCCATCACAGTATCCCGTCCTATGCACGGGGAAGGCCAGAGCTTCTTCCATCCATCACAGTATCCCGTCCTATGCACGGGGAAGGCCCGAGCTTCTTCCATCCATCACAGTATCCCGTTCTATGCACGGGGAAGGCCCGAGCTTCTTCCATCCATCACAGTATCCCGTTCTATGCACGGGGAAGGCCCGAGCTTCTTCCATCCATCACAGTATCCCGTTCTATGCACGGGGAAGGCCCGAGCTTCTTCCATCCATCACAGTATCCCGTTCTATGCACGGGGAAGGCCCGAGCTTCTTCCATCCATCACAGTATCACGTTCTATGCACAGGGAAGGTCCGAGCTTCTTCCATCCATCACAGTATCCCGTTCTATGCACAGGGGAGGCCGAGCTTCTTCCATCACAGTATCCCAATCTATGCATGGGGAAGGCCGAGCTTCTTCCATCCATCACAGTATCCCGTTCTATGCACGGGGAAGGCTCAAGCTTCTTCCATCCATCACAGTATCCCGTTCTATGCACGGGGAAGGCCCGAGCTTCTTCCATCCATCACAGTATCCCGTTCTATGCACGGGGAAGGCCCGAGCTTCTTCCATCCATCACTGTATCCCGTTCTATGCACGGGGAGGCCCGAGCTTCTTCCATCCATCACAGTATCCCGTTCTATGCACAGGGGAGGCCCGAGCTTCTTCCATCCATCACAGTATCCCGTTCTATGCACGGGGAAGGCCCGAGCTTCTTCCATCCATCACAGTATCCCGTTCTATGCACGGGGAAGGCCCGAGCTTCTTCCATCCATCACAGTATCCCGTTCTATGCACGGGGGAGGCAGAGCTTCTTCCATCCATCCCAGTATCACGTTCTATGCACGGGGGAGGCCGAGCTTCTTCCATCCATCACAGTATCCCGTTCTATGCACGGGGAAGGCCCGAGCTTCCATCCATCCATCACAGTATCCCGTTCTATGCACGGGGAAGGCCCGAGCTTCTTCCATCCATCACAGTATCACGTTCTATGCACGGGGAAGGCCCGAGCTTCTTCCTTCCATCACAATATCCCGTTCTATGCATGGGGAAGGCCCGAGCTTCTTCCATCCATCACAGTATCCCGTTCTATGCACGGGGAAGGCCGAGCTTCTTCCATCCATCACAATATCCCGTTCTATGCATGGGGAAGGCCCGAGCTTCTTCCATCCATCACAGTATCCCGTTCTATGCATGGGGAAGGCCGAGCTTCTTCCATCACAGTATCCCGTTCTATGCACGGGGAAGGCTCGAGCTTCTTCCATCCATCACAGTATCCCGTTCTATGCATGGGGAAGGCCGAGCTTCTTCCATCACAGTATCCCGTTCTATGCACGGGGAAGGCCCGAGCTTCTGCCATCCATCACAGTATCCCGTTCTATGCACGGGGAAGGCCCGAGCTTCTTCCATCCATCACAGTATCCCGTTCTATGCACGGTGAAGGCCAGAGCTTCTTCCATCCATCACAGGATCCCGTTCTATGCACGGGGAAGGCCCGAGCTTCTTCCATCCATCACTGTATCCCGTTCTATGCACGGGGAGGCCCGAGCTTCTTCCATCCATCACAGTATCCCGTTCTATGCACAGGGGAGGCCCGAGCTTCTTCCATCCATCACAGTATCCCGTTCTATGCACGGGGAAGGCCCGAGCTTCTTCCATCCATCACAGTATCCCGTTCTATGCACGGGGAAGGCCCGAGCTTCTTCCATCCATCACAGTATCCCGTTCTATGCACGGGGAAGGCTCGAGCTTCTTCCATCCATCACAGTATCACGTTCTATGCACGGGGAAGGCCCGAGCTTCTTCCATCCATCACAGTATCCCGTTCTATGCACGGGGAAGGTCCGAGCTTCCATCCATCACAGGATCCCGTTCTATGCACGGGGAAGGCCCGAGCTTCCATCCATCCATCACAGGAGCCCGTTCTATGCACGGGGAAGGCCAGAGCTTCTTCCATCCATCACAGGATCCCGTTCTATGCACGGGGAAGGCCCGAGCTTCTTCCATCCATCACTGTATCCCGTTCTATGCACGGGGAGGCCCGAGCTTCTTCCATCCGTCACAGTATCCCGTTCTATGCACGGGGAAGGCCCGAGCTTCTGCCATCCATCACAGTATCCCGTTCTATGCACAGGGGAGGCCCGAGCTTCTTCCATCCATCACAGTATCCCGTTCTATGCACGGGGAAGGCCCGAGCTTCTTCCATCCATCACAGTATCCCGTTCTATGCACGGGGAAGGCCCGAGCTTCTTCCATCCATCACAGTATCCCGTTCTATGCACGGGGAAGGCCGAGCTTCTTCCATCCATCACAGTATCCCGTTCTATGCACGGGGAGGCAGAGCTTCTTCCATCCATCCCAGTATCACGTTCTATGCACGGGGGAGGCCGAGCTTCTTCCATCCATCACAGTATCCCGTTCTATGCACGGGGAAGGCCCGAGCTTCCATCCATCCATCACAGTATCCCGTTCTATGCACGGGGAAGGCCCGAGCTTCTTCCATCCATCACAGTATCCCGTTCTATGCACGGGGAAGGCCCGAGCTTCTTCCATCCATCACAGTATCCCGTTCTATGCACGGGGAAGGCCGAGCTTCTTCCATCCATCACAATATCCCGTTCTATGCATGGGGAAGGCCCGAGCTTCTTCCATCCATCACAGTATCCCGTTCTATGCATGGGGAAGGCCCGAGCTTCTTCCATCCATCACAGTATCCCGTTCTATGCACGGGGGAGGCAGAGCTTCTTCCATCCATCCCAGTATCACGTTCTATGCACGGGGGAGGCCGAGCTTCTTCCATCCCAGTATCACGTTCTATGCACGGGGGAGGCCGAGCTTCTTCCATCCATCACAGTATCCCGTTCTATGCACGGGGAAGGCCCGAGCTTCCATCCATCCATCACAGTATCCCGTTCTATGCACGGAGGAGGCCCGAGCTTCTTCCATCCATCACAGTATCCCGTTCTATGCACGGGGAAGGCCCGAGCTTCTTCCATCCATCACAGTATCCCGTTCTATGCACGGGGAAGGCCCGAGCTTCTTCCATCCATCACAGTATCCCGTTCTATGCACGGGGAAGGCCCGAGCTTCTTCCATCCATCACAGTATCCCGTTCTATGCACGGGGAAGGCCCGAGCTTCTTCCATCCGTCACAGTATCCCGTTCTATGCACGGGGAAGGCCCGAGCTTCTTCCATCCATCACAGTATCACGTTCTATGCACGGGGAAGGCCCGAGCTTCTTCCATCCATCAGAGTATACCGTTCTATGCACGGGGAAGGCCCGAGCTTCTTCCATCCATCACAGTATCCCGTTCTATGCACGGGGAAGGCCCGAGCTTCTTCCATCCATCACAGTATCACGTTCTATGCACGGGGAAGGCCCGAGCTTCTTCCATCCATCACAGTATCCCGTTCTATGCACGGGGGAGGCCGAGCTTCTTCCATCCATCACAGTATCCCGTTCTATGCACAGGGAAGGCCAAGCTTCTTCCATCCATCACAGTATCCCGTTCTATGCACGGAGGAGGCCCGAGCTTCTTCCATCCATCACAGTATCCTGTTCTATGCATGGGGAAGGCCAGAGCTTCTTCCATCCATCACAGTATCCCGTTCTATGCACAGGGAAGGCCCGAGCTTCTTCCATCCATCACAGTATCCCGTTCTATGCACGGGGAAGGCCTGAGCTTCTTCCATCCATCAATGTATCCCGTTCTATGCACGGGGAAGGCCCGAGCTTCTTCCATCCATCAGAGTATCCCGTTCTATGCACGGGGAAGGCCCGAGCTTCTTCAGTCCATCACAGTATCCCGTTCTATGCACGGGGAAGGCCTGAGCTTCTTCCATCCATCACAGTATCCCGTTCTATGCACGGGGAAGGCCCGAGCTTCTTCCATCCATCAGAGTATCCCGTTCTATGCACGGGGAAGGTCCGAGCTTCTTCCATCCGTCACAGTATCCCGTTCTATGCACGGGGGAGGCCCGAGCTTCTTCCATCCATCACAGTATCCCGTTCTATGCACGGGGAAGGCCGAGCTTCTTCCATCCATCACAGGATCCCGTTCTATGCACAGGGAAGGCCCGAGCTTCTTCCATCCATCACAGTATCCCGTTCTATGCACGGGGGAGGCCCGAACTTCTTCCATCCATCACAGTATCCCGTTCTTTGCACTGGGAAGGCCCGAGCTTCTTCCATCCATCACAGTATCCCGTTCTATGCACAGGGAAGGCCCGAGCTTCTTCCATCCATCACAGTATCCCGTTCTATGCACGGGGAAGGCCCGAGCTTCTTCCATCCATCACTGTATCCCGTTCTATGCACAGGGAGGCCCAGCTTCTTCCATCCATCACAGTATCCCGTTCTATGCACGGGGGAGGCCCAGCTTCTTCCATCCATCACAGTATCCCGTTCTATGCACGGGGGAGGCCGAGCTTCTTCCATCCATCACAGTATCCCGTTCTATGCACGGGGGAGGCCGAGCTTCTCCATCCATCACAGTATCCCGTTCTATGCACGGGGGAGGCCGAGCTTCTTCCATCCATCACAGTATCCCGTTCTATGCACAGGGAAGGCCAGAGCTTCTTCCATCCATCACTGTATCCCGTTCTATGCACAGGGAGGCCCAGCTTCTTCCATCCATCACAGTATCCCGTTCTATGCACGGGGAAGGCCCGAGCTTCTTCCATCCATCACAGTATCCCGTTCTATGCACGGGGGAGGCCGAGCTTCTTCCATCCGTCACAGTATCCTGTTCTATGCACTATGCGCTTTCATAACCAGACTGTGGGGTGCTATTACTTACGCGCAATCATTGCAGAGACTTTACAAGGCACATACACATTTTATATTACATATACACACATACAGACATTCAATCAGTAGCTCAATGTTTTGTGCATTTTGACACCTTCATCTTCTTTTTACAGACGTAATTTGTAAATATAATTTTGATATTTATGCCACGGTTTTTGAGTCAAGAGCTATGTTAACTAATAATTTGACGGTCTGGAATGTTCCTTTTTGACTCCAAATTCAGATAAAATGTTTTTTTGTTTTTTTTAAGACCCTAGTTAAGAATCGCTGCGTAGATGTTACAAATGTTTGGGGTTCATTTGAAGGACGCTTTACTGAGCAGCTCTTAATGCTCACTTTGTGGCTACAACAGCCGTTATGGCACTAAAGCCCTGCGACACCGTAGAGATGTCATCATAGCGGGGACAGCATCACTCTGTGTAGAGATGTGATTATACGGGGGACAGCATTGCTCTGTGTAGAGATGTGATTATAGAGGGGACAGCATTGCCCTGTGTAGAGATGTGATTATACGGGGGACAGCATTGCCCTGTGTAGAGATGTGATTATACGGGGGACAGCATTGCCCTGTGTAGAGATGTGATTATAGAGGGGACAGCATTGCCCTGTGTAGAGATGTGATTATACGGGGGACAGCATTGCCCTGTGTAGAGATGGGATTATATGGGGGACAGCATTGCCCTGTGTAGAGATGTGATTATAGAGGGGACGGCATTGCCCTGTGTAGAGATGTGATTATACGGGGGACAGCATTGCCCTGTGTAGAGATGTTATTATAGAGGGGACAGCATCGCTCTGTGTAGAGATGTGATTATACGGGGGACAGCATTGCTCTGTGTAGAGATGTGATTATAGTGGGGACAGCATTGCTCTGTGTAGAGATGTGATTATACGGGGGACAGCATTGCTCTGTGTAGAGATGTGATTATAGTGGGGACAGCATTGCCCTGTGTAGAGATGTGATTATAGAGGGGACAGCATTGCCCTGTGTAGAGATGTGATTATAGAGGGGACAGCATTGCCCTGTGTAGAGATGTGATTATAGCGGGGACAGCATTGCTCTGTGTAGAGATGTGATTATAGAGGGGACAGCATTGCCCTGTGTAGAGATGTGATTATAGAGGGGACAGCATTGCCCTGTGTAGAGATGTGATTATAGAGGGGACAGCATTGCCCTGTGTAGAGATGTGATTATAGAGGGGACAGCATTGCTCTGTGTAGAGATGTGATTATAGCGGGGACAGCATTGCCCTGTGTAGAGATGTGATTATAGAGGGGACAGCATTGCCCTGTGTAGAGATGTGATTATACGGGGGACAGCATTGCCCTGTGTAGAGATGTGATTATAGAGGGGACAGCATTGCCCTGTGTAGAGATGTGATTATAGAGGGGACAGCATTGCTCTGTGTAGAGATGTGATTATAGAGGGGACAGCATTGCTCTGTGTAGAGATGTGATTATAGTGGGGACAGCATTGCTCTGTGTAGAGATGTGATTATAGAGGGGACAGCATTGCTCTGTGTAGAGATGTGATTATAGTGGGGACAGCATTGCCCTGTGTAGAGATGTGATTATAGAGGGGACAGCATTGCCCTGTGTAGAGATGTGATTATACGGGGGACAGCATCGCCCTGTGTAGAGATGTGATTATAGAGGGGACAGCATTGCTCTGTGTAGAGATGTGATTATAGAGGGGACAGCATTGCCCTGTGTAGATGGTAGATGCCATTGTAGAGGGGACAGCATTGCTCTGTGTAGAGATGTGATTATAGAGGGGACAGCATTGCTCTGTATAGAGATGTGATTATACGGGGGACAGCATTGCCCTGTGTAGAGATGTGATTATAGAGGGGACAGCATTGCCCTGTGTAGAGATGTGATTATAGAGGGGACAGCATTGCTCTGTGTAGAGATGTGATTATAGAGGGGACAGCATTGCTCTGTGTAGAGATGTAATTATAGTGGGGACAGCATTGCCCTGTGTAGAGATGTGATTATAGAGGGGACAGCATTGCCCTGTGTAGAGATGTGATTATAGAGGGGACAGCATTGCCCTGTGTAGAGATGTGATTATAGAGGGGACAGCATTGCCCTGTGTAGAGATGTGATTATACGGGGGACAGCATTGCCCTGTGTAGAGATGTGATTATAGAGGGGACAGCATTGCTCTGTGTAGAGATGTGATTATACGGGGGACAGCATTGCCCTGTGTAGAGATGTGATTATAGAGGGGACAGCATTGCCCTGTGTAGAGATGTGATTATAGAGGGGACAGCATTGCTCTGTGTAGAGATGTGATTATACGGGGGACAGCATTGCCCTGTGTAGAGATGTGATTATAGAGGGGACAGCATTGCCCTGTGTAGAGATGTGATTATAGTGGGGACAGCATTGCTCTGTGTAGAGATGTGATTATAGAGGGGACAGCATTGCTCTGTGTAGAGATGTGATTATAGTGGGGACAGCATTGCCCTGTGTAGAGATGTGATTATAGAGGGGACAGCATTGCCCTGTGTAGAGATGTGATTATAGAGGGGACAGCATTGCCCTGTGTAGAGATGTGATTATAGTGGGGACAGCATTGCTCTGTGTAGAGATGTGATTATAGAGGGGACAGCATTGCTCTGTGTAGAGATGTGATTATAGTGGGGACAGCATTGCCCTGTGTAGAGATGTGATTATAGAGGGGACAGCATTGCCCTGTGTAGAGATGTGATTATAGAGGGGACAGCATTGCTCTGTGTAGAGATGTGATTATAGAGGGGACAGCATTGCCCTGTGTAGATGGTAGATGCCATTGTAGAGGGGGCAGCATTGCTCTGTGTAGAGATGTGATTATAGAGGGGACAGCATTGCTCTGTATAGAGATGTGATTATAGAGGGGACAGCATTGCCCTGTGTAGAGATGTGATTATATGGGGGACAGCATTGCTCTGTGTAGAGATGTGATTACTGAGGGGACAGCATTGCTCTGTGCTTACATGGCTTTGTCTCCCCTTCACCAGGGGAAGCCTCAGACTGCACTGCAGTACTGGAAACAAGCTCTGCAGGCAGATTTCCGCTGCCTCTCCGCCCTGTACCACACTTCTGAGCTGTACAAGCAGATGGACAAAACAGATGCGGAGCTGGAGGTGCTCAGTCTGCTTTATAAGGTGAGGCACTGAAAAAGCTCTCTTAACTTTAGGATAAATAACACATCCGCTGTGTGGTGAGAGTGTTCATCATGTTCATTTAGTTTTTGTTAAATCCACTTAAATCCAATCAACTCTTGATTAAATATTACTAAGTGGATTTAACAAAAACTAACACTAAATTAACATGATGAACCCTCTCACCACACAGCTGATGTGTTATATATCCTGGAGTAGTAGATTTGGGTGACTGGCCCGTGACAACGGTTATTATGCTGTAATTCTTGAAGATTGCAGAAACAAAATCCCCTTAACCTTTACCCATGCTGTAGAGAGAAGGGGGGCTGTAGTTATTAAAACACTGTACTTTCAATACAGTTCAACATAGTTACAATGAGTGTTCATTCTGTAGCCTCTGGCAGCTCCCTTTCCTCCCTGTGCGGGAAGCACAAACAGTACATTGTAGGCCTGTGAGGGGGAACGGTTTCCTATTGCCTAAAACGACCTCCGTTTCTGGTATCTGCAGATAGTCCTGGTAGCGGTCCGGTTTGTAACTTGTTGTAGTCGGTCATGGAACGAGCTATCTTTTGTTCCCTTCTGCAGGCTCTGGCAGGTCCCGGGCAGGTCGCTCCCTCCGCCGAGACTCACTTCCTCATCAGAACGGAGCTCATTCTGAACACCCCCGGGGTCACCTGCTCGCTCCGGGCGCCGAGTCCTTGGGAAGTGAAGTACTTGTTAGCAAGTCGCTGTCTCCAGACCGGACGGTAACGTTCAGTGTTCCCTTCTGTAACAAGCGGGGGAGGGGGTTGGGGGGGTTAATCATGTAAAATAATACACTTAGCATTTGACTGGAACCTATAGCTACAGACGTAAGAAGACTGCAGCATTTCTGTGTAATAATACCACATGCCTCCTGTTACCCCACGTCTGTGTCCAGGCTTTGCAATGCAACAAGCTTCCCGCAGGGCCGTCCCTCCCACACACAGTGACCTGTCTGTACAGTCACACCTGGGTGGTGAGGCCTTGTTTACGTTTGTATGATACGGTAATAGGATAAGGTACGGGGGGGGGGGAGCTGAGATTTGGGAGGGCACCTTACAGGAAGATAATACATCCACAATAAATAGGGATAAAGAAAATGATCATTGATTATTGGGGGATGGCGTATACTGTGCGTATACTGTGCGTATATAGGTTACTGTGTCCAGTGCGAACAAATTGTAGATCGATGCGGCAAGCACTCTGAAGGCCTGGGACTCGCCAGAGGATGATTAAAAACGAAAAATGTTTATTAAACTACATAAAAGGGGACACTCGGGACAAACAAAAATAGGGGAACCTCCTCCCACGCGTTTCGGGCATAGACTGCCCTTTCTCAAGGAGTATTACGTTAGCAGTGGGAGGAAGCTGTTTAAACCTCCTTTGTACAACACCTGAGTTAATTGTTAAATCTAAAATTACAATTACATTGGATAATTAAACATATTGTATAAGGTTCAATTTGGATATACATTTATGTAAAGATATAAATGAATGTATTTATAAAGAGAATCCAGTAACTCTCCCAACCAAAGATTACAATTTGGTCAGAAAGACCAAACAGTATCAACTATGTTACAGGAGAGTAATTCTATCGTGAGATTTTAAATAAACAATGGAAAACCTAGACATCTAATCAGCATAGCATGAATAGTGCTAAGTGCATACTTAAGTTAAAAGATACACACAGTGATTTATGTTGGTTTATATTGAAATTGTTATGATATTACAATAGAAGTGTTACTGAATTCTCTATATTAAAGGTTATTAAAAAATAAAGTACATTTCTTATACAGAGTATTTCATTTAGATTGCAATCAATATGTGCATGTATAGTTGAGAATCATGTATCATGCTGCAAAACATCTATTACAACCTATCGTATACATTGTATTAATAATGAAACCAGTGACCAAACATCAAATTGGTGTATATTTCTCTCAATACATAGAAAGGAAGTTACCAATACTGCCAGAAAAAGAAGTAAGGAAAAGAGATAGGAAGGGAAATGGAATGGAAGGGGAAAGGGGGGGAGGGTGAAGGGGAGGCAAGGAAGGGAGGGAAAGGAAACAGTAGAACGAGATGTATCAAGGTGATGATTACAAAAATGTCTTCAGTCCCACTCCGTGTTGAGACCCTTAGGCATTATTGTATCATTAGTGAAAATCCAAAAAGCTTCTCTTTGGTATAGAATTTTTGGATATATCTCCTCCTTGAATATGTGTTTTGATACTTTCTAAGGCGATACATTTAAAGTTTTTTAGACTGTCATGTTGGCAGTCTTTAACATGACGAGACTGGATGGGTAATATCCATGTTTTTTGTGTCTCATGTGTTCTAGCATCCTAATTTTGAATGCTCTAGTGGTAGGTCCCACGTATCTTTTATTACACCCGCATGTGATCACATAGACCGCATGATCAGTATTACAATTGATGAAGGAGAGGATTTTAAATTCTTTGGTATTTTCACTATTCATAAAGATTTTAGATTTATGAACACATTGGCAAATTTTGCATTTCCCCCAGGGGAAACAGCCTAAAAGATTAGGAAACAAAGTGTTTTTATTATTGTGCCCAGTGCCACTGATATATATTAAAATATAACTTTTATTGAATCACATATATACTAATCTATACATGTTAAAAGCAAATATTAGCCCAGACACAGCAGATGGTACTTTCACAGAACAGGTACTGGTCCCAGTTCTTTTCACGTGTTGAATAGAACCTCCTCACCCAGCACCGAGAGCTGCTAATGTCTGCGACTCTCTTGCAGCATGTAGGACTGGGGAAAGGGTTTACATTGCTTCTGAACTTGATGTACGTTGTTGGTTAAACGGTTAATGTCTGGACGTGCGCGAGTTTGTCAAATGGAAATGTTTCTTTTCTGGAAGGGTGGAGGAGGCAGTCCAACATTACTTGGATCTTCTGGCGGTTCTGCAGGACGGGGGACACCAGGAAGTAAGTGGGAGAGATTAATATTTATTTATTTATAAAATAAATTGTCAGGAAGTAATACATTGGGACTCTCGGTTTCAAGTATGTCCTGGGCACAGAGTTATGATGACAAATATACAAGACATTGCGTGCGCAGTTAGAGATAACATATATTATAGACATATGTAACAGTTACAGACCAGGTTAAAATGTGAGATGGCTTTAGTTTTGAAAGAACTTAGACTGGTGGCGGCTGTGAGAGTCTCCGGTAGACTGTTCCAGTTTTGGGGTGCACGGTAAGAGAAGGAGGAGCGGCCGGATACTTTGTTGAGCCTTGGGACCATGAACAGTCTTTTGGAGTCAGATCTCAGATGATAAGTGCTGCATGTGGTAGGGGTGAGGAGCCTGTTCAGGTAGCTGGGTAGCTTGCCCAGAAAGTATTTGAAGGCAAAACAGGAAAGGTGAACTTTGCGCTTTGGCTCAGTGATGACCAATCTAGTTCTTTGAGCATTTTGTAGTGATGTGTGTTGTAGTTGCATTGGAGAACAAAACGACAAATTGAATTGTAGAGGGTATCAAGTTTGCTGAGGTGGGTTTGGGGTCCCGAGCCGTATGTCCCCATAGTCGATAATTGTCATTAGTATTTGCTGTGCAATGTGCTTACTGACCAGCAGACTTAGGGAGGATTTGTTCCTGTAAAATACCTGTAGTTTGGCATATGTTTTTGATTTCAGTGTATCAATGTGCATCCCAAATGTTAAATGGGAGTCAAACCATATACCCAAATATTTAAAACTAGTAACAGGAGTTAGGGTGGTGTTAGCGTTAGTTCTGATCTGGAGCTCAGTCATTAAAAGCTTTAAAAATTTAGCCTTGGTCCCAAATACCATTGTTACAGTCTAGTCAGTGTTTAAAAACAGTTTGTTTTGGGAAATCCAATTTTCAAGTCTCAAAAAGTCAGATTGAAGTGTTCAAGGTTGGAGAGGCTATGGCTGTGTGCATATAGGATTGTGTCATCTGCATACATGTGTATTGAAGCTTCCTTACAAGCTGCAGGGAGATCATTGATGAACACTGAGAAGAGTAGGGGCCCCAGAACAGAGCCTTGCGGGACACCACAGGTGATATCCAGGGGGTTGGAGTTAGAGCCTGAGATGGACACATGTTTGGATCTACCTGATAGGTAGGACTGAAACCAGTTTAATGAATGCTTCCCTATTCCAGAGCTCTGGAGTTTGTTAAGCAGGATAACATGATCAACAGTGTCAAAAGCTATTGCAAAATCTAGGCTCTATAACCCGTGAAGTTACAGAATAGGGTGGTCATTGAACTCGCAGCATCAGGACAATGAGACGAGTCAAAATACAGCTGGAGATGAGACGCCATGGAACCGCGCCGCTCTTGTATTGTGGCTTTCAGGTAGGGGGGAGGCACGGAGACATTACAGGCAGTTTGTACCGAGGCTGAACATGAAAATGTGCATTTACACCGATACGAGCGGCCGAGTGTTTGCATTTGTACAATGTGCATGTTTTATTTAACACGTGACTGCTGTTCCCTCCTCGCAGGGTTTCCTGCCCAGTCCCACCCCCCTCCCCAGGGTTCCCGAGGTGTTTCTGGAGACGGCGGCAGCGCTGCTGGAGGAGAAGAGGTACCAAGACGCCATTACTGTGTGCGATGAAGTCACCTGCCGGACCGGAGACCTGATCCCCGGCAGACTCCTCTTGGACAGAGCGCAGAGCGAGAAGAACGAGGAGAACCAGGCGGCAGAGCAACTGGACTGTGTGCTGTGGGCATCGGCCGCTCACCTGTTCCAGGGACGGGCGCAGGCGCTGCTGAGGGATCACACGGCGTCTGTAACAGAATACACAAGGTAGCAACGCCAGGGCAGCATCTTCTGCACCGACCTAATACCTCTCCCTGTACCAGCTCGCATCCTGCCGGCTCCCCCCGGTGCTGTGTAACCTAATACCTCTCCCTGTACCAGCTCGCAGCCTGCCGGCTCCCCCCCCCGGTGCTGTGTGACCTAATACCTCTCCCTGTACCAGCTCACATCCTGCCGGCTCCTAATACCTCTCCCTGTACCAGCTCGCATCCTGCCGGCTCCCCCCGGTGCTGTGTGACCTAATACCTCTCCCTGTACCAGCTCGCATCCTGCCGGCTCCCCCCGGTGCTGTGTGACCTAATACCTCTCCCTGTACCCGCTCGCACCCTGCCGGCTCCCCCCGGTGCTGTGTGACCTAATACCTCTCCCTGTACCCGCTCGCACCCTGCCGGCTCCCCCCGGTGCTGTGTGACCTAATACCTCTCCCTGTACCAGCTCGCACCCTGCCGGCTCCTAATACCTCTCCCTGTACCAGCTCGCACCCTGCCGGCTCCCCCCGGTGCTGTGTGACCTAATACCTCTCCCTGTACCAGCTCGCATCCTGCCGGCTCCCCCCGGTGCTGTGTGACCTAATACCTCTCCCTGTACCAGCTCGCACCCTGCCGGCTCCCCCGGTGCTTTGTTACCTAATACCTCTCCCTGTACCAGCTCGCATCCTGCCGGCTCCCCCCGGTGCTGTGTGACCTAATACCTCTCCCTGTACCAGCTCGCACCCTGCCGGCTCCCCCGGTGCTTTGTTACCTAATACCTCTCCCTGTACCAGCTCGCACCCTGCCGGCCCCCCCAGTGCTTTGTTACCTAATACCTCTCCCTGTACCAGCTCGCACCCTGCCGGCTCCCCCCCCCAGTGCTTTGTTACCTAATACCTCTCCCTGTACCAGCTCGCACCCTGCCGGCTCCCCCCAGTGCTTTGTTACCTAATACCTCTCCCTGTACCAGCTCGCACCCTGCCGGCCCCCCCAGTGCTTTGTTACCTAACACCTCTCCCTGTACCAGCTCGCATCCTGCCAGCCCCCCCAGTGCTTTGTTACCTAATACCTCTCCCTGTACCAGCTCGCACCCTGCCGGCCCCCCCGGTGCTGTGTGACCTAATACCTCTCCCTGTACCAGCTCGCACCCTGCCGGCTCCCCCCGGTGCTGTGTGACCTAATACCTCTCCCTGTACCAGCTCGCATCCTGCCGGCTCCCCCGGTGCTTTGTTACCTAATACCTCTCCCTGTACCAGCTCGCATCCTGCCGGCTCCCCCGGTGCTGTGTGACCTAATACCTCTCCCTGTACCAGCTCGCACCCTGCCGGCTCCCCCCGGTGCTGTGTGACCTAATACCTCTCCCTGTACCCGCTCGCTTCCTGCCGGCTCCCCCGGTGCTTTGTTACCTAATACCTCTCCCTGTACCAGCTCGCATCCTGCCGGCTCCCCCCCCCGGTGCTGTGTGACCTAATACCTCTCCCTGTACCAGCTCGCATCCTGCCGGCTCCCCCCCCCGGTGCTGTGTGACCTAATACCTCTCCCTGTACCAGCTCGCACCCTGCCGGCTCCCCCCGGTGCTGTGTGACCTAATACCTCTCCCTGTACCAGCTCGCACCCTGCCGGCTCCCCCCGGTGCTGTGTGACCTAATACCTCTCCCTGTACCAGCTCGCACCCTGCCGGCTCCCCCGGTGCTTTGTTACCTAATACCTCTCCCTGTACCAGCTCGCACCCTGCCGGCTCCCCCGGTGCTTTGTTACCTAATACCTCTCCCTGTACCAGCTCGCACCCTGCCGGCTCCCCCCAGTGCTTTGTTACCTAATACCTCTCCCTGTACCAGCTCGCACCCTGCCGGCTCCCCCGGTGCTTTGTTACCTAATACCTCTCCCTGTACCAGCTCGCATCCTGCCGGCTCCCCCGGTGCTTTGTTACATTGCTTTTACGTCCGCTGACATATTTACTCCCAGGTGCCTCTCCTCTTCGGTAGTTGACATTATAGCGCCATTAATCCTGCCATTATAGTGCCATTAATCCTGCCATTGTAGCGCCATTAATCCTGTACTCTGCCTTTTGGATTTTAAGTTATATATGGTCAATCGCTTCAGTTCTGGATCTGCTTTAAATTGGTCTATCCATTGCCCAAATAGAGGTTTTGAGTCTTGGGGTGGGGGCATTACTCTGGGAGGTTTGGGGGCATTACTCTGGGAGGTTTGGGGGCATTACTCTGGGAGGTTTGGGGGCATTACTATGGGAGGTTTGGGGGCATTACTATGGGAGGTTTGGGGGCATTACTATGGGAGGTTTGGGGGCATTACTATGGGAGGTTTGGGGGCATTACTATGGGAGGTTTGGGGGCATTACTCTTGGAGGTTTGGGGGCATTACTCTGGGAGGTTTGGGGGCATTACTCTGGGAGGTTTGGGGACATTACTCTGGGAGGTTTGGGGACATTACTCTGGGAGGTTTGGGGGCATTACTCTGGGAGGTTTGGGGACATTACTCTGGGAGGTTTGGGGACATTACTCTGAGAGGTTTGGGGACATTACTCTGGGAGGTTTGGGGATATTACTCTGGGAGGTTTGGGGACATTACTCTGGGAGATTTGGGGTGGGGGCATTACGCTGGGAGATTTGGGGTGGGGGCTTTACTCTGGGAGGTTTGGCGCTTGGGGTGGGGGCATTACTCTGGGAGGTTTGGCGCTTAGGGTGGGGGCATGACTCTGGGAGGCTTGGGGTGGGGACATTACTCTGGGAGATTTGGGGTGGGGGGCATTACTCTGGGAGGTTTGGGGTTGGGGACATTACTCTGGGAGGTTTGGGGGTGGGGACATTACTCTGGGAGATTTGGGGAGGGGGCATTACTCTGGGAGATTTGGGGTGGGGGCATTACTCTGGGAGGTTTGGGGGTGGGGACATTGTGACGGTCGAGAGGATTTGGCCCGGGATTCAAGGGGTTACAACCCCATTTGGCCACCCTCTACTCTCATCAGGGAAGCAAGGGGTTAACTGGACTGAGGTCCAGTAATGAGGTTTGCCTTGCTTCAATATCCAAATGTGTATTCCCCTGTGTAAATGTATTGTGTTATCCTAGTGTTTGTACCCACACCTACACTAGGGTTGCTGCGGGAGGGAAAGGGTTAATGTTAAAACAGTGATTCTAGCCCTTTGTTTAAATTACCCTCAAAGATGCCTGCCTACTAAATGCAAATGGTCAGGAGAGCGACCAAATGGTTAGGAAACAGCCCTGATCAGAGGCCCAGCCACTCTACCTGTTTGCAGGAAGCTAGAGTGGGGGGTGAGCGTTATAACTCACACTTACAAACCATAGTATCCTGCCATGTGGTAGACTGGCCCAAACGCCTCTGATTTAGGATTGGGGCTACAGAATGAGTGACCTTATTAAATATAAGAATATTATGAGATGTCCTTGGCTGAACATGCTAAGAGTTACATAGGTGTATTTATGGGACTTAGCCCCAACTAATGATTCTAAACACTTGATATCTAACAGATACTAAGAGCCAGATATTAATATCTCTCTTCATTTTAGTACTACATGGTAATATTTAGTCTCATTGGGAGCGTCATGTGTGACGGAATGTATTAATATGTCTCGCGTGCCAGTGAGTATCACTGAACTGAAGTTATGAAGTTATTTACAGTGTATATGGAATTTTGGTTTGTTCTGGAAACTGCAGACTCCCTCTGTTATGATAATGAGCAGGAAGGACATCCTGCTAGAATTTACATAGCCTGGTGATCAAAGGCTAAATTGCCTAATTGTTTATGTTGGAGGCAGGAACCAAGAAACTGAATGTTTTTTTAAATGTGATACTTCTCACTTCAATGAGAAGCCAAAAGCGGCTTCAAAGACTTTTTGCTAGCCTTTTCGGCATCTAGGGTTAAGAGATGAGTTTGACATGGTATTTAAGTCAGTCATCCCTTACTCAAATGTCTTCATGCAAAGGCTTCATGTCTTTCATGTCCTCTTGTCTTCATGCAAAGTCTTCATGCAAGGTCTTTCATGGCTTTTCGTGTCTTGGGATTATGAAGATTGCTGTATGAACTGCCAGTCTAGATGTGACTGTTTCATCATTTCCATCTTTATGTAAGTGTCCATATTTTGCCTGTTATTTGTACATTTTGTGTGTTCACCTTTATCAAGGAATAAATTATATTTTATCATATCTAAGTCTCGTCCCAGTTCAACCCAGTTATATATTTTGGTGTGTATTATTAATAGCCTGTCATAAAGCTCCCGTCACAGACATTACACTGGGAGGTTTGGGGTTGGGGACATTACTCTGGGAGGTTTGGGGTTACTCTGGGAGATTTGGGGTGGGGGCATTACTCTGGGAGGTTTGGGGGTGGGGACATTACTCTGGGAGGTTTGGGGGTGGGGACATTACTCTGGGAGGTTTGGGGGTGGGGACATTACTCTGGGAGGTTTGGGGTGGGGACATTACTCTGGGAGGCTTGGGGTGGGGACATTACTCTGAGGCTTGGGGTGGGGACATTACTCTGGGAGGCTTGGGGTGGGGACATTACTCTGGGAGGTTTGGGGGTGGGGACATTATTCTGGGAGGTTTGGGGGTGGGGACATTACTCTGGGAGGTTTGGGGGTGGGGACATTACTCTGTGAGGTTTGGGGGTGGGGACATTACTCTGGGAGGTTTGGGGGTGGGGACATTACTCTGGGAGGTTTGGGGGTGGGGACATTACTCTGGGAGGTTTGGGGGTGGGGACATTTCTGTGGAATACTTAGCAGGATCCTTTCAGAACTATTCACACAGCCAGTTGTATTTAGACTTCACCTCTTCTTTCCCTGCAGATGCATCAATTTGCTGCTCAGGATCCAGGTTATCAGTGAGTATTGTGTCTGTTACCTCCTGTCTGTTACCTCCTGTCTGTTACCTCCTGTCTATTACCTCCTGTCTGTTGCCTCCTGTATCTATACTTGTTGTTCCTTTGTGCACTCACGGTGTTAGGTTACTTCCACACAGACACATTGTCCCACAGCCAGGGAATTGCATGGTCCCCCTATAGCAGGGGCGGCCAACTTCAGTCCTCAAGGGCTACCGACAGGTCAGGTTTTCAGGATATCCCTGCTTCAGCACAGGTGGCTCAGTTGTTTACTGACACATACTGCACCTTAGCGTGGGTGGTATAGCTGTCTCTTACAGCAGGAGCTGCCAAACTCACTCCTTATGGCAGCAAGGAATTGTGGGGCGTGACTTTGGAAGCCCCGGCAGGGAGTAACAGCTATTCCCCCCTCCCCCCCCCATGCTGCCTGCACACATTGAGGGGCAGTTTGGGGCCTTATTAAACGTGTGTGTCCCGGGCTCATAGTCTGATGGGTAGGTAATAAGGTTTATTCATATGGGGTTGGCGGAACCAATATGTTGCATCACGGGGAGCACAGGGTAATAAAGGTGGGGTGCACAGGGTAATAAAGGTGGGGTGCACAGGGTAATAAAGGTGGGGTGCACAGGGTAATAAAGGTGGGGTGCACCGGGTAATAAAGGTGGGGTGCACCGGGTAATAAAGGTGGGGTGCACAGGGTAATAAAGGTGGGGTGCACAGGGTAATAAAGGTGGGGTGCACAGGGTAATAAAGGTGGGGTGCACCGGGTAATAAAGGTGGGGTGCACCGGGTAATAAAGGTGGGGTGCATAGGGTAATAAAGGTGGGGTGCACAGGGTAATAAAGGTGGGGTGCACAGGGTAATAAAGGTGGGGTGCACAGGGTAATAAAGGTGGGGTGCACCGGGTAATAAAGGTGGGGTGCACCGGGCAATAAAGGTGGGGTGCACCGGGTAATAATAAAGGTGGGGTGCACAGGGTAATAAAGGTGGGGTGCACAGGGTAATAAAGGTGGGGTGTCCGCTGTCCCATTGCAGAAGATCAGAGCTGCGGTAGGATTCAGTGGCGGTGTTCCTGCAGATTAGCACATCTCTCACCACCAGCCGGGGACAGTGAGCCTGCCACGCGGCTGTGTGTCCGGCGATGTGGGGTTAGGGGGGTCATCAGATTCTATGTAGCAGATCATCGCATTTCGCACAGGATTATGGGCTGTGAAAACGATCTCCGTGAGAGCGAGGGTGAGCGTTTAGTCTGACTCGTGCAGCCACGCATCGCCATTCAGCTCCCGGCGCAGTTTGTATTCGCTGATTAACAAAATACACGCCAGAGCTGGGGGGCTGCCGGAGGGCTCGTGTCTGCACCCCGGTAATTACCAGGACAAGCGACTGCGGATACCTGCTGGAGAAGTACTGTGCCAGCCAAGGAACAGCGGGGGGCTGGATCTCCTCCAAAATACTATCTCTGTATTATTCGTGTAGCTCACTCAAACACATTATGCACAGTACACAGTACACCGAGCTTATTATACACAGTACACCGAGCTTATTATACACAGTACACCGAGCTTATTATACACAGTACACATAGCTTATTATACACAGTACACAGTACATCGAGCTTATTATACACAGTACACAGCACTTATTATACACAGTGCACCGAGCTTATTATACACAATAATTACCCATTTCAACCCAAATGTACTTTTTGCTGCAAGACGTTTCCGGTCCATTTTTTTTTCTGGTAATCAATAGAACTAATAAGAAAGTAATATGTAACTGATCTATATTTTGATAATCCGGTTATTCGTTTTGTTCTGCAGTCACGGATATGTACCCAGGTAATCGGCTAATAATTAGTTATAGTATAATAGGAAATGGCAAATACATCACTAAACATGTAATATCTTACTATAAATGGGAAAAAAAGCGTGTACAATATACAGATTTGTACAGATCTTCAGAGCAGGAACATCCCTCATTCATTTAAATAAACAAGATGAAATACAATTCTTCATTTAGGCTTGTTACTGGTAACAAATTATTTTATTTCTAGTGTGTACTGATTGTTTTGATTTTGTATGCTCTTGTATTTTGATTTTTTTTGTCTGGTTCGTTTGTCAGATATATATTCTTACATAAGTACATGCTGGGGGCGAGGCTGCGCGCGAGGGGGCGGGGCTGCGCGCGAGGGGGCGGGGCTGCGCGCGAGGGGGCGAGGCTGCGCGCGAGGGGGCGAGGTTGCGCACGAGGGGGCGAGGGATAAATGATATAATCCTGTAATTGGTTTGACAGAGAACATTTCAGTATTGTATCAATGGAATAGTTACAAAAACATTTGCTTTTAGCGTCTGTGCATGTTCAATTGTCTTATGTCCTAAATTTATAAATGCACGTCCGATTTATTTATTTATGTCCCTTTTTTTTTTCTGAATATGACAGGTTTTTGGAAAACACGGTTTTACCGCAGGAGAAAATATTTCCATATAATGTTAAGTTTTCATAAATCAACATTTCATCGAAAATAACTACTTTCTTTCCGCTCTTTAAATAAGCAGTTTTCTGTACCTCCCACATGTCGCCTGTGTATTGAACACGTCCCCTCCTATCCCTGACTGTGTATTAGGTAGTGAGGATGCCACTCCGGGCCCTGGGGGGAGAGCAGTGACGGTGGTGGAGACCCTGAAGGCGTCGGCCCTTCTGGGGAGAGGCCTGCAGTTCCTGGAGCTGGGGAGGCACAAGGAGGCCCTGCTGAATGTGCAGCTCTGCGTGCAGGTATCCCCAGGTAATTAGGTACACGTTGGGTACACATTGGGTGAGATCTCCAGTAATAGAATCATGCGCTCTTCTTAGCTCTGCGTACATTAATTCTCACTGGGAACTAGGCATGGGTGTGCGCAGTGCTATACCTTGCTCTGTGTGTGTGCAGTGCTATACCCTGCTCTGTGTGTGTGAGGACGCTTTCTGTGTAAGGATGTGCAGTGCTAACACACGGAAAGTTAGTGTTACACGTCCTTCAGTGGCTCTCTGACACCTCCTCCGGGCCCTGAGCCAGGCCAGGTCTCAGAGGCCACCACCCAACGTATTGTTGGTCTCGGATGCAATCAGGGCGTCTCTAGCAATTGGTAATCTGGGCTCAGGTTTGTGTCCAGCGCTGGGGTCACGGTAGGCCACGGATCTCAAACTCCATCCTCAAGGGCCACCAACAGGCCAGGTTTTATGGATATCCCTGCTTCAGCACAGGTGGCTCAATCAGTGGCTCAGTCAAAGACTGAGCACCCCGTGCTGAAGGCTACCTGTGCTGTCTTCTACTGAGCCCAAAGAAAAGCCTGTCCTGCGTTTCAGTGGTCAGCAATAGCACCAAATGGTGTCAATGTCGTCATGTGGGCTGGGTAGGAGGGAGCTAAATGTGGCCACTAGAATGACCGGAGTGTGTGGGAAAGGTAAAAAAACCCTTACCTATGTCTCAACTCCGGTCTGGGTCCTGCTCACCTCTGTTCTCCAACTCCCGCGTGCTGCCTTCGGTAGAAGACATAGAATAGAAGGGCTCCGGCGCAACTGCGCATGACAGACTCCAGAAGGTCCCGGATGAATTCAACCAACTTTATTAGCACAAAGAATACACTGGGGCTACACCACGACCTCCCCCTCTACGCGTATCACCCTTTAGATAGGGCTATCTTAAAGGGTGATACGCGTAGAGGGGGAGGTCGTGGTGTAGCCCCAGTGTATTCTTTGTGCTAATAAAGTTGGTTGAATTCATCCGGGACCTTCTGGAGTCTGTCATGCGCAATTGCGCCGGAGCCCTTCTATTCTATGTCTTCTACTGAGCCACTGATTGTGCCACCTGTGCTGAAGCAGGGATATCTATAAAACCTGGCCTGTTTGTGGCCCTTGAAGACTGAGTTTTAGACCCCTGCTGTATGTTGGCTGTTGCTTTGTATGTCCCCCCGTTCCCCCGTCCCCCTGTCCCGCACACGTGTAAGGAATGCAGTGGCTCTCTGTTGCTTTGTGTATGTCCCCCTGTCCCGCACACGTGTAAGGAATGCAGTGGCTCTCTGTTGCTTTGTGTATGTCCCCCTGTCCCGCACACGTGTAAGGAATGCAGTGGCTCTCTGTTGCTTTGTGTATGTCCCCCTGTCCCCCTCACGTGTAAGGAATGCAGTGGCTCTCTGTTGCTTTGTGTATGTCCCCCTGTCCCGCACATGTGTAAGGAATGCAGTGGCTCTCTGTTGCTTTGTGTATGTACCCCCGTCCCGCACATGTGTAAGGAATGCAGTGGCTCTCTGTTGCTTTGTGTATGTCCCCCCGTCCCGCACATGTGTAAGGAATGCAGTGGCTCTCTGTTGCTTTGTGTATGTACCCCCGTCCCGCACACGTGTAAGGAATGCAGTGGCTCTCTGTTGCTTTGTGTATGTCCCCCTGTCCCGCACATGTGTAAGGAATGCAGTGGCTCTCTGTTGCTTTGTGTATGTCCCCCCGTCCCGCACATGTGTAAGGAATGCAGTGGCTCTCTGTTGCTTTGTGTATGTACCCCCGTCCCGCACACGTGTAAGGAATGCAGTGGCACTCTGTTGCTTTGTGTATGTACCCCTGTCCCGCACACGTGTAAGGAATGCAGTGGCTCTCTGTTGCTTTGTGTATGTCCCCCTGTCCCGCACACGTGTAAGGAATGCAGTGGCTCTCTGTTGCTTTGTGTATGTCCCCCTGTCCCCTCCGTCCCCCCGTCCCGCACACGTGTAAGGAATGCAGTGGCTCTCTGTTGCTTTGGGCAATATCACTTTCCTTCACTAACACTGTTGACCTTTTTGCTGCCAACGAGTCCCGCAATGATTTGCGAAGCCACGCGTTCCCGGCCCCTCCGCCAGCTGCGGTAGCTACTGATGCTGCTTCCAGATACATTTTGGTTTCTCTCGTCTCTCTCCCTTCCCCGTTTCTTGGCGGGATGCTTGGGGAAGTGCCGAAGCCAACGCAATCATGAAACTGGGGTTTGGGAAAGTGCCATTCAGCAGCCGGTGTTCACGCGAGGCTGGCGGCGCGTGCAGCTGAATTCCCCGGTCTGCAGGGAGCTTAGGGTGGGGGAGGGGGGAGTGACGGGGGCGCGGCCTTGACGTCACCCGGCAGGTTCGCCGTCATTGGCTGAACCGCCGGGGGCGTGGCCTAGCACTCCGTCGCCAGTGGCCATCTCGGTTTTCAGGCATCCCTGAAAAACTCGCTGTGCAGCGCGGCAGCCCCCCCTCACAGCGGGGCCGGCCCCATTGAGAGGAGGCTCTTGTCCCCGCAGCGCCCGCCATAACGAGCGCTGCACTAGCCAGTGGGGACCAAGCCTAAAGGGCAGGGATGTATAACCATGGGGTTAATACATGGTCTGTAGTGGTGCTGGGATATAGTGGTGTCACTCCATGAAGACCACAAGAACAGAAGTTACATGTAGACGTGCAGTAAATCCAGATTCAGCTGCTCTGTGATACACAGGGCAGCGTCGGTCTCAAATGCAGATTAATGTGCTTGTGATCAATTTAACCAGTTGCCTGTCGGAGGTGGATGCACACTGTGCCTGTAACACAGTGCGCCTGTAACGCAGTGCGCCTGTAACGCAGTGCGCCTGTAACGCAGTGCGCCTGTAACGCAGTGCGCCTGTAACGCAGTGCGCCTGTAACGCAGTGCGCCTGTCACGCTGTGCGCCTGTCACGCTGTGCGCCTGTCACACTGTGCGCCTGTCACACTGTGCGCCTGTCACACTGTGCGCCTGTAACAGGTAGAGGGAGAAGCACTGCTCCTGTGTGGGCAAGGTGTTTATAATAACTAAATTCCTCAATGAGAAGCCAACATGACATGTGCCTAATTGTGTTAGGTGTCATGGAACAGAAATACCCCTTTCTGCCTTCTCTGTTTCACCCCCCCGCCCTTCCCTTGGCAGTTCTGCCTGCTAGCTGTACTTGGATGTTACCTTCCTTGCAGTTTCACTCCCAGTGCAGATGGAATGGATACATTATGTTGCCTTTTTTCCTTCATCTTTCACACCCCTGGTTGCCCTGGCAACATCTCCAGTCCTCCAAGTTAATGGGCTTTCCCATTCCTCCCTGTCCCTGCTGACGGTTAGTTTGGCCTGACCCCTATCCCTGTGTCACAAGCAGTACCCACTATCTTTACTTCCTGACATTGGCAGAGTGAGTACATTCATGTTACACCCCTATGGCAAGGCCAATTCTTTTCACCTGCCCTTAACTACAAAGCATCCACAGAGATACACCTTTCCAACACAAATATCTTATCCACAAGTGCCTGTTTTTATTGCTGCTTTCCTAAATAAAGTGAAGAAATTATATAGGACTTGTGCTTTGGAAAGAGGGCTGAGTTGAAGCTAGCTGGGTTCATTCATACCCTAGACATGACCCTGGATCCAGAATAGTGAAAAGAAGACCGTGTGTCTTGGGGATACACACAGGAACTGCTACTCACAACTCTTATGCTATACAGAATAGTCTCTGCACCCCAGACAGAGCAGCAGGCTTTATACAAAGAGCACAGACTTTCCACAGCAAAAGCCTTACAAACAGCAAGCAGCTTACACTGCACACAGCCTGCAGCAGTACAGCAAGCAGCTTACACTGCACACAGCCTGCAGCAGTACAGCAAGCAGCTTACACTGCACACAGCCTGCAGCAGTACAGCAAGCAGCTTACACTGCACACAGCCTGCAGCAGTACAAGCAAGCAGCTTACACTGCACACAGCCTGCAGCAGTACAGCAAGCAGCTTACACTGCACACAGCCTGCAGCAGTACAAGCAAGCAGCTTACACTGCACACAGCCTGCAGCAGTACAAGCAAGCAGCTTACACTGCACACAGCCTGCAGCAGTACAGCAAGCAGCTTACACTGCACACAGCCTGCAGCAGTACAAGCAAGCAGCTTACACTGCACACAGCCTGCAGCAGTACAAGCAAGCAGCTTACACTGCACACAGCCTGCAGCAGTACAGCAAGCAGCTTACACTGCACACAGCCTGCAGCAGTACAAGCAAGCAGCTTACACCACTTCTGTAGCAGTACAAGCAAGCAGCTAAGGCCTTGCCCCCGCTGCCTACTACAGCGTCCGCTGTGGCGGACGCTGCACAGACGAGAGCCCTCCCCTCAATGGCGCCGGGCCCGATGCGAGGGGGGGCCGCAGCGCTCGGGCGAGAGTTGCTCCTGCTCTCAATAGAATTGAGAGCAGGACTCGCGTCGAGCGATTAGGCACGCCCCCCGGCCGTTCAGCCAATGAGGGCGAACCTGCCAGGTGACGTCATGGCCGCGCCCCCGTCACTCCCCCGACACACCGCCCCCTGGTCTCTCTGCCTGCAGTGAGCTGCAGACCGGGGAATCGGCTGAACGCGCGCCAATCTCGCAGGCGTGCGTTACAGCGGCGTTACCGGGGCCTTAGCCTTACACTGCACACAGCCTGCAACCAACACTCAAGGCTCCAGCACTGCAGTCAAACAGTGCACCATACACAGAACTTTGATTGCTCTTTTCTGTCTTTGAGTCCACCCTCTGCACAGCTTCACAGTGAGGGATTACCATCTCACCTAACCCTGTGCCCGTCCCCACGGCCAGCGCCACCAAGGGCCACGCAGCGCTACAAAGCATCCACAGAGATACACCTTTCCAACACAAACATCTTATCCACAAGGGCCTGTTTTTATTGCTGCTTTCCTAAATAAAGTGAAGAAAATATACAGGACCTGTTGTGCTTTGGAAATAGGGCTGAGTTGAAGCTAGCTGGGTTAATTCATACCCTAGACATGAAACTGGATCCAGAATATTAGGAGTATATTGGCATAGATCTGATAGATGCAGCTCTGTACACTTAGCGCACCATGTGTGTGCTGCTGGGTCGGTATTGCAGGACACGTTCTGCTGTGACACTGTAGCGCCCCACGGGTGTGTGGCTGGGTCGGTATTGCAGGACACGTTCTGCTGTGACACTGTAGCGCCCCACGGGTGTGTTGTTGGTTCGGTATTGCAGGACACGTTCTGCTGTGACACTGTAGCGCCCCACGGGTGTGTGGCTGGGTCGGTATTGCAGGACACGTTCTGCTGTGACACTGTAGCGCCCCACAGGTGTGCTGCTGGGTCGGTATGGCAGGACACGTTCTGCTGTGACACTAGCTCCCCACAGGTGTGCTGCTGGGTCGGGATTGCAGGACACGTTCTGCTGTGACCCTGTAGCGCCCCACAGGTGGTGTTGGGTCGGTATTGCAGGACATGTTCTGCTGTGACACTGTAGCGCCCCACGGGTGTGTGGCTGGGTCGGTATTGCAGGACACGTTCTGCTGTGACACTGTAGCGCCCCACGGGTGTGTTGTTGGGTCGGTATTGCAGGACACGTTCTGCTGTGACCCTGTAGCGCCTCACAGGTGTGCTGCTGGCTGTGCCGGTTTAGGACAGATGCCGGTGAATTAGTTGGACATCTCCCAGCACGTGTGATATCTGGGTTTTCCTTCTCAGACTACCCTGGCGCAGCCTGTCACCTGCTGAGTCTCCTGTGGAAGTTGAACAGGAAACGGGAAGCAGTGTCTCACTGCAAGAGATTTCAGAGCAGCAGGACTTCCTCCTCTGAGAAGTGGGAGGCAGTGAAACAGTATGTATATCCCTCTACAGCCAGCAGAGAGATCCCATGTGGGTAATGTTACCTCTTATAGAATAGACCGGAAAATAATAAGTGTGTGTTTGGTGCATGCGCTTCCAAGCCAATAAAATAAAAGGTTTCCCTATCTACAATGAATATATCTTTGTCTGAGATGAAGGTCAGCTTACTGTCTCGAGATATAACAGTACTTTGTAGTACAGATCCCAAGATATTAACCCTTTCTTTCCCTGGGGGGTCCTTCAAAACATTGCAGAGTAATGCGCAGGGGTTAATCTTTGCGTGTGTTGTGCAGCGCGTTACTTTGCATGATACCGATCCGTGTTCCTCTGTCACAGAGCCCTGCCACTGCACATACTGCTGCACGCCCAGGACCGCTGTCCCACGGGAAACCCTGTGCTAAAAGAAATCCAAGAATATTCCGGCAAGCGCCCGGAAGAGATGCAGGCCGAGCCCGACTCGTGGCGGTGAATGAAAATCTTGTTACGCGCCTTTATTTTTTGTAAATATGAACTGAATCCAGAGGTCCTTGTTAGGAAATCCTATTAATCCCACTGACATGATTTTATATGCTTTTGTTCAGTGTAACTGCTTCATTGGGAAAAATAAATCGCCACTTCACATGTTCATGTCTTAAATCCAGTCCTTGCGCACGCCGAACACGCACGGGGGCGGGCGCAGCGTCATTTCGGAGAGCTGCCAGAAGTTTGTGAAGCTGGCGTCTGCAACATTTTTACCGTTCAGTGTTAATAACCTCATGAAACACCACCTTACTTTCACTTAACTTTGTCCATCAATATATTCATATTTCCGTATAAGACATTTAAAAAAAAAACCAATAAAACAAACTGGACTATTATCTAAAAATGGGCCGTGAGCCGTGATAAATAATGCCACAGACTGCAGGGCGATGCTGCGGGATGGGAAGGTAGAAAGCCTTCGGGGCCGCGGTGTGTGGACCGCTCATTAAGGTCGAAGACTGGGGTTCTGATTAAACTATTAATAACAATACTGCTGACTGGTTTCCGGTTTGTTTAGTCATGTGTCGGGTACAGGAACTAAAACAAATTATTAAAGGGCCTCCATCCCGTGCAGACTGCAGTTATCGGGGTCTATAGCGGCGGTTTTCAACTTCCGAAGACCCGTGGTGCCCTTCAGACCCGTGGGGCCCTTCAGACCCGTGGTGCCCTTCAGAACCCGTGGAGCCCTTCAGAACCCGTGGAGCCCTTCACACCCGTGGTTCCCTTCACACCCGTGGTGCCCTTCAGACCCATGGAGCCCTTCAGAACCCGTGGTTCCCTTCACACCCGTGGAGCCCTTCAGACCCGTGGAGCCCTTCACACCCGTGGTTCCCTTCACACCCGTGGAGCCCTTCAGACCTGTGGAGCCCTTCACACCCGTGGAGCCCTTCAGACCTGTGGAGCCCTTCACACCCGTGGAGCCCTTCACACCCGTGGAGCCCTTCAGAACCCGTGGAGCCCTTCACACCCGTGGAGCCCTTCACACCCGTGGTTCCCTTCACACCCGTGGAGCCCTTCACACCCGTGGAGCCCTTCACACCCGTGGTTCCCTTCACACCCGTGGTTCCCTTCAGACCTGTGGAGCCCTTCACACCCGTGGAGCCCTTCACACCCGTGGAGCCCTTCACACCCGTGGAGCCCTTCACACCCGTGGTTCCCTTCACACCCGTGGAGCCCTTCACACCCGTGGTTCCCTTCACACCCGTGGAGCCCTTCACGAACGTTTGCGGATTCTGTGGCACTCCGTAAAAACGCTATTGCTGTGGTATGGTGTAATCATATGTGAGAAACCTAACCGCTTTATACAGATGTAGCAGAGTTTGTTGCACCAACTAACGTGACGCATTGCGCCATCACTAGCGCACGGTTTGCTGCAAAATTGAACGCAGCTCCGCTTAAACAAACCGTAATGCACGTGCACTTAATGTTAGCAATGCGTAGTAGAAACCCGCTGACCCTACAGGACGTGAGGGATACGAGGAATGTAAAAACAGACCAACCGTAGTGTTTTTAGTTGTAGGCCGGAGTTTGCTAATCCCAAAATAACCTTCACTCGAATTTTTTTTTTATTTTTGCACGTTCGCAAATTTCTAAAAACATTAGCAGGAACTTTTGCAGCGAGTAAGCGCAGATATCGCACATCTGCTGCCCCACAGACGGGCTGGAGCTGCAGAATGCCGACTGGCAGAAAGCGGAGGAATAGTTCAGGCTGCAAGAAGCATTCCCTGGAGAAGGAGGAGAGCCGGCTTTCCTGCAAATGTCTCTCCTCACCTCCGTGCTGCCAGAAAGGCTGGAGAAGAATCGCTTTGCCATCGGGGTGTAGCCTAAGAACACGAGTGCTGCCGCCTAGGATAGACAATCAATGGCTTTTATAATGATGTTTTTTTCTTGTGTAACACTGTACATATAAATTTGCAGGCACAGTCTGCCCCGCAGAGCTTACAATCTATGTATTTGGTGCCTGAGGCAGAGAGATAAAGTGACTTACCCAAGGTCACAAGGAGCTGACACCGGGTATTGAACAAGGTTCCCCTGTGTTCCCCAAAGTGTTGTTGTCAGTCAGTGTCTTTACTCACTGAGCCGCTCCTTCAGCCCAACAATACATTCAACAATAAATTCAACTATATATAGTGCTTGAGAAAGACAAATTCTGGAGAACATTTCTACATTCTACATCAGTGTTTTTCAACCTGGGTTCCCCGGGCATCCCTAAAGGGTTCCCTGAAATGTTCTTGAAAACGGTATCAAATACAGAAGAATTTACAATGCAGCTGATCTTAGCGTTGCAATTAGAGAGGGTTCAGGGCTCCTCAGAATGTCACTTAGGGTTCCTTAACCAAAAAAAAGGTTGGACACCACCATTCTACTTGTCCCCAGCAGCAGACCTGTGAGAACGTGACTAGTATATGGCACTAGGGTTAATACACACAGCTAACAAGCTGACTCGCCTTTCACCCCCGCTGGGCCCCTCAAATGAGTAATCTAACACCCTCAATCCATCACAAATGTCACCTTTACGCTGCCACCACCAAAAATAGTATCAAGTTCTACTTGCAGAGTTTTTGGTCCCTGTTAACTGAGAAAAATATGTAATCAGCACACACAAATCTATTGTCGCAAAATGTGTCAGTGATGGTAGGGTCAGTAAGAGGCAAAACAGTATGTTTTTAGGCTTTAATAGTGGTTTATTTTCCACAACAAAACAAATAAGCACACTGTCCCTTAAAGGCAAACCAAAATCATAAAATAAAACTCTACTCCCCTCGGGAGACTTACTAGACCGCACAGGCCCTAGCTTCCTGGCTGGCCAGCTAAGCCAGTTACCAGACCACAAAACATACAACACAATATCAGGAAACAATATTAAAGTCCTTGTCTGAGTGTGCTGGTCCAGCGTCTCCGGTTTCTTAAGACAACCCCTCTGGACATGTCAGAGCTCTGCTTCCTCATCAGGTCTGGAACACCAGTTCCTTGGAGCAGGGCCGTGTCCTGCAGTTTGTTCACGCCTGTGGCTATTCTGTTTCCTGGGTGTGATTCCCAGAATGTCCCAAGACCCTGCTGCCTGCAGGCCTGGGGACCAGCGCAACCAGGGTCCTTCCTGGTTTGGAAAAGTCTCTGTGGCAGCTTCCTGCCTGCCTTTAAAACCTCCTGTTTATTCAGGAGTTCTGTCTTAAATAGCTGCACCTGCAGCTAGCCTCTCCAGAGGAGGTTAACTGCTTGCATGCTGGAAAGCACACATACTGCACTACACTCCAGCATACAGAGGCAATGAGTGTGTGTGTGTGCTTATAGTGCCGGCGACGGCGAAGCGACAGTCAGGCTACGGTCGCTGGAAAAATCAAATAGAGATGACTTCCAGCAATCGCGACCAAACCGTCGCGGGGGCGCGTCGTGCTTATTATAAGTGCACACGACGGCGGCAATGCATTTGTTTTGCCGCGGTCACCGGCACTATAAGCGCAGCTTAAGTGTATGTCTGAGTGTATGTATGTCTGAGTGTATGTATGTGTATGTCTGAATATATGTATAAGCGTATGTATAGATTTATATAATTCCCTTTTCGGATTACTATGGCCTTAAGGGGTTAGCTGTGTGGGCCTACACAGAGTAACGCCCCTTACCCATCACCTGGTGCTGGGTGACTAGGCAGAATCAAAGCCCCGCCCTCTTCTGCCTGGTGATAGTGATGTAATTGCAGGATATATATAGGGGAGAGGCTTCTAGAAGGTCAGGTCCCATGAGGAGTTGAAGAAGGATCTCACAGTGAATAGCGTATATAGGTTTATAATGTAGATATGTCAAGAATAGGGTAAGGATTCCCTTTAATGTTGTCTAGTTACGGACTGTGCCTTACTCAGATAGCATCCCCAAGAATGGCTCCACACTACTCTAAAGGTTCACAGAGAGGAAGCCTATGCCCTGAGGCATTTTTGGACCAGCCCCATTAAAGGGCTGACTCGCCCAGAAGGTCACGTGATGGCATTCAGTACCCGAGACAGGGATACCGACCACAGAGAGAGAGTAGTACAAGGCGGGCCAGGGCTCCATCGAAGGGTCAATAGCAGACTCACCCAGAAGGTCACGTGATGGCATTCAGTACCCGAGACAGGGATACCGACCACAGAGAGAGAGTAGTACAAGGCGGGCCAGGGGCCCATAGGAGATGCAGCACTCACGATGCTACAAAGCAGAGGGATCCTTTAGGCCAGGGGTTCTCAATTCTAGTCCTCAAGACCCCTCAATCGGTCAGGTTTTCAAGATATCCCTGCTTCAGCACAGGTGGCTCAATCAGTGGCTCAGGCAAAGACTGCGTCACTGATTGAGCCACCTGTGCTGAAGCAGGGATATCCCGAAAACCTGACCTATTGGGAGGTCTTGAAGACTAGAGTTAAGAACGCTTGCTTTAGGCAACAGGAGTTAGTCACACCTCAGCACCTTCCTAGCAGGCCAAGATAGGGGGCAGCTAGGGAAGAGGATACAGACAGCGCATACAGAGAATAGTGATGATACTATACATGAAGTAATGTGTACCGTGTGTAACCCCCTCCTCCTAAACGGTTACTAACATGGCTGTTATATGTTGGGTCCAGAAGAATTGAAATAAAGCACAGAGCACAACCTCGATGATAAAAAAAAGATTGAGATCAGGTGGTCTCCAATAAAAATAAATGTATTAACTCACATGGATATGGAGAGGTAAAAAACGCACCTGCGCGTTTCACGCAACCAAACTTTAAGGTGTTATATGTTGGGACCCACCCTGGGCTGCTGTGGGGATCCAGATGTCTCGCGGTGGTACAAGAGGAGCTTCATGTATATAGTGCCTGTCTTTAATGTGTAACTTTACGTAGCGAGCATGGTCACCGTTATTGTTTTCAGATTAGGGAAAAGTGTTCCTTACTTAAGAAAAGCAACTAATGGTTGAGGACTAGGAGCATCCTACCTCCCTTAAAGAGGATGTGCGTGGCACTCACGCCAGGGGATTCCTTCATCAAGAACCCAGACAGGGTGGACTCCGCTACAGAGATTTTCCTAAAAACCCTCCAAACTAAAATTAGCTTTTCAATAGTACCTCCACGCACGTGGGAATCGGCGGAGATGCTGCCAAAGAAGAAGAAGAGCAGCCAGCTGGTAGCAGACCAACAATGGCGACGGGACGCATGTGGGCACAAGCAAGTGAGGAACTCATTTGAATTTGATCAGGAGCAGGAGAGTGTAGAAAACACTCAAATCACCCAAAAGCTATGAGAGAGATTTACCGAGATGCAGAGGGTCTTTCAAACAACTTTGGACAAGGTTGTGGCTGAATTTAAGTCAGATCTGACTGCCCTGACTGTAAGGACTACTCAGATTGAAAATAAGTTGGACGAATCTCTGCAGAGCCAGAGCTCAACAGATGATGAGGTATTCAGACTCAACGCTGAGATCAGGACCCTGGAAGATAATATGGATGACCTGGAAAACCGGGAAAGAAGGCAAAATCTCAGGGTAAGAAACACCCCAGAAGCAATTGATTTAGACAAACTGCAAGCATACTTAACAAGATTATTCTCACAAATAGTCCCGTCCTTACAAACAAACGCCCCTCACGTGGACAGAGCCCATCGTGCCCTACGGCCAAGATTTACAGACCCCCAGAAAAGCAGAGATGTAATAGTGAAACTGCACTATTATACTACAAAGGAGAAAATAATAAAGGGATATAGGAACCAAGAATATTTAGACTTTGATGATTCTAAATTATAGATATTCCAAGACCTTTCCAGAACCACTATCTCGAGAGGAAGAGGCCTTCGTCCAGTTATAACAGTCCTCAGAGAAAACGAGATTCGTTACAGATGGGCATTTCCATTCCGCCTAGTAGCAAGCAAAGACGGGAAGCAAGCCTCGCTGAGATATCCGGAGGAGGCAGAAACCTGAAACCTTCCTGAAGGCCCTGGGCCTGCATTCACAGTCGAGACCAAAAGTAAAGGTATCTCTGCGAGCCGAGAGAGCGTCAAGAGAGTCACACCGAGGAGAGAGGTGACAGATTGGATGAGCTTGAGACCGTCCACCAGACATGAGGGTACAAAAGGAATCGCCCTTCTAGATGAAGAACTGGTCAGACGGAGGAAGTAGATTGCAGACCATGGAACACAGTTTACAGTGGACATTCTCCCTCTGCGGCCATTTTAACTGTCCTTTGCGCTCTCTGAAGCCATTTTGGGGCCTGAGAGAGGAGCCAGGTGGAACCTGGAAAAAGTGTTCACTAGGAGACTTAAAGACATTATAATTAATAATTGTTCGTTAAATATTAACAGTTCCCATAGGTTATTGGAGAGGTTTTATATTTGTTGTCGTTCTTTTCTATGCTAGCCTCGAACTTATAGAGGAAGATGGGTAATGTGAAGACCTGCGAGTGCCTTAAATGCTTAGATTAAAATATTAGTGATAGAGGTTTAAGGCAGGGATAGATAATTATTAGAATAAGCAATAAGGAGAGATAAGTATGTTTTTATATTGGTTTACATTGACAAGTCCTAGCTTTTTGTAGGAGACGGAAGTTAAGAGTTTTGGAGGAGTGGGCAAAAAAGAGTTTGAGTTAGAGATGCCCCGTGGACCCCGAGGCTCATGCCCCCTCCCCCCCCCATTAGGGCCTTCTGATCGTTATCCTGGTTCAGTAAAGGACTAGCCATTAGAAGGTATCAAGGCGGACAAAATGTCCATCTCTCCCCTAACCCCTTTGTTCCTTTCATCCATAACACTTTTTACCCTTTCCAAGTTCCTGCTTTCCCAGTACCACCGCAAACTCACAGGGTGGGGGCTTCTCTGGACCCTTACAGAGGTGCATAAATGCTCATCGATACCAGATAATGGCAGAGCCTGTGACAGACGAGATCACATGAAGTAAGTTAGACTCAATTATAATACCATGACTAACCAAACACCATTAAAAGTAGTATCACTAAATGTCAAGGGATTAAATGCAAACAAAAGAGAGGAACCTGGCCTTTGGAGAATTAAAAAAAATGCAAGGGGATATTTTGTTTAAGAAACACATTTTAATAGTCAGGATCCTCCTAAAACCTTTCAGGGTATATACCCAATGGTGTATTACTCGGCCTATACAAAGAAAAGGAGGAGTAGGCATTTTGATAAAACATGATATCCCTTTTCAAATGAAAGAAATTAAGAGAGGCCGGGAAGGTGGATTCCTCGTGGTAAAGGGTCTCCTATTGGGAGTTAATGTGACTCTAGTCAACTTATACAGTGTGTCCCCAACGATCCGAAAAATGGAGTTTCTCAAATCGACGCTGGAAGAGATTGGGGAAACCCAGTCAGGAACTATGATAATTGGGGGAGACTACAATATGATACAAAATCCTGATTTAGATAAAACCATGCCACCGAACCAAAGGCCCCCCCAAAGAAGCATGCAACCAAGCAAAAAAAAAATGTACGCATCTGACAAAGGAATTCACGCTAGAAGACGCCTAGCGCATTAAAAGCAAGAATCAAAGAGATTATACATTTTATTCACCCACCTCCCCCAAACGATTCTTATTCTCGAATAAACTACATATTTGACACAGCTTATCTCTTTGATCGAGTTTCACAGACTAATATCGGCCCTATAGCGTGGTCCGACCATGCCCCAGTGGAACTAATCTTGAAGCCCCCCTTTATTGAACGACTCGCTATTAAATCACGCAGAGATTGAGAAGGAGATAGGAATGTTTTGTAAGGATTCGTCATCCGCGCCCTCCCCGGCGCGCTTCCTACCTGCCTAGACCTGCGATCGGTTCTCTGCCTCTTCTGCCTCCTGCAGCGCATCTCGCGGACCGGCACATGCCAGCGTACCTTCTAGGGGTGGGCGCGGCCCGTACTCGGCACTAAATGCCGGTCCCGCTGGTCCCGCCTCCAGGCGTCGCTTGCGCAGTGATTGCATTGCCACGCAGCGTGCACCCGCTCTGTGTGCGGGACCCGCGCACGCGCGCAGTAGCTTCCTCGCTCTTGTCTAAAGAGATACACCTGTGCTGTCTCCCTCAGCCAACCACAGCCAGGCATACTCCTGAGTATGCTCCCAGCTCATTGGACTGTTCTTCCTATATATGCTCAGCCTGCCCTCCGGCACATTGGCTGAGCATAACCTTGCTTATGTGCGCTGTGCTCACTGCAGTCCTGCCTGCTGCGTGGCCTGGCCTGTCTTGTCCTGTGTTGCCTGACCTTGCTTGTTTTTTGGAATCCGTACCACTCCGCTCCTGCCCCGGCTTACCCACGTCGATCCGTACCTCTCCGCTCTTGACCCGGCTTACCCACGACGCTCCGCACCTCTCCGCTCCTTACCCGGCTTACCCACCACGATCCGCACCTCTCCGCTCCTGACCCGGCTTACCCACGCTGATCCTCACCTCTCCGCTCTTGACCCGGCTTACCCACGACGCTCCGCACCTCTCCGCTCCTTACCCCGGCTTACCCACGATGATCCGCACCTCTCCACTCCTGACCCGGCTTACCCACGCTGATCCTCACCTCTCCGCTCCTGCCCCGGCTTACCCACGCTGATCCGTACCTCTCCGCTCCCGACCCCGGCTTACCCACGATGATCCGTACCTCTCCCCTCCTGACCCCGGCTTACCCACGACGATCCGCACCTCTCCGCTCCTTACCCCGGCTTACCCACGACGATCCGCACCTCTCCGCTCCTGACCCCGGCTTACCCACGCTGATCCGCACCTCTCCGCTCCTGACCCGGCTTACCCACGCTGATCCGCACCTCTCCGCTCCTGACCCCGGCTTACCCACGCTGATCCGCACCTCTCCGCTCCTTACCCCGGCTTACCCACGCTGATCCGCACCTCTCCGCTCCTGACCCCGGCTTACCCACGACGATCCGCACCTCTCCACTCCTGACCCCGGCTTACCCACGACGATCCGCACCTCTCCGCTCCTTACCCCGGCTTACCCACGCTGATCCGCACCTCTCCGCTCCTGACCCGGCTTACCCACGCTGATCCGCACCTCTCCGCTCCTGACCCCGGCTTACCCACGCTGATCCGCACCTCTCCGCTCCTGACCCGGCTTACCCACGACGCTCCGCACCTCTCCGCTCCTGACCCGGCTTACCCACGACGCTCCGCACCTCTCCGCTCCTGACCCGGCTTACCCACGATGATCCGCACCTCTCCGCTCCTGACCCGGCTTACCCACGCTGATCCACACCTCTCCGCTCCTGACCCAGCTTACCCACGCTGATCCGCACCTCTCCACTCCTGACCTGGCCTACCCACCACGATCCGTACCTCTCCGCTCCTGACCCCGGCTTACCCACGCTGATCCGCACCTCTCCGCTCCTGACCCGGCTTACCCACGACGATCCGTACCTCTCCGCTCCTGACCCGGCTTACCCACGCTGATCCGCACCTCTCCTCTCCTGCCCCCGGCTTACCCACGCTGATCCGTACCTCTCCGCTCCTGACCCGGCTTACCAACGACGATCCGTACCTCTCCGCTCCTGACCCGGCTTACCCACGCTGATCCGCACCTCTCCCCTCCTGACCCGGCTTACCCACGATGATCCTCACCTCTCCGCTCCTGACCCCGGCTTACCCACGCTGATCCGCACCTCTCCGCTCCTGACCCGGCTTACCCACGCTGATCCGCACCTCTCCGCTCCTGACCCGGCTTACCCACGATGATCCGCACCTCTCCCCTCCTGACCCGGCTTACCCACGCTGATCCGCACCTCTCCGCTCCTGTCCCGGCTTACCCACGCTGATCCGCACTTCTCCGCTCCTTACCCCGGCTTACCCACGACGATCCGCACCTCTCCTCTCCTGACCCGGCTTACCCACGATGATCCTCACCTCTCCGCTCCTGACCCCGGCTTACCCACGCTGATCCGCACCTCTCCGCTCCTGACCCGGCTTACCCACGCTGATCCGCACCTCTCCGCTCCTGCCCCGGCTTACCCACGTCGATCCGTACCTCTCCGCTCCTGACCCGGCTTACCCATGCTGATCCGCACCTCTCCGCTCCTGACCCGGCTTACCCACGACGATCCGCACCTCTCCTCTCCTGACCCGGCTTACCCATGCTGATCCGCACCTCTCCGCTCCTGACCCGGCTTACCCACGCTGATCCGCACCTCTCCGCTCCTGACCCCGGCTTACCCACGCTGATCCGCACCTCTCCGCTCCTGACCCGGCTTACCCACGACGCTCCGCACCTCTCCGCTCCTGACCCGGCTTACCCACGACGCTCCGCACCTCTCCGCTCCTGACCCGGCTTACCCACGATGATCCGCACCTCTCCGCTCCTGACCCGGCTTACCCACGCTGATCCGCACCTCTCCGCTCCTGACCCGGCTTACCCACGACGATCCGCACCTCTCCTCTCCTGACCCGGCTTACCCACGACGATCCGCACCTCTCCCCTCCTGACCCCGGCTTACCCACGACGATCCGTACCTCTCCCCTCCTGCCCCGGCTTACCCACGACGATCCGTACCTCTCCCCTCCTGCCCCGGCTTACCCACGCTGATCCGCACCTCTCCGCTCCTGACCCGGCTTACCCACGACGATCCGCACCTCTCCTCTCCTGACCCGGCTTACCCACGACGATCCGCACCTCTCCGCTCCTGCCCCGGCTTACCCACGACGATCCGCACCTCTCCTCTCCTGACCCGGCTTACCCACGCTGATCCGCACCTCTCCCCTCCTGACCCGGCTTACCCACGACGATCCGCACCTCTCCGCTCCTGACCCGGCTTACCCACGCTGATCCGCACCTCTCCCCTCCTGACCCGGCTTACCCAAGACGATCCGCACCTCTCCCCTCCTGACCCGGCTTACCCACGCTGATCCGCACCTCTCCGCTCCTGCCCCGGCTTACCCACGACGATCCGCACCTCTCCTCTCCTGACCCGGCTTACCCACGAGGATCCGCACCTCTCCCCTCCTGACCCCGGCTTACCCACGACGATCCGTACCTCTCCGCTCCTGACCCGGGATTACCCACGACGATCCGCACCTCTCCGCTCCTGACCCGGCTTACCCACGCTGATCCGCACCTCTCCCCTCCTGACCCGGCTTACCCACGCTGATCCGCACCTCTCCGCTCCTGACCCGGCTTACCCACGACGATCCGCACCTCTCCTCTCCTGACCCGGCTTACCCACGACGATCCGTACCTCTCCGCTCCTGACCCGGTTTACCCACGACGATCCGTACCTCTCCCCTCCTGACCCCGGCTTACCCACGCTGATCCGTACCTCTCCGCTCCTGACCCGGGATTACCCACGACGATCCGCACCTCTCCGCTCCTGACCCGGCTTACCCACGACGATCCGCACCTCTCCTCTCCTGACCCGGCTTACCCACGACGATCCGTACCTCTCCCCTCCTGCCCCGGCTTACCCACGCTGATCCGCACCTCTCCGCTCCTTACCCCGGCTTACCCACAGCGATCCGCACCTCTCCCCTCCTGACCCGGCTTACCCACGACGATCCGCACCTCTCCGCTCCTGACCCCGGCTTACCCACGACGCTCCGCACCTCTCCGCTCCTTACCCCGGCTTACCCACGCTGATCCGCACCTCTCCTCTCCTGACCCCGGCTTACCCACGCTGATCCGCACCTCTCCGCTCCTGCCCCGGCTTACCCACGATGATCCGCACCTCACCGCTCCTGCCCCGGCTTACCCACGATGATCCGCACCTCTCCGCTCCTGCCCCGGCTTACCCACGCTGTTCCGCACGTCTCCGCTCCTGCCCCGGCTTACCCACGCTGATCCGCACCTCTCCGCTCCTGCCCCGGCTTACCCACGCTGTTCCGCACGTCTCCGCTCCTGCCCCGGCTTACCCACAACGATCCACACTCTCCGCTCCTTACCCAGGCTTACCCACGATGATCCGCACCTCTCCGCTCCTGCCCCGGCTTACCCACGCTGTTCCGCACGTCTCCGCTCCTGCCCCGGCTTACCCACGCTGATCCGCTCCTCTCCGCTCCTGACCCGGCTTACCCACGCTGATCCGCACCTCTCCACTCCTGACCCGGCTTACCCACGCTGATCTGCACCTCTCCGCTCCTGACCCGGCTTACCCACGATGATCTGCACCTCTCCGCTCCTGACCCGGCTTACCCACGCTGATCTGCACCTCTCCGCTCCTGCCCCGGCTTACCCACGCTGATCCGCACCTCTCCGCTCCTGACCCGGCTTACCCACGATGATCTGCACCTCTCCGCTCCTGACCCCGGCTTACCCACGCTGATCCGCACCTCTCCGCTCCTGACCCGGCTTACCCACGCTGATCCGCACCTCTCCGCTCCTGACCCGGCTTACCCACGACGCTCCGCACCTCTCCGCTCCTGACCCGGCTTACCCACGACGATCCGCACCTCTCCACTCCTGACCCGGCTTACCCACGCTGATCCGCACCTCTCCGCTCCTGCCCCGGCTTACCCACGCTGATCCGCACCTCTCCGCTCCTGACCCCGGCTTACCCACGACGCTCCGTACCTCTCCGCTCCTGACCCGGCTTACCCACGCTGATCCGCACCTCTCCGCTCCTGACCCGGCTTACCCACGCTGATCCGCACCTCTCCGCTCCTGACCCGGCTTACCCACGATGCTCCGTACCTCTCCACTCCTGCCCCCGGCTTACCCACGATGCTCCGTACCTCTCCACTCCTGCCCCCGGCTTACCCACGCTGATCCGCACCTCTCCGCTCCTGCCCCGGCTTACCCACGCTGATCCGCACCTCTCCGCTCCTGACCCCGGCTTACCCACGACGCTCCGTACCTCTCCGCTCCTGACCCGGCTTACCCACGCTGATCCGCACCTCTCCGCTCCTGACCCGGCTTACCCACGACGATCCGCACCTCTCCGCTCCTGCCCCGGCTTACCCACGACGATCCGCACCTCTCCGCTCCTGCCCCCGGCTTACCCACGACGATCCGCACCTCTCCTCTCCTGCCCCGGCTTACCCACGCTGATCCGCACCTCTCCGCTCCTGACCCGGCTTACCCACGCTGATCCGCACCTCTCCACTCCTGCCCCGGCTTACCCACGCTGATCCGCACCTCTCCCCTCCTGCCCCGGCTTACCCACGCTGATCCGCACCTCTCCGCTCCTGACCCGGCTTACCCACGCTGATCCGCACCTCTCCCCTCCTGCCCCGGCTTACCCACGATGATCCGTACCTCTCCGCTCCTGACCCCGGCTTACCCACAGCGATCCGCACCTCTCCGCTCCTGCCCCGGCTTACCCACGCTGATCCGCACCTCTCCCCTCCTGCCCCGGCTTACCCACGCTGATCCGCACCTCTCCGCTCCTGCCCCCAGCTTACCCACGACGATCCGCACCTCTCCTCTCCTGCCCCGGCTTACCCACGCTGATCCGCACCTCTCCTCTCCTGCCCCGGCTTACCCACGACGATCCGCACCTCTCCTCTCCTGCCCCGGCTTACCCACGCTGATCCGCACCTCTCCACTCCTGCCCCGGCTTACCCACGCTGATCCGCACCTCTCCGCTCCTGCCCCGGCTTACCCACGATGATCCGTACCTCTCCGCTCCTGACCCCGGCTTACCCACGCTGATCCGCACCTCTCCCCTCCTGCCCCGGCTTACCCACGCTGATCCGCACCTCTCCGCTCCTGCCCCCGGCTTACCCACGACGATCCGCACCTCTCCTCTCCTGCCCCGGCTTACCCACGCTGATCCGCACCTCTCCTCTCCTGCCCCGGCTTACCCACGCTGATCCGCACCTCTCCTCTCCTGCCCCGGCTTACCCACGACGATCCGCACCTCTCCACTCCTGACCCCGGCTTACCCACGCTGATCCGCACCTCTCCTCTCCTGCCCCGGCTTACCCACGCTGATCCGCACCTCTCTGCTCCTGCCCCGGCTTACCCACGACGATCCGCACCTCTCCACTCCTGACCCGGCTTACCCACGCTGATCCGCACCTCTCCGCTCCTGACCCGGCTTACCCACGCTGATCCGCACCTCTCCGCTCCTGACCCGGCTTACCCACGCTGATCCGCACCTCTCCGCTCCTTACCCCGGCTTACCCACGCTGATCCGCACCTCTCCCCTCCTGCCCCGGCTTACCCACGACGATCCGCACCTCTCCGCTCCTGCCCCGGCTTACCCACGCTGATCCGCACCTCTCCACTCCTGCCCCGGCTTACCCACGCTGATCCGCACCTCTCCGCTCCTGCCCCGGCTTACCCACGCTGATCCGCACCTCTCCGCTCCTGACCCGGCTTACCCACGCTGATCCGCACCTCTCCGCTCCTGACCCGGCTTACCCACGACGATCCGCACCTCTCCACTCCTGCCCCGGCTTACCCACGCTGATCCGCACCTCTCCGCTCCTGCCCCGGCTTACCCACGCTGATCCGCACCTCTCCCCTCCTGCCCCGGCTTACCCACGCTGATCCGCACCTCTCCGCTCCTGCCCCCGGCTTACCCACGACGATCCGCACCTCTCCTCTCCTGCCCCGGCTTACCCACGCTGATCCGCACCTCTCCTCTCCTGCCCCGGCTTACCCACGCTGATCCGCACCTCTCCTCTCCTGCCCCGGCTTACCCACGCTGATCCGCACCTCTCCTCTCCTGCCCCGGCTTACCCACGACGATCCGCACCTCTCCGCTCCTGACCCGGCTTACCCACGCTGATCCGCACCTCTCCCCTCCTGACCCGGCTTACCCACGCTGATCCGCACCTCTCCGCTCCTGACCCCGGCTTACCCACGCTGATCCGTACCTCTCCGCTCCTGCCCCGGCTTACCCACGCTGATCCGCACCTCTCCACTCCTGCCCCGGCTTACCCACGCTGATCCGCACCTCTCCGCTCCTGCCCCGGCTTACCCACGACGATCCGCACCTCTCCGCTCCTTACCCCGGCTTACCCACGCTGATCCGCACCTCTCCGCTCCTGACCCGGCTTACCCACGCTGATCCGCACCTCTCCCCTCCTGACCCGGCTTACCCACGCTGATCCGTACCTCTCCGCTCCTTACCCCGGCTTACCCACGCTGATCCGCACCTCTCCGCTTCTGCCCCGGCTTACCCACGACGCTCCGCACCTCTCCGCTCCTGACCCGGCTTACCCACGCTGATCCGCACCTCTCCGCTCCTGACCCGGCTTACCCACGCTGATCCGCACCTCTCCGCTCCTTACCCCGGCTTACCCACGCTGATCCGCACCTCTCCGCTCCTTACCCCGGCTTACCCACGACGATCCGCACCTCTCCGCTCCTTACCCGGCTTACCCACGCTGATCCGCACCTCTCCCCTCCTGACCCGGCTTACCCACGCTGATCCTCACCGCTCCGCTCCTGACCCCGGCTTACCCACGCTGATCCTCACCTCTCCGCTCCTGACCCGGCTTACCCACGACGATCCGCACCTCTCCGCTCCTGCCCCGGCTTACCCACGCTGATCCGCACCTCTCCCCTCCTGACCCGGCTTACCCACGACGATCCGCACCTCTCCGCTCCTGCCCCGGCTTACCCACGCTGATCCGCACCTCTCCCCTCCTGACCCGGCTTACCCACGCTGATCCTCACCGCTCCGCTCCTGACCCCGGCTTACCCACGCTGATCCTCACCTCTCCGCTCCTGACCCGGCTTACCCACGACGATCCGCACCTCTCTGCTCCTGACCTGGCTTACCCACGCTGATCCGCACCTCTCCCCTCCTGACCCGGCTTACCCACGACGATCCGCACCTCTCCGCTCCTGCCCCGGCTTACCCACGATGATCCGCACCTCTCCGCTCCTGACCCCGGCTTACCCACGCCGATCCGCACCTCTCCGCTCCTGACCCGGCTTACCCACGCTGATCCGCACCTCTCCGCTCCTGACCCGGCTTACCCACGCTGATCCGCACCTCTCCCCTCCTGACCCCGGCTTACCCACGCTGATCCGCACCTCTCCGCTCCTGACCCGGCTTACCCACGACGCTCCGCACCTCTCCCCTCCTGACCCGGGATTACCCACGATGCTCCGCACCTCTCCGCTCCTGTCCCGGCTTACCCACGCTGATCCGCACCTCTCCGCTCCTGTCCCGGCTTAACCACGACGCTCCGCACCTCTCCTCTCCTGACCCCGGCTTACCCACGACGATCCGCACCTCTCCTCTCCTGACCCCGGCTTACCCACGATGATCCGCACCTCTCCGCTCCTGACCCCGGCTTACCCACGATGATCCACACCTCTCCGCTCCTGATCCCGGCTTACCCACGACGATCCGCACCTCTCCGCTCCTGACCCCGGCTTACCCACGACGATCCGCACCTCTCCTCTCCTGACCCCGGCTTACCCACGCTGATCCACACCTCTCCGCTCCTTACCCCGGCTTACCCACGACGATCCGCACCTCTCCTCTCCTGACCCCGGCTTACCCACGCTGATCCGCACCTCTCCACTCCTGACCCGGCTTACCCACGCTGATCCGCACCTCTCCTCTCCTGCCCCGGCTTACCCACGACGATCCGCACCTCTCCACTCCTGACCCGGCTTACCCACGCTGATCCGCACCTCTCCGCTCCTGACCCGGCTTACCCACGCTGATCCGCACCTCTCCGCTCCTGACCCCGGCTTACCCACGATGATCCGCACCTCTCCGCTCCTGACCCCGGCTTACCCACGCTGATCCGCACCTCTCCGCTCCTTACCCCGGCTTACCCACGCTGATCCGCACCTCTCCGCTCCTGACCCCGGCTTACCCACGACGCTCCGCACCTCTCCTCTCCTGACCCTGGCTTACCCACGACGATCCGCACCTCTCCTCTCCTGACCCCGGCTTACCCACGCTGATCCGCACCTCTCCGCTCCTGACCCCGGCTTACCCACGACGATCCGCACCTCTCCGCTCCTTACCCCGGATTACCCACGACGATCCGCACCTCTCCGCTCCTGCCCCGGCTTACTACGACAATCCGCATCTCTCCTCTCCTGACCCGGCTTACCCACGACGATCCGCACCTCTCCGCTTCTGCCCCGGCTTAACCACGACGATCCGCACCTCTCCGCTCCTTACCCGGCTTACCCACGACGATCCGCACCTCTCCGCTTCTGCCCCGGCTTAACCACGACGATCCGCACCTCTCCGCTCCTTACCCCGGCTTACCCACGCTGATCCGCACCTCTCCTCTCCTTACCCACGACGATCCGCACCTCTCCGCTCCTTACCCGGCTTGCCCACGCTGATCCGCACCTCTCCGCTCCTTACCCCGGCTTACCCACGCTGATCCGCATCTCTCCTCTCCTTACCCGGCTTACCCACGATGATCCGCACCTCTCCGCTCCTTACCCGGCTTACCCACGCTGATCCGCACCTCTCCGCTCCTGACCCGGCTTACCCACGCTGATCCGCACCTCTCCGTTCCTGACCCGGCTTACCCACGACGCTCCGCACCTCTCCGCTCCTGACCCGGCTTACCCACGCTGATCCGCACCTCTCCCCTCCTGACCCGGCTTACCCACGATGATCCGCACCTCTCCGCTCCTGACCCGGCTTACCCACGCTGATCCGCACCTCTCTGCTCCTGACCCCGGCTTACCCACGCTGATCCGCACCTCTCCCCTCCTTACCCCGGCTTACCCACGCTGATCCGCACCTCTCCTCTCCTGCCCCGGCTTACCCACGCTGATCCGCACCTCTCCGCTCCTGACCCGGCTTACCCACGCTGATCCTCACCGCTCCGCTCCTTACCCGGCTTACCCACAGCGATCCGTACCTCTCCGCTCCTGACCCGGCTTACCCACGCTGATCCGCATCTCTCCTCTCCTTACCCCGGCTTACCCACGACGATCCGCACCTCTCCGCTCCTGCCCCCGGCTTACCCACGATGATCCGCACCTCTCCGCTTCTGCCCCGGCTTACCCACGCTGATCCGCATCTCTCCTCTCCTTACCCCGGCTTACCCACGACGATCCGCACCTCTCCGCTCTTGACCCCGGCTTACCCACGACGATCCGCACCTCTCCGCTCCTGACCCCGGCTTACCCACGCTGATCCGCATCTCTCCTCTCCTTACCCCGGCTTACCCACGACGATCCGCACCTCTCCGCTTCTGCCCCGGCTTACCCACGCTGATCCGCACCTCTCCCCTCCTGACCCGGCTTACCCACGATGATCCGCACCTCTCCGCTCCTTACCCGGCTTACCCACGCTGATCCGCACCTCTCCGCTCCTGACCCCGGCTTACCCACGCTGATCCTCACCGCTCCGCTCCTTACCCGGCTTACCCACGCTGATCCGCACCTCTCCTCTCCTTACCCCGGCTTACCCACGATGATCCGCACCTCTCCTCTCCTGACCCGGCTTACCCACGCTGATCCGCACCTCTCCTCTCCTTACCCGGCTTACCCACGCTGATCCGCACCTCTCCGCTCCTGACCCCGGCTTACCCACTCTGATCCGCACCTCTCCGCTCCTGACCCGGCTTACCCACGCTGATCCGCACCTCTGCGCTCCTGACCCCGGCTTACCCACTCTGATCCGCACCTCTCCGCTCCTGACCCGGCTTACCCACGCTGATCCGCACCTCTCCGCTCCTGACCCCGGCTTACCCACGCTGATCCGCACCTCTCCTCTCCTGACCCGGCTTACCCACGCTGATCCGCACCTCTCCCCTCCTGACCCGGCTTACCCACGCTGATCCGCACCTCTCCGCTCCTGACCCCGGCTTACCCACGCTGATCCGCACCTCTCCCCTCCTTACCCCGGCTTACCCACGCTGATCCGCACCTCTCCCCTCCTGACCCGGCTTACCCACGCTGATCCGCACCTCTCCCCTCCTTACCCCGGCTTACCCACGCTGATCCGCACCTCTCCCCTCCTGACCCGGCTTACCCACGCTGATCCGCACCTCTCCGCTCCTTACCCCGGCTTACCCACGACGCTCCGCACCTCTCCCCTCCTGACCCCGGCTTACCCACGCTGATCCGCACCTCTCCCCTCCTGACCCGGCTTACCCACGCTGACCCGCACCTCTCCGCTCCTGACCCCGGCTTACCCACGCTGATCCGCACCTCTCCGCTCCTGACCCCGGCTTACCCACGCTGATCCGCACCTCTCCCCTCCTGACCCCGGCTTACCCACGCTGATCCGCACCTCTCCGCTCCTGACCCGGCTTACCCACGCTGATCCGCACCTCTCCGCTCCTGACCCGGCTTACCCACGACGCTCCGCACCTCTCCGCTCCTGCCCCCGGCTTACCAACGACGATCCGCACCTCTCCACTCCTGCCCCCGGCTTACCCACGCTGATCCGTACCTCTCCGCTCCTGACCCGGCTTACCCACGCTGATCCGCACCTCTCCTCTCCTGACCCGGCTTACCCACGATGATCCGCACCTCTCCGCTCCTTACCCCGGCTTACCCACGCTGATCCGCACCTCTCCGCTCCTGACCCGGCTTACCCACGCTGATCCGCACCTCTCCGCTCCTGACCCGGCTTACCCACGCTGATCCGCACCTCTCCGCTCCTGACCCGGCTTACCCACGCTGATCCGCACCTCTCCGCTCCTGACCCGGCTTACCCACGCTGATCCGTACCTCTCCGCTCCTTACCCCGGCTTACCCACGCTGATCCGTACCTCTCCGCTCCTGACCCGGCTTACCCACGACTATCCGCACCTCTCCGCTCCTGACCCGGCTTACCCACGACGATCCGCACCTCTCCGCTCCTTACCCCGGCTTACCCACGCTGATCCGCACCTCTCCGCTCCTGACCCGGCTTACCCACGCTGATCCGCACCTCTCCCCTCCTGACCCGGGATTACCCACGCTGATCCGCACCTCTCCGCTCCTTACCCGGGATTACCCACGACGATCCGCACCTCTCCGCTCCAGACCCGGCTTACCCACGCTGATCCGCACCTCTCCCCTCCTGACCCGGGATTAACCACGCTGATCCGCACCTCTCCCCTCCTGACCCGGGATTACCCACGCTGATCCGCACCTCTCCTCTCCTGACCCGGCTTACCCACGCTGATCCGCACCTCTCCGCTCCTTACCCGGCTTACCCACGCTGATCCGTATCTCTCCTCTCCTTACCCCGGCTTACCCACGCTGATCCGCACCTCTCCGCTCCTGACCCGGCTTACCCACGCTGATCCGTACCTCTCCTCTCCTGCCCCAGCTTACCCACGCTGATCCGCACCTCTCCGCTCCTGACCCGGCTTACCCACGCTGATCCGCACCTCTCCACTCCTGACCCGGCTTACCCACGCTGATCCGCACCTCTCCCCTCCTTACCCCGGCTTACCCACGCTGATCCGCACCTCTCCCCTCCTGACCCGGCTTACCCACGCTGATCCGCACCTCTCCGCTCCTTACCCCGGCTTACCCACGCTGATCCGCATCTCTCCTCTCCTTACCCCGGCTTACCCACGACGCTCCGCACCTCTCCGCTCCTTACCCGGGATTACCCACGCTGATCCGCACCTCTCCGCTCCTGACCGCGGCTTACCCACGCTGATCCGCACCTCTCCGCTCCTGACCCGGCTTACCCACGATGTTGTTTCCCGCTCCCCTCTCTATCTCCCTTCCCCCCCTCTCTCTCCCCTCCCCCCTCTCCCCTCCCACCTCTCCCCTCCCACCTCTCTCTCTTCCCCTGTCTCCCCCCTCTCTGTTTGTCTCCTGTTCACACCAATCCGTTTCCCCCCACCCTTTACAGCCCCCCCCCCCCTTTACAGTGTAATGCAGTGTGTGCGGCAGTGTGTGTGTGTGTGTGTCAGGCAGTCTGTGGGCGCGTCAGGCAGTGTGTGTGTGTGTGAGCGTCAGGCAGTGTGTGCACGCGCGTTTGTCAGTGTGTGTGTGTGCGTCAGCCAGTCAGTGTGTGTGTGCGTCAGTCAGTGTTTGTGGGCACGTCAGTCAGTGTGTGTGGGCGCGTCAGGCAGTGTGTGTGTGAGCTTAGGATCCAGGGCAGGAAGGGAGCAGCATCATCAGGAACACCCAGAAAAAAATACAAAACTCATCATAGTGTGGTATGAAAAATAAATATATGTCAATATGTGAAACTTGGCTCTTTAGATAACCTACTTACAAAATGTAAGATATATAATAGCAGGTTTGTAATTGTGATGGATCTTTGGACACCTCAGGTTTTGGGCTGCAGCAAACAGCAGCATACATCAGATAGGGGTGGTGTCAGGCAAGATGATGTTTTCACTCTGGCAGCAGCTTCCAATCAGTCATATGCAATCATACAAAGATAAGGGAAACAATAGTGCTTTACCAAATAACACAAAGTTTTATCGTGAAGACGAGCAGGAAATGTACTCACAATATATTAAATGAGCACATTCACATCATGGTATCTTTAGGAACCAGGGTATTGGATCGGCAGATGGAGAGATCCCTCACTTCACTCCGCTTCCTTGTCCTCCACGAGGGTGCCCCCTCGTCCGGTGCCAGATGGATGGCGTCTGTCGTCACTTCCTGGCCTGGCGGTGACGACTTCCGGTGGGCGTGAGTAGAGCGGAGAGTAGGGGGAACGCCAGTCCAAAACTATGGCTCCGTGAATACAGCAGAAAGACAGTTCCCAAACGGTAGATACAGCTGGGCTCTGCTAACTGTCTGCAAATTTCTTTAGCTCAACGCGTTTCACTGCATGCCGCAGCTTCCTCAGGAGCAATGAGCTGGAGGAAGCTGCGGCATGCAGTGAAACGCGTTGAGCTAAAGAAATTTGCAGACAGTTAGCAGAGCCCAGCTGTATCTACCGTTTGGGAACTGTCTTTCTGCTGTATTCACGGAGCCATAGTTTTGGACTGGCGTTCCCCCTACTCTCCGCTCTACTCACGCCCACCGGAAGTCGTCACCGCCAGGCCAGGAAGTGACGACAGACGCCATCCATCTGGCACCGGACGAGGGGGCACCCTCGTGGAGGACAAGGAAGCGGAGTGAAGTGAGGGATCTCTCCATCTGCCGATCCAATACCCTGGTTCCTAAAGATACCATGATGTGAATGTGCTCATTTAATATATTGTGAGTACATTTCCTGCTCGTCTTCACGATAAAACTTTGTGTTATTTGGTAAAGCACTATTGTTTCCCTTATCTTTGTATGATTGCATATGACTGATTGGAAGCTGCTGCCAGAGTGAAAACATCATCTTGCCTGACACCACCCCTATCTGATGTATGCTGCTGTTTGCTGCAGCCCAAAACCTGAGGTGTCCAAAGATCCATCACAATTACAAACCTGCTATTATATATCTTACATTTTGTAAGTAGGTTATCTAAAGAGCCAAGTTTCACATATTGACATATATTTATTTTTCATACCACACTATGATGAGTTTTGTATTTTTTTCTGGGTGTTCCTGATGATGCTGCTCCCTTCCTGCCCTGGATCCTAAACTGTTGTAAGGGAATCAGTGCATATTCCCTGGAAGGTTGAGAGAATTCGTCAGTTTCACAAACTTTTAATTTTATTTTTTTGAGCACCTTTATAGTTGTTAAGCGCCTTTCCAAGTCACTGGGTTTCACAGTGTGTGTGTGAGCGTCAGGCAGTGTGTGCGTGTGCACTCGCGTTAGTCAGTGTGTGTGTGTGTGTGTGTGCGTCAGCCAGTCAATGTGTGTGTGTGCATCAGTCAGTGTGTCTGTGCACGTCAGTCAGTGTGTGTGTGCGTGTCAGTCAGTGTGTGCGTGCGCGTCAGTGTGTATGTGTGCGCGTCAGTCAGTGTGTATGTGTGCATCAGTGTGTGTGTGTGCGTGCGCATCAGTCAGTGTGTGGTGTGTTTGTGTGTCAGGCAGTTAGTTTGTGTGTGTTTGTGTGTGTGTGTGTGTGGTAGTCAGTCTGGTGTTGCCCTCCCTCTCTCTTGACTGTCTCCCCCCCTCTCTTGACTGTCTCCTCCCCCCTCTCTCTCTTGACTGTCTCCCCCCCCCCTGTCTCTTGACTGTCTTCTCCTTCCCCACCTCACCCCTCCCCCCCCCGGCGCTAATACGGGGCATGCGGTGTGAGGAGGAGAAGATACGTTTGTGCGGGCGGAAGGCGGCGGAAGGCGTTAGTGCGGCGGGCAGGAGACGGCATGAGTGCGGAGGGCGGTGGCGTGCCGCCGAGGAGCGGGCGCCGATGGCCGTTAGCGGTGCCTGCACTGTGCCCGGGGGCGGGGGGTGGAGGGAGGAGAGAGGTGAGGCGGCGGATGGGCCGAGGACCGGTCGCCGATGCCCGTTAGCGGACTTCCTGTGAGCGGGGGTGGGGGGAGAGAGGTGAGGCGGCGGCACCGAGGAGCGAGGGTAGCGGTGTGAGAGGGGGGGGGGAGAGAGAGTGATGAGCGGGGGAGAGAGAGTGAGGGTGAGATCAGCCAAAGTTGTGGTCCTGCAAAGTTAGCTTCTAACTCCAAGTGAGGCCAAGAGGTGCACGCAATGTGAGGGGGTACGTTTTGCTGTGACACTCAGGCCAATGAGCTGTGGCCGTCCGTGGGCCAATCACACAGGGGGAACAAATACACACACAAACATTATTTCAGACTTATATATATAGATTTAATAGTTTTTTTTTAAAAGGGAACTCAAATTCCAACACAAAAGTCAAAAGCAAATATAGAAGTTATCTCAAAAGAAGGCAAAGGCCCAGTGAGCTATGCTAGTTATAGGCCAATCTCCCTCCTAAATTCAGATCTACAAATTCATAGTAAAGTCTTGGCGAATAAACTCAATCCAATTCTCCCTCGACTAATACATAACGATCAAGTTAACTTTATATCAAATTGAATCAAATAAGCTTTATTGGCATGATGAAAGAACATTTCGGTATTGCCAAAGCATGAATAATAGGGTGGTAGGGTACAATGGTTACACAGTACAGTTACCTACCAAATAGACTGTAAGCTCCTCGGGGCAGGGACTCCTCTTCCTTAATGTTACTTTTATGTCTAAAGCACTTATTCCCATGATCTGTTATTTATATTATATTATCTGTTATTTATTTGATTACCACATGTTTTACTGCTGTGAAGCGCTATGTACATTAATGGCGCTATATAAATAAAGACATACAATACAATAATAGGGGGTAGGGTACAATGGTTACACAGTGTATGAATAATAGGGTGGTAGGGTACAATGGTTACACAGTACATGAATAACAGGAGGTAGGGTACAATGGTTACACAGTACATGAATAATAGGGTGGTAGGGTACAATGGTTACACAGTACATGAATAATAGGGTGGTAGGGTACAATGGTTACACAGTACATGAATAATAGGGGTAGGGTACAATGGTTACACAGTACATGAATAATAGGGTGGTAGGGTACAATGGTTACACAGTACATGAATAATAGGGTGGTAGGGTACAATGGTTACACAGTACATAAATAATAGGGGGTAGGGTACAATGGTTACACAGTACATGAATAATAGGGTGGTAGGGTACAATGGTTACACAGTACACGAATAATAGGGTGGTAGGGTACAATGGTTACACAGTACATGAATAACAGGGGGGTGGGGTACAATGGTTACACAGTACATGAATAATAGGGTGGTAGGGTACAATGGTTACACAGTACATGAATAACGGGGTAGGGTACAATGGTTACACAGTACATGAATAATAGGGTGGTAGGGTACAATGGTTACACAGTACATGAATAATAGGGGGTAGGGTATAATGGTTACACAGTACATGAATAATAGGGTGGTAGGGTACAATGGTTACACAGTACATGAATAATAGGGTGGTAGGGTACAATGGTTACACAGTACACGAATAATAGGGTGGTAGGGTACAATGGTTACACAGTACATAAATAATACGGTGGTAGGGTACAATGGTTACACAGTACATGAATAACGGGGTATGGTACAATGGTTACAAAGTACATGAATAATAGGGGGTAGGGTACAATGGTTACACAGTACATGAATAATAGGGTGGTAGGGTACAATGGTTACACAGTACATGAATAATAGGGTGGTAGGGTACAATGGTTACACAGTACATGAATAATAGGGTGGTAGGGTACAATGGTTACACAGTACATGAATAATAGGGTGGTAGGGTACAATGGTTACACAGTACATGAATAATAGGGTGGAGGGTACAATGGTTACACAGTACATGAATAATAGGGTGGTAGGGTACAATGGTTACACAGTACATGAATAATAGGGTGGTAGGGTACAATGGTTACACAGTACATGAATAATAGGGGGTAGGGTACAATGGTTACACAGTACATGAATAATAGGGTGGTAGGGTACATTGGTTACACAGTACATGAATAATAGGGTGGTAGGGTACAATGGTTACACAGTACATGAATAATAGGGTGGTAGGGTACAATGGTTACACAGTACATGAATAATAGGGTGGTAGGGTACAATGGTTACACAGTACATGAATAATAGGGGGTAGGGTACAATGGTTACACAGTACATGAATAATAGGGTGGTAGGGTACAATGGTTACACAGTACATGAATAATAGGGTGGTAGGGTACAATGGTTACACAGTACATGAATAATAGGGTGGTAGGGTACAATGGTTACACAGTACATGAATAATAGGGTGGTAGGGTACAATGGTTACAAAGTACATGAATAATAGGGGGTAGGATACAATGGTTACACAGTACATGAATAATAGGGTGGTAGGGTACAATGGTTACACAGTACATGAATAATAGGGTGGTAGGGTACAATGGTTACACAGTACATGAATAATAGGGTGGTAGGGTACAATGGTTACACAGTACATGAATAATAGGGTGGTAGGGTACAATGGTTACACAGTACATGAATAATAGGGTGGTAGGGTACAATGGTTACACAGTACATGAATAATAGGGTGGTAGGGTACAATGGTTACACAGTACATGAATAATAGGGTGGTAGGGTACAATGGTTACACAGTACATGAATAATAGGGTGGTAGGGTACAATGGTTACACAGTACATGAATAATAGGGTGGTAGGGTACAATGGTTACACAGTACATGAATAATAGGGTCGTAGGGTACAATGGTTACACAGTACATGAATAATAGCGTGGTAGGGTACAATGGTTACACAGTACATGAATAATAGGGTGGTAGGGTACAATGGTTACACAGTACATGAATAACGGGGTAGGGTACAATGGTTACACAGTACATGAATAATAGGGTGGTAGGGTACAATGGTTACACAGTACATGAATAATAGGGTGGTAGGGTACAATGGTTACACAGTACATGAATAATAGCGTGGTAGGGTACAATGGTTACACAGTACATGAATAATAGGGTGGTAGGGTACAATGGTTACACAGTACATGAATAACGGGGTAGGGTACAATGGTTACACAGTACATGAATAATAGGGTGGTAGGGTACAATGGTTACACAGTACATGAATAATAGGGGGGTAGGGTACAATGGTTACACAGTACATGAATAATAGGGTGGTAGGGTACAATGGTTACACAGTACATGAATAATAGGGTGGTAGGGTACAATGGTTACACAGTGCATGAATAATAGGGTGGTAGGGTACAATGGTTACACAGTACATGAATAATAGGGTGGTAGGGTACAATGGTTACACAGTACATGAATAATAGGGTGGTAGGGTACAATGGTTACAAAGTACATGAATAATAGGGGGTAGGATACAATGGTTACACAGTACATGAATAATAGGGTGGTAGGGTACAATGGTTACACAGTACATGAATAATAGGGTGGTAGGGTACAATGGTTACACAGTGCATGAATAATAGGGTGGTAGGGTACAATGGTTACACAGTACATGAATAATAGGGTGGTAGGGTACAATGGTTACACAGTACATGAATAATAGGGTGGCAGGGTACAATGGTTACACAGTACATGAATAATAGGGTGGTAGGGTACAATGGTTACACAGTACATGAATAATAGGGTGGTAGGGAACAATGGTTACACAGTACATGAATAATAGGGTGGCAGGGTACAATGGTTACACAGTACATGAATAATAGGGGGTAGGGTACAATGGTTACACAGTACATGAATAATAGGGTGGTAGGGTACAATGGTTACACAGTACATGAATAATAGTGTGGTAGGGTACAATGGTTACACAGTACATGAATAATAGGATGGTAGGGTACAATGGTTACACAGTACATGAATAATAGGGTGGTAGGGTACAATGGTTACACAGTACATGAATAATAGGGTGGTAGGGTACAATGGTTACACAGTGCATGAATAATAGGGTGGCAGGGTACAATGGTTACACAGTACATGAATAATAGGGTGGTAGGGTACAATGGTTACACAGTACATGAATAATAGGGTGGTAGGGTACAATGGTTACACAGTACATGAATAATAGGGTGGCAGGGTACAATGGTTACACAGTACATGAATAATAGGGTGGTAGGGTACAATGGTTACACAGTACATGAATAATAGGGTGGTAGGGTACAATGGTTACACAGTACATGAATAATAGGGTGGTAGGGTACAATGGTTACACAGTACATGAATAATAGGGTGGTAGGGTACAATGGTTACACAGTACATGAATAATAGGGTGGTAGGGTACAATGGTTACACAGTACATGAATAATAGGGGGTAGGGTACAATGGTTACACAGTACATGAATAATAGGGTGGTAGGGTACAATGGTTACACAGTACATGAATAATAGGGTGGTAGGGTACAATGGTTACACAGTACATGAATCACAGGGGATAGGTGTCACAGGACACCAGCCATTTACACTTTTTTACTGGGATCACAACACTTGAACAAAACAAGGAGGTAAAACAAATTGTAATTTATTCCATAGAAACAGACGTACACACAGTGGATTACAAAATACATAAGAAAAGCACACTTCCTGGGGGTCTGGGCTACAAAACTAGACTTTCCTGGCTTCTGTGGGACGTAAAAAACAACGTTTTTAGTTTACCGGGACTTGGCCCGAGATGTCCTGGAACGCAAATCGGCATGAAGTTCCACACGCCACCGCTGTACGAGCTCCGGAGCCTCGAAATAACTTGACCGCGAGTACGTTCCAAACGTCCTGGAACTCAAATCGGCTTCAATCCCCAACCGCGACCGCTACGTTCTATTCTCAGAACTTGGCCGCAAAAGTCGGGACTTTGAAAATATTTCCACGTGAAATTTCTGAAGCCGGCTCGCTGCTATTTCTTTCAGAGCATCTTTTGGCGATTTCAAATTTCCCGCTGCTGTCTTGGCGCTCAAAATCTCAGAGAGTCTCAACACCGGATTGGCTGCTGGCTTTCTTATAGTATTTCAGTTCCATTCATGAAATACTCCAGCCAATCCGAGAGTGGGAGAATTCCTACCAGCCAATCAGAGCATTGCCAGTCTATCTAAGCCGAGCAAGTGTGGATTCGGATTCTGACAAGGGCATGCACCAACCTGGCACCTCTGCCACTTGTTAGTCAGAAGCCACCCGCGGAGTTAAGCTCCTCACAGTCTGGGCTTGGGCAAATGGTGGTCCAATGACTTCCATTCATCCCAGGACATGAATACTTGAGGCTACTCCGCTGCCCAAATGGCTTTCACACTTTGGCAACCTCTGAGGCTTTCATGTCCGGGACCCGAGTAGACTTGGTGGCACCAGGCTTGGAAGCCACATGGTCTCTCGGAACTACGGACCTGGAATTCCCCAGCTCAGAATACCGTACACAAGCATATGTACTATTAAACACTATGAAACAAAATATCAAGGTAGGAGAAAGGAAGAGGCACACAAATTGTAATGGAATCAAATGATTTCAAATGTATTGATGCATTAATACATTTGAAATCATTTGATTCCACTACAATTTGTGTGCCTCTTCCTTTCTCCTATCTTGCTATTACTTTGGATCCAGCTTTGGGACGCCAGGATCAACTGAAGGTGAGCACCAAATGTAAACTCCTTAAAAAAAAATTCTTTAAAACAGTGGTGTGCCACCAATAATCTCCTTTGTATTGATGAAACAAAATATACTTTCCCATATTTTTTCTAAGTCCAATGGTAGAATGAAAAAACGCTTAGGTTCATTTTCAGGGCTATATTTTTCTAAGTCCTATGAGTAGAATGAAAAAACGCTTAGGCTGCGCTTATAGTGCCGGCGACGCAACGTCGCGGCAAAACAAATGTATTGCCGCCGTCGCATGCGCTTATAGTAAGCGTGACGCGACGTGGTAGCGCGAAATTTGGAAGCCGGCCAAATTTGGTTTTAGAGGCTGTCGCACATGTCGAACCAATCAATGGCCAGGTCGCTTGCGATGTGCTGCAAAGGAAAACGCAACTTTCGCGGGTGGCGATGGGTGATGTCATCCGTCGCCGTCGCGTGCACTATACGCGCGGCCTTAGGTTCATTCTCAGGGCTGTATCTCAATCCCTTTGAAACCAGGCCCAGGTTTCATAGAAACTCTCGCAGCCTTATACAGTATTGCGCTCAGGGTTTGAAAGAGGTCTATTACATTTAATATGTCCACATCCGGGGAGTCCCCCTGAGTTTGGAGATGCGGATACCATGAGTATGTTAACTACTGGAGAGTGTGATTGAAGCATTTTATACTCCCTGATTAAATTGGAAATGAAAGATTTCTCCTCTCCCAGTCATAAACGTAACCGTGGTCAAGTGACAAATTACTGTCACGGCGTGACCCTGCGCGCCTGTCCGCTCACGGTTTACTTTGTCTCTGATCAAAGGATTGTGAGGTAGAAGAATTTGTGTTTGAGACACACAAGGAGAGATATAACATGGGGTACTCTCTGTGTGTGTGAATCTCACGTCTTCATGACCTCCTAGGGGGGGACCTATTCCAAATCATTTGAAGAGCCTGTTCACAACGACTTCATACTGTACAATTCTGTATTATTCCTTTTATTTTATAAGTGCCTGATGTTATTCACTGTACGTAACTGTAACCCATGTCACCCCCCCACCCCCCCGGACACAGATACTATATCTAGGGTGTGTGAGGGCTGGTTACACGTGTTTCAGTGGTGCATACCTGCAGGTAACAGGAGGGCCTGAGCTTCCCGCAATGTTGTTGGGGAGACAGGACCAGGCTTCTGGGGTAGTTGCCTCATTCTTTTAGTGGTGGTGCAGCGCCTCCATCCTCTATACCTTCCCAGGGATATGGGGATAGGACCCATATAGAAGAGATTGACCCTGGTCCCAGGGTGGATGCTCCAGAATCACACAACAGTGTTTAGTAAGATCAGCAATGTCTCTCTTTATTGTGTCTAGATCGCACACAGCAGCCTTGCAGCATACAGCCGCAACAACAACTGCAATAGCAGCAGCACACACAGAGATCCCAAGGTGCATAGCCTTTCTCCTCTCCTCTCCTTTCCTCCAAGAGGTACCCCGACAGGATGGTCTGTGAGGTGCCACAATACCCCAGTGCCCACCTCAGAGGGTCCCCTCTGGGTGGGAGTAGATCTTCCCCATCACCCCCTCATCAGGGTGAGAGGCATTGGTTCCACCGGAGCTCTGCTCACTCGCCAACTATCATAGGCCAGAGTTCTCTTGTATCTCTCCTGCTCCCAGGAGAGAGCTCGACCTCCTCCTCTCCTCCAACTCCCAGGACAGACTTCCTAGAGTAGACTCGGATGAGAACTAACTGTCACTCACAGGAGCTGGCTGCTAAATAGAGTCAGCCCCACCCCTCATGATGTCAGCAGGACCTCCCCTCTGTCTCTTGCCTGCAGCAGAGTCAGGGGCCTGCATCTATCACTCAGGGCAGGGCGTGAAGGGGGAAAACCCATGATTACTACTGGCGCCTGCCCTTAACAGGACTTACCACAGTAGGAGAAAGATATGTATAGCCTGTGCTGTTTACAGGGGGCTACATAACGTTGTTCTGTAACAAGCACTCTAATATTACTTGTAAAATGTGATAAGTACTGTCTTTAAGCTCTAATTGAACCTATTACCTTTGAAGGTAAGGCACTCTATTTCAGGCGCATTTCACCGAACTGGGGTTGTCTGCATTTGTATATTTTTCTGGGGGTTCAGGAACTCCGGAGGTGGAAGGCCTTAAATGAATCCTGGTGGTGGTGTAATTAAGGTGTAGGGTGAAGGTTTTGTGGGTTGTGAGTGCGTGTTTGTAGTGTTGAGGTAATGTAACTAGGTGGGCAGTTGTTCACAACATCCGCACGCACACACGCACACACACACACACACACACACACGTGTATGTGACAGTCCATTCTTCATTTAAACGTACTGTAGCAAAAATAATATCCAAGGGAGGCTAAAGGTAAAAAGTTGTAGAGAGAAAGAGACAAGCGCAGCGAGTGGATAAAAGAGAAATATCAAAACTTTATAGCGGGGGCAGTGCGCATCGGTGCTGGATGTTAACTCTAGCAGGGACCCTCCTACAGCTAAACAGTCCTCGTGGCTCGCCAACACCAGGAAGTGACGCCTGTAACGGTTCGACCAATCCCTACGCGTTACGCAATATAGTGCTTTATAACCAAGAGAACTCAAAAAGAATTGAGTAAAGCACCCTATGAGTTTGCACTCTTACCCTATAAGTAATACATAGCTCCTAATAACCAAAGGGCTGCGCACTGTTCCCTGTCAGAGTATGGAACCGACGAAAAAACAAAAAATTCTTTAATAAATCTAATTTTCACATTCAATGGTAAAAGGTGTTTAAATGTTTTAAAATCCCCTTATGGGAGCGGTGGAGTGGGGAATAGAGGAAATTCTGATGAATAACTGCTTAGATTCTGCAGTCAGAAGGTAACTTTCCCCCTCCTGCGGTCTCAGAGGCTCTGCGGTATATGTTACAACATACAGGGTGTTGCTGTTCTAACTAGAGTAACTACATGCGATATATATTACTAATTAAGGTCCTCAGATGTCGCTAACATATACAGTGTTATATAGTAGCTTTAATAGGCACAGGTAGATAGACTGTATAAGGAGTGTCTATTGAGACAACACCTGATTGCAACAGTTGTATCATACTGTAACAACACTGCTGGAATATACAAGCTATTAGATGTCAAGGAAACAACACATGAATAATAGTAGTAGCCAGTAGCCTGCTGGGACTGCAAAATCACATATAGATACCACTATAGACACAATATAGTAAACATACAATGCACATGCCTGTATCAGGATAAACTAGGCAATGCAAGGTGCCACAGTGTATACAGCTCGCCTGAACCCAAAAGTAGCTGCTGTGTAACCACTGGTAATAACCTGCTAGTATATAGCGGTGAGTCCTGCAACAAATGTAGCGATGCAAGAAGTACTCGTGCGTATTGCACAGTCAAATAAACAAAATGAATCACCAGTACATTAGTGTGGGTATGGGTTGCGGCAAACCCCAGCAGCAGAGAGGGAAAGAGATTATACAAGCCGTATGTTTTTGCAGGTAATATAGTGCTTTGTCAGGGGTAAACCATAGAGATGTACCATGGGTGACCAACTCGAGTCCTCAAGGGCCACCCACAGGTCAGGTGTAGCAGGGTCTCCCCTGGCCCCCCTCACCTGCGCGGAGTAGCGGAGACCCCTGCGGTATGTCAGGCAGTTGCAGGGGCAATCGCGTCGCGGGGGGCTTCCGGCGACATCAGTGACAGGGTGCTGCCATCTTGCGTGCGTTCGCGCATGCGCGGGAAATCGCGCATGCCCCAGGAGTACCGGCGGCCATGTTGCGACTGGCACGAGGTTCGCGCATGCGCAGCAAGTATTTAGAATTGCGGTGGCCATTACATGTAGTGCAGGGACACCTAGAAGTAGCGCAAGCGCAGGTAGGGCTAGCAGCGGCCATTATAGGGTTGCGCAAGCGCAGTGCCCATAGCGCACGCGGCCCCAATGATAAAGACGTCCTGAGTGGACTACAACTCCCAGCAGCCTCTGGGGACTGCCCTTTCACCCAGCTCACATGCAGCCAGACAGCCACTAAGGCTTACAGATTCTCATGCTGCATGTGGATACATTGTTGTGTGCTGAGTCAGGAAGCAGACAGTGAAGCACATGAGATAGTTGGTGCTGGGAGAAGATAGGGGGAGGTAGTGTGTGCAGGGAGCAGTAGCTCCTGCCACTAGGCCAGGTTAGCCCCTAGGCCCCAGCTGGGCCCAACTCACCCGTAGATGTGTAGCTGCTGTAGGGAAGGCCCTAAGGTAGGGACTTTGCCCTTTAGCAGTTAGTTTAGTTCAGGGACACAGCTGCAGTGCTGCGTGCTCTGACAAGGAGGGAGCAGTGTGACAAGTGTGTCTGAGATCAGACCTGCATCACTCAAGATAGAGACTATCTGTGTGGGTGAGACTATCCGGATTGGGAGAGGACGCCATTGCTGCGGATTCAGCGTTGGACGCAGACGGGTCCTTTCCTGATGTATGCTGTACCCGGGTGCAGGAGCCCCGGGCAGGTATTTCTACAAGTGCACCAACTTTAACCCACATACCGGTTTACTTACAGGCGCTGATCACGCCTAGTGGGTGGGTTGCTGGACTATTGGGACACTTGGGTATAGTGGTGGGGTTTGCGGCCCAGTGAGGCCAGGTTAAGGGTGACACGGCTGTGTTGCTATTATTGATGTGATGTTATCGTTTTGATGTAAAGGGGGGTTAAAGCTGCACACCACAATATATAAACAAATACATACAGTTTACCGGTGCTGCTGGTTCAAGGAAGTACCTGCCAGGAATTTCCAAAGTACACTGAGGAAAAAAGAGAGATCCAGCGCTACACAGATTTCAAGATAAACGATGTTATCGTTTTGCCCATATAGTAAACAGTTACATATATATATACTTAATTGTATGTGTTTCCTATTTGTGGGTCCTGTGTCAGAGGTCATTCTATACACCTGGAATCCCTGCACAGGTGGAGGCGCTGTAAGTATACGTTCCAGGATACACCCCAGGCTCCCAGTGGCGGAGGTTCAGGCCTCCTGTGAGCCTATCAGGTATTGCACCACACTGGTAACACGGGTATATTTCCACACCTGCACCCTATCTGCGATTGATGGGGGAGGGGGGTGGGGGGGGGGGGGTGGTGATATATGTGTTACACAGGTTTTTAGGATATCCCTGCTTCAGCACCAGTGGCTCAATCAGTGGCTCAGTCGAAGACTGCGCCACTGATTGAGCCACCTGTGCTGAAGAGCCACCTGTGCTGAAGAGCCACAGATTAAGCCACTTGTGCTGAAGCAGGGATATCCTGAAAACCTGACGCCGGCCCTTGAGGATGGGAGTTGGCCACCCATGCTATATACCAAGCCCCCCACAGTCATTGGCTAACTAGTCACTATCCACAAATGCAGTGAAAAAGCAATGAACAGCCCATGGCGGTCGGAAACGCCGTTGCTGCGATTGCTGTAAGCGCCACAAATAAATGTTGCACCAAACTGTGAAGCTTCATCAACTCCTGGTAATGATGGCTTCATACTGTGAGTCCAATGTAATAGGAGAGAGAGAGGGGGAGAGAGAGAGAGATTCTGCCATTACCAGGTGTGTGGCGCATGCTACCTGTAGGTTCACAAGAGGTTGAGGTAGTGGGGGCTGCAGAACAGACTTCTGGGGTACATACCCGACATTCACTCCATGGTACTCAGCGCCTCCATCTGCTGTAGGCTTCAGATCCGTGAAGGTAATCTCCCACAGCAGAACCGTTTCCTCTCCCCCCCAGAAAGATTACACACCAGGCAGGAGGTATATAAAACTGGAACGGGTGTACTCTCTGTACAGCACAGTCGCAGGCACCTCTGCCCAATGCAGTCACAGCACTGGTCCCAAACTTCAGATGGTCCCTGGACCTGCACTACGGGTCAAGGGCCCCTGCAGCAGTCTTAGCTCTTCCCCAGCCCACTTAACAGGACCAGAGTTATGGGTGATCACTCACTCCCCCGAAGGGGAGGAAACCTGGGCCTGCCAGTGCACAGCAGCCTGGTTGTGACACCGTGTCTCTCTCAATGGTAGAGACGTACTGACAATAATTTAGAGATGCAACCCCCTTGAATACAGCAGGGGGAGGGTAACAGGTCTAAACCCATGATTGGGCAACCTCAGACCTAATCCCACCTCCTCCCCTGTCACTCAAAGGTACTGCCTTGGTGGGGAAAACCCAGGATTGATCCAAACACTGCCTGCTGGTACCAGGACTGATATGTCAGGGTAGGGGTAAAATAGTAGCCACACCCAGCCATGGCAACATATATACAGGCAGTCCTCATTTTACAACGCTTCGCTTTACAACGAATGGCTTATCCAACGCTATGCAATGCATACCTATGTTCATTTTTACATCGCCAAAATGGCTTATCCAACGCTCTTACGACGCTTTGCAACGTTGTGTATGTGTGTATATATATACACATTCACATAAACAATGTTGCAAAGCGTCGTAAGAGCGTATATATATATAATATTATACTATATAATATTATATTATACTATATAATATATTATTTATTATGTTATATTATATATATAATACAGTATATACACAATATAATTTATGTGTGTGCTGCATATCTTATTGCCCGCATAAAATATTTTGTGTATTTTAGTGTTAAAAATGCCTTCAGGAACGGAACCTTTCATTTAAACAGTGTTCTTATGGGAAAACGGGTTTCGCTTTACAACGTTTCGCTTTACAACGCCATTTTGAGTAACGCATTGTGTCGGATAACCGAGGACTGCCTGTATAAGGAACTGGACACAATGGAATTCTGATCATTCTACTGAAAAGCCCCCGAAAGAAAGAAAAGGGAAACTCAGATGCCCCCGGTGACGATAAGAAGCTGATGTGGTAAAAATATGTTCTTTCCAAGTTTCAGAAACAGGTGTTAATGCCAAACAGGGATGAGCTGATCCCCATGCTCAGGCCTGGTAGTGATTAGCCCATTATACATTGTAAGATCCTGGAAGCAGGGACCTCCTCGTAGCTCAGCTATCAGCGTGTGTCGCATTGGTGATGTTCAGTGCCTGATATATCATGTTATGGTCTGTAACTCATATTGTACAGTACTTCTGCACATTACTACAACACATGCAACTTACAGCAGAACATTACACCATCCAGAACAGTTCCCCATGCAGAGCATTGCACTATGCAGAAGAGTACTCTATGCCGAGCATTACACCATGCAGAACAGTTCCCCATGCACAGCATTGCACCATGCAGAAGAGTACTCTATGCCGAGCATTACACCATGCAGAACATTTCACCTTACAGAAAATGACACTCTGCAGAGCATTACACCATGCAGAGCATTACATTGTGTACATATAGCCTGGGTCCCCCTGCTCCCCCGCCTGTCCCCTACCTCTGGCTCCAGCTGCGTCTGGCAGCGGAGGTGTGGAGAGATGTGGGGAGAGTATTGGTGGCGTGCGAAGAGTGCTGGCGGGAGCAGGGAGGTTGCGGTAGGCGATCCGGTTGCCGGAGGCAATCGGCGGCTCCCCTTGCAGGGCGCCACCATGTTGGGCGCAATTGTGCAAGCGTGAGATGCTGAGCCTGCGAAGGGTACGCACGCAATTGGCGGCCAATAGGGGAAGGCTCCACGCAGGGACTACATGTCCCATGACCCTCTGGGACAGGTACACATGGTGCCCAACAGCCAATAGGGCTGCAGCTTTTCCCCTGCTGAACTTTTGATACAATTTTGCGCGCTGGGACCGCGAGTCAGTTGGAGCTGGGACACCATCAGGGTAAGGTGTGAGTGTGCAGGTGTCTAGGCACCTGCACTAGGCCAGAGACCCCATTAGGCCCCAGCTAGGCCCCAACTCCCCTCAGCTTGTGGTTGCTTTAGGGACAGGCCCATAGTATCGGGACACTGCCCCTGTAGCTTCAGAGTGAGGGATACAGACAAAAGTGGCTGCATCCTGTGCATAGGTGGTCTGGGACCAGATCACCCTTCACATAGAGACTCATCAACGGTGGCACAGTCCAGGCGGGATACCACCCAACGTAGAGGCGGAGGCTTCACCGGGTTACGGCAACGGATCCATGGATCCCATCATCATCTACAGCCAGGGTGGGCAACCCTGTCGCCATTCGCCACTTGTGGCGAATTGGCAGTGAAACTGTGGTGAACAAGGCTGCCGGGACTCCCTGATGGAGGTGGGGAATTCTAACTTTCCTAATAGGCGGCAGGGGGAGATGATATGCTGCGGTGGAAGATGGTAGGCGGCGTGGGAGATGGTGTGCAGCACCGGGCTGAAAGTATTAGCCGTTAACATAATTACTTGAGTGAGAGTCAGAGCAGGACTGCAGGGGAGGCGCGCCATCTAGCAGCCTGACCCGCAACTTCCTGTCTGCTGCTACCTCACCGCGCTGCTCTCCCCGTGCTGCTCCCGCTCTGACTCAAGAGATTCTACTACCGGACAAGGTAGGCAGGGATGGGAGGACTGGGAAAGATGTGAGGGGGCTGGGAGAGATGTGAGGGGGGCTGGGTGAGATGTGAGGGGTCTGGGAGAGATGTGAGGGGTCTGGGAGAGATGTGAGGGGGGCTGGGTGACATGTGAGGGGGGCTGGGAGAGATGTGAGGGGGGCTGGGTGAGATGTGAGGGGTCTGGGAGAGATGTGAGGGGTCTGGGAGAGATGTGAGGGGGGCTGGGAGAGATGTGAGGGGTCTGGGAGAGATGTGAGGGGGCTGGGTGAGATGTGAGGGGTCTGGGAGAGATGTGAGGGGTCTGGGAGAGATGTGAGGGGGTCTGGGAGAGATGTGAGGGGTCTGGGAGAGATGTGAGAGGGGCTGGGTGAGATGTGAGGGGTCTGGGAGAGATGTGAGGGGTCTGGGAGACATGTGAGGGGGGCTGGGTGAGATGTGAGGGGGCTGGGAGAGATGTGAGGGGTCTGGGAGAGATGTGAGGGGGGCTGGGAGAGATGTGAGGGGGGCTGGGTGAGATGTGAGGGGGTCTGGGAGAGATGTGAGGGGGTCTGGGAGAGATGTGAGGGGGGCTGGGTGAGATGTGAGGGGGGCTGGGTGAGATGTGAGGGGGGCTGGGTGAGATGTGAGGGGGGCTGGGTGAGATGTGAGGGGGGCTGGGAGAGATTTGAGGGGGCTGGGAGAGATGTGAGGGGGGCTGGGAGAGATGTGAGGGGGGCTGGGTGAGATGTGAGGGGGGTTGGGGAGATGTGAGGGGGGCTGGGTGAGATGTGAGGGGGGTTGGGGAGATGTGAGGGGGGCTGGGAGAGATGTGAGGGGGCTGGGTGAGATGTGAGGGGGGCTGGGTGAGATGTGAGGGGTCTGGGAGAGATGTGAGGGGGGCTGGGTGAGATGTGAGGGGGGCTGGGTGTGATGTGAGGGGGGCTGGGAGAGATGTGAGGGGGGCTGGGAGAGATGTGAGGGGGGCTGGGTGAGATGTGAGGGGGGCTGGGTGAGATGTGAGGGGGGTTGGAGGAGATGTGAGGGGGCTGGGTGAGATGTGAGGGGGGCTGGGTGAGATGTGAGGGGGCTGGGAGAGATGTGAGGGGGGCTGGGAGAGATGTGAGGGGGGCTGGGAGAGATGTGAGGGGGGCTGGGTGAGATGTGAGGGGGGTTGGAGGAGATGTGAGGGAGGCTGGGGGAGATGTGAGGGGGGCTGGGTGAGATGTGAGGGGGGCTGGGAGAGATGTGAGGGGGCTGGGTGAAATGTGAGGGGGGCTGGGTGAGATGTGAGGGGGGCTGGGTGAGATGTGAGGGGGGTTGGAGGAGATGTGAGGGGGGCTGGGAGAGATGTGATGGGGGTTGGGGAGATGTGAGGGGGGCTGGGGAGATGTGAGGGGGGCTGGGAGAGATGTGAGGGGGGCTGGGTGAGATGTGAGGGGGGCTGGGTGAGATGTGAGGGGTCTGGGAGAGATGTGAGGGGGGCTGGGAGAGATGTGAGGGGGGTTGGGGAGATGTGAGGGGGGTTGGGGAGATGTGAGGGGGGCTGGGAGAGATGTGAGGGGGGCTGGGTGAGATGTGAGGGGGGCTGGGTGAGATGTGAGGGGGCTGGGAGAGATGTGAGGGGGCTGGGAGAGATGTGAGGGGGGCTGGGTGAGATGTGAGGGGGGTTGGGGAGATGTGAGGGGGGCTGGGAGAGATGTGAGGGGGGCTGGGTGAGATGTGAGGGGGGCTGGGTGAGATGTGAGGGGGGTTGGAGGAGATGTGAGGGGGGCTGGGAGAGATGTGAGGGGGGCTGGGTGAGATGTGAGGGGGGTTGGGGAGATGTGAGGGGGGCTGGGTGAGATGTGAGGGGGGTTGGGGAGATGTGAGGGGGGCTGGGAGAGATGTGAGGGGGGCTCTGGTCTCCCCCCCCTACATGCAGTCCTGTTCAACTGAATAAAAACATTAAAAAAAAAACAAATATAATACATAAACACAAAACATCTCCCCCGTCGCCCTTCCCCCTCCCCCCCTGGTGGGAGATAATCTGTTACTGTGCTTGATGATGGGGGAGATCAAGGGTGCTGAGGGAAATCAAGGGTGCTGGGGGAGATGATGAGGGGGGGTTAAATGAGATGGTGAAGAGGGGGGGTTAAATGAGATGGTGAAGAGGGGGGGTTAAATGAGATGGTGAAGAGGGGGGGTTAAATGAGATGGTGAAGAGGGGGGTTAAATGAGATGGTGAAGAGGGGGGGTTAAATGAGATGGTGAAGAGGGGGGGTTAAATGAGATGGTGAAGAGGGGGGGTTAAATGAGATGGTAATGAGGGGGGGTTAAATGAGATGGTGATGACGGGGGGTTAAAAGAGATGGTGATGATGAGGGGGTGAGGAGATGATGAGGAGGGTAGTGGTGGTGGCGTAAGAGGGGTGTGAGAGGATGAAGGGGGATGCGGTCTGAGGGCCGTTCTATAGTGCGTGCGCTTGCTGCGCCGTGCGTGCGCGCGTGTGGTAGTTATAGTTGGCTGAGGTGAGTCAGTCTTTCTATAATGGTGCCGCGCACGGCAGTGAGCGTGGAACCGACCGACAGGGGGGAAGATGAGGAAAATAAAGATTTTACGCCACTACCACCACTGAAATGTGTGTGTGTGTGTGTGTGTGTGTGTGTGTGTGTGTGTGTGTGTGTGTACAATGTTGTAAAGCATTTCTTTATTTATTTCAAACGTATTTATAACACACACACACAGTACCTCACTCGCTCACAGCATACACACAAAAAGCATGCGTCACGTACACGCGCGTTCGCACGGGCGCACACACTATAGAACGGCCCTAAGAATTTAGAAACTTGTTCAAACAGTGTGTTTAAAATTTTCGCATGCGCAACATAATACCTCAATTTTTACATTGTGTGGCTATTTTCACTTCTAATTCGCCACACCTGTGGCTACATTGAAAAATAGGTTGCCCGCCCCTGATCTACAGCATTTGCGCGTTCGGGTGGGGACACTCCCGGCAGGTACCAAACTCCTCACGTGCACCAACAACACTTTAGTGGGCAGTGCTGTACCACACATTGGGTGGGGGGATTGACCTTGTGGGCACCGGGTTGGTTGGGTGCCCAAGGGCCCCTAGTTACTTTGGGGACGGCGACTCCATTGAGAGGGGGTGGAGTATTGGGAGGTACGGCCTTGCGAGGCCTGGTGGGGAGGCTGTAATTATATTAGCTGCATATAGTAAAACTGTTCTGCTATACCAAGTGTGTATTCTTTATGTGTCCAGTGTAAGGGTGTGCTAGAACCAGGTGCGTGTGTACGGCAGGTTCCGCGACGGCACGGTAATACAGGGTGCCGCCATGTTGTTGCGCAATATTGCGAAGGACACTGACAAGGTGAAGAGGTCGCGCCTGCGCAAGGGGAGCGCGCGAACAACCGGCCAATAAGGAGAGGCTCTGATAATGGACGGCAACTCCCGCGAGCTCTGGGACAATCACCTGATGCTAGGAGCCAATGAGAGGGCGGGGATTACGGAAACAGGAACAGGAAGCGTGGGGGCAGAGACCACGCTAGGAGAGGAGCTCGGGACCGAGCGAGAGGAGGTAGTGTGAGTGCAGGGGGTCCGTGACCCGCCTGCATAGGCCAGCAATTACTCCCCAGGGCCATAGGAAGTTTCCCTGAGTCATAGTAGGCTGCTGTACTGCAGGGATGCCCGATAGTGGAAGGAATTGTCACCTTAGTCAGGGACAGCGCACGGAGTTGTGGACAGTCACAGTCATCTGGGATCAGACGGCTGGGCACCCGACACCCGGAGGATCCGAGCGGAGGCAACGGACCCTTTGCGAAGAGGCACCGGTAACCGCCGTGACCGGAAGGTACAATTGTAAAGCAAGTGCACCAACACCGGTCATCAGGCGCTGATCCCGCCTTAGGAATAACTCTTGTAGTGACACTAGCAAGTGGCTAGCGGACTGAGTGTATTAGCTAACCTCTTACAAGGACAATACTCTATAGAGCGTGGCAGAGCCACTGTATACGGGACAATTTCACTAGGAATGCGGCTGAGCCGCGATAGTATAAGGACTCCAACGTTATAGTATAAGTATATAAGTTATGTGTGATGTTGTATAGAGAGTAAGCTATGGTTACCTATGCCCAGTAAACTTGGTTGCACGCATTGTTGGTATGTTTCTTGCCCAGGGTGATCTTACGTAACGGGGATCCTGGGTAAGTGGAGGCGCTGCGCTAGAACCCTTACCCCAGGCTCCCAGCTAGCGGAGGCTCATATCTCCTGGAGCCGCAGGTTAAGTACAGTGACCAGTAGTCCCTTAGGAAGGTGTTCAGAAAGGGCTACACACCATACAGAGCATTACATTGTGTACAACATGCAGAGCATTACATTGTGTACAACATGCAGAGCATTACACCACGCAGAGCATTACATTGTGTACAACATGCAGAGCATTACACCACACAGAGCATTACATTGTGTACATCATGCAGAGCATTACATTGTGTACAACATGCAGAGCATTACACCACACAGAGCATTACATTGTGTACACCATGCAGAGCATTACATTGTGTACAACATGCAGAGCATTACACCATGCAGAGCATTACATTGTGTACAACATGCAGAGCATTACACCATGCAGAGCATTACATTGTGTACATCATGCAGAGCATTACATTGTGTACACCACACAGAGCATTACACCACGCAGAGCATTACATTGTGTACAACATGCAGAGCATTACATTGTGTACAACATGCAGAGCATTACACCATGCAGAGCATTACATTGTGTACAACATGCAGAGCATTACACCACACAGAGCATTACATTGTGTACAACATGCAGAGCATTACATTGTGTACAACATGCAGAGCATTACACCATGCAGAGCATTACATTGTGTACAACATGCAGAGCATTACTCCATGCAGAGCATTACATTGTGTACAACATGCAGAGCATTACTCCATGCAGAGCATTACATTGTGTACAACATGCAGAGCATTACATTGTGTACAACATGCAGAGCATTACATTGTGTACAACATGCAGAGCATTACACCACACAGAGCATTACATTGTGTACAACATGCAGAGCATTACATTGTGTACAACATGCAGAGCATTACACCACACAGAGCATTACATTGTGTACAACATGCAGAGCATTACATTGTGTACAACATGCAGAGCATTACATTGTGTACAACATGCAGAGCATTACACAGGCAGAGCATTACATTGTGTACAACATGCAGAGCATTACATTGTGTACAACATGCAGAGCATTACACAGGCAGAGCATTACATTGTGTACAACATGCAGAGCATTACTCCATGCAGAGCATTACATTGTGTACACCACACAGAGCATTACATTGTGTACAACATGCAGAGCATTACACAGGCAGAGCACTACATTGTGTACAACATGCAGAGCATTACATTGTGTACAACATGCAGAGCATTACACCATGCAGAGCATTACATTGTGTACAACATGCAGAGCATTACACAGGCAGAGCACTACATTGTGTACAACATGCAGCGCATTACACAGGCAGAGCACTACATTGTGTACAACATGCAGAGCATTACACAGGCAGAGCACTACATTGTGTACAACATGCAGAGCATTACACCATGCAGAGCATTACATTGTGTACATCATGCAGAGCAGTACATTGTGTACAACATGCAGAGCATTACACAGGCAGAGCACTACATTGTGTACAACATGCAGAGCATTACATTGTGTACAACATGCAGAGCATTACACCATGCAGAGCATTACATTGTGTACAACATGCAGAGCATTACACAGGCAGAGCACTACATTGTGTACAACATGCAGCGCATTACACAGGCAGAGCACTACATTGTGTACAACATGCAGAGCATTACACAGGCAGAGCACTACATTGTGTACAACATGCAGAGCATTACACCATGCAGAGCATTACATTGTGTACATCATGCAGAGCATTACATTGTGTACAACATGCAGCGCATTACACAGGCAGAGCACTACATTGTGTACACTGCATGTAAACTGCATTATGGGTACTGCTGCCCTAACTGGCTGCTTAGATTTGAGTGACAGGTTTCCTGCCCAATCAGACACAGACAGATAAGGGCTCCCCATCCAGCTCTTACATCCCAGCTTTGATTTTCCGGGGACCACGCCCTCTTACACATTTCTGACCTATCAGAAGCGGCCACCAGCGCAGTTGCTAGGCAGCTTTACAGCAGATGCTGCAGCTTTACTCCTCCACTGCTATTGGCCCAAGCCGTCGGCCAATGGCAGACGGTCACCGGGTAAAACGCGAGGGGCGGAGCTTGCTTCTTCGCGTGCCCCGTTGATCGCCTTTCCCCTTCCCCTCTTCGACTGTCGCGCCTTGTGATTGGCCGGCTCTCCGCGCATGCGCTCTGTAAGGGGGGAATGACGCAGTCTTTCCCCCCTTCTCTCCCTAGGCTCCTCCCACTCGGCCGGGGTTCCGCAGTCAGTCACAGAGAGGAAAAGGGGGCAGCGCGAGGCCGTGGGACAGCGCGCGCGCGAGGGACAGAGAGTTCGAGAGCACCGCACAAGACCCGGCGCGAGACCCCCAACGGACAGGCCAGGCAGCGCGAGACTCCCAACGGACAGGCAGGCAGCACGAGACCCGGCGCGAGACTAGGAGTGCGCGCGCCTCCCCGAGTCACACACACACAGAGCGGCGGGAATAACACCGGCGTCTCCGTCACCACCGGCTGCAGGGCGGCACCGCGCGGGCACCATGGCTTCCGGATCAGAGTGAGTGCTGGGGAGGGGGTTCCGGGCGCTGCGGGCTGGGCTGTGGCACGGTTGCCGGTAGGCCGCAGCCGGAGCCTGCCAGTATTTACCCGATACAGGAGAGGAGGGGAGGCCGCTGTGTGACTGCCGGTAAGCCGCCGCCTGGGCCTCTCCCTGTGCGTGGTCTCCGGACAGGCCGCACTCCGGTAAGCCGGGGACGCTGCGGCCTGGCTGGGGAGGAGAGGCCTCCTCCCATCGTGCTGTGTCATGTAGGCCCCGCCTGCGGCCTGGGCCTGACTCGCACTATATACCAGTAAGCCGGCCCTGGGTATAACAGCAGCCTTGCCATGCACGTGTACAGTCAGGCAGGGCATGGGGCCCGGATATATATGTGCGGGATCCGCTCTCCCGGGATAGGCCTGGCTCCTGAGATCACAGCCCTGTCCCCACTATCGCCTGTATTCATGCACAGCCTGTAGGTGAGGATGTCCCCACTATCGCCTGTATTCATGCACAGCCTGTAGGTGAGGATGTCCCCACTATCGCCTGTATTCATGCACAGCCTGTAGGTGAGGATGTCCCCACTATCGCCTGTATTCATGCACAGCCTGTAGGTGAGGATGTCCCCACTATCGCCTGTATTCATGCACAGCCTGTAGGTGAGGATGTCCCCACTATCGCCTGTATTCATGCACAGCCTGTAGGTGAGGATGTCCCCACTATCACTGGTATTCATGCACACACAGGACATACTTGAAAATGAGAAGTAACTCTCAATGTATTACTTCCTGGTAAAATATTTTATAAATAACACACAGCCTGTACGTGAGGATGTCCCCCTGGTACTCCTCCCAGTAGGGACACCTTACTTACCTCCAGGGTGGGTGCCTGTTGTACAACATAGCCCACCTCTCCTTGCTGTGCTTCCCATGTATATTTTTACAACTCTTTACCATTTCTTTTTATAACATTACGATTAATGGAATATAATACAGATGGGAAAAGGACATCAAGACATAAATGTAGCATTGGGAGAGAGTCCCTGTCCCAAAGAGCTTATGATCTAATTGGCACATGCAGAGACTAACAAAGTGAACATTTGAGTGTTTGTGTATAAGGCTACACTTACAGTGACGGCAACGCGACGGTCAGGCTACGGTCGCTGGAAAAATCAACTAGAGATGACTTCTAGCGATCGCGATCAAGCCGTCGTGTCGTGCAACGGCGGCAATGCATTTGTTTTGACGCCCTGCCGTTATAACCGCAGCTTAAGTGCGTACTGTAACTTTATTGAGCAAATGCTTCATAGAACAGAAACGTTTTCAGATCTAAGTCTTTACTTTTAACACTTTCCAGTGTGGTTTGGAATTTCAGCCCTTCTCAGACTGAGGGGGGAAAAGCAAAGTCTGCTCGGGGATGTCACTTTCGTTTCGGGGCATGACTGGTCAGACTGGAAGGACATCTCATTAATTGGTTTTAGTGCCAAGTTAATGGCAGTCAGCACAGCCTTTAAAGGTTAATTTCATAAAAGGGCAGTCCCTCCTGGGACAAAAGGGAACTGAGAACCATTGGTATGATTAACTCTTTTGATGTCAGAGGTGCGAGGCCACGGCTCTTAGGGTTAATAGGTTAAATGTAGCTGACAAGTGTAATTTTGAAGGGTTTTCTTTCCAAACTAACATCTCATGAATACAGATGAACATAAGTAGCTAATATGAATTCGGAGGACCCAGAGAAAAACAAAACATTCATTTTTCACACAAGCTACAAATAAGTAAAACATTTATTTTAAAGGGACCATTTTTCTTAGAACCAAAGTGAACTAATGACGTGACATGTTTAAGGTGTTCCACCTGGGTGGTTATTGCCGTTTACCCACATCTAACACCTGTATTTATTCTTTAAAATAATTTGTAAACATGCTGAGCTGAGACTTGGGAGGGGTTTGATTTCCTTCTGTCTGATGTCACTGTGTTTACCACAAGTCTGCACAGATATCTCCCTCCCTGCCATTATCCCTTTATCTTTGTTGACTCTTTGTAAGGACAGAGGGAGAGAAGGGTGAAGGAAACACTTGATTGAGATCCTGAAGAAAATTAATTTTTTGTAATTAATAAAAACAAAGAGCAAGATTTTCGCTATCTGTTTATGGAAGCTAAATAGACTGCAAATTATTTACAAAAGGCGGTTTTCTGGCCGGCTGTGTCATCTCATCACATAATTGCGAGGACGTGAGTGGGTAGTTTCCCAGGAGTGCGATCTCCCATTAAAAAAAAAGGGGGGGGGTCGATTATGACTTGGTTGCTACCCTAGTGCCAGAGTTCATGATGGCGTAGCTACTTCATGGGGCACTCAAGGGGTTATGGGAGATTTAATCATTCTGGGGAAGTTTATGAACTGTAGTTTAATATTTTTATTTTATTTTTGTCCCATTATGTGGAACTACCCCATTACATAAAGTTTTGGTAACTCTGTCCCTGGCAATGGGGAAAAATATAAATCAAACTTTTAATGTAACAGGCTCCTTTAGAAAGACTCATTCACCCTTGATTGAATGTTGGACATCTTTTTAGAAAGGAAAGGTATACGGGGATATACCAAATAAGTATACAAGGGAAGGATGTTGATCCAGGGATTAATCCGATTGCCAATTCTTGGAGTCAGGAAGTAATTTATTTTTCCCCTTATGAGATATCATTGGGTGATATAACACTGGGGTTTTTTGTTTGCCTTCCTCTGGATCAATAAGTAAGTATAGATGTAGGATAAAGTATCTTGTCTAAATTTAGCATAGGTTGAACTTGATGGACGCATGTCTTTTTTTCAACCTCATCTACTAAGTAACTATGAATTGTCATTTTTATTTGGGTCCTGTGAAAAACAAATGCCTTTGTCTAATGAGGGCCTAATTATTTAGAAAACAGACACAGTATCTGTATTTTCTAGAATTTAATAAGTATTATGACAAATTAGTGCAGTGGTTCTAAACTTTTTTTGAACAAGGTACCGCTGAAGGGTTTTTATAATCTCTGCACCCCAGCTCTTCAGAGCTCACTGAAACCTTTCCTCGCTTACGTGGGCATACCCACCACCCTCACATAGTCACCCTTTTATACCACATTTATCCCCCCTTCTCACACAGTACACTCACCCTTATAATCATAAGCACCACATTCACCACACACAAAGCCCTAACCTTCCTTTCCACACACAGCTCTTCCCCCCCCCGCCCCCCCACGTACTCACACCTCAAACATGTCCGATGGTCAGCGGGCGCATGCTGCTCTGTCTGCAGATGACTAGTCTTCTCGCGTGTGATGAGACGGGTCGTGGAATCTACGTTTCCAGAGGGCGCAGGGTGTCCACTGAACAGGCCACCGAGGTTTCTTTTTCTTCCCATGGGACCGCGCCACCCTTGTTGAGAAACGCTGGATTAGAGATTGATGAAACCCTCAAGTATTTGGATACTCTAAAGTTGACAGAAATATACTTATATACTGTACTGATTCTTGTCACATATGCTCTAATCTCATTATTAAACAGGGCCGAAGTGCACGAATGCCTGTGGTGCAGCTGGAACGACCCCTTTATAAGGGTGCCTGGGTTGGTTGTGCTAGGTAGGGCCTTCCCTTAGAGTAGATAAATAAAAACAACTATATGGTGCTCTAATATGGCCTCAATGATTGTAAGCACACATCTTGTGCTTTGATGAATATCCTATGATGTAATTAAGAAGAAACCCGGTAGGTGACTTTTATTATGCACCTTGAGAGAGCGGAAGCTCGAAACGTGTTTGTGGGGTCCTTGGGGCGCCGTTATGTAGTTTTTGCCTGAGTATCCATGAAATAATTTTTTATATGGGTCACACACTTTGCCATCATTTTCCTATGGATGTCAAACGTGCTCCAAGTTTCCTGTGATCAACTTCCCTGTGATCAACTTCCCTTAGAGTACTCAATATAATCTTTCCATGGATAAGGATAAATAATACTGTAAACCTTCTACTATTTAATATTGTATGAGTGCTAATGATCCAGTTCAGAACGTGTCAAAGCAGAATCACTGTTGTAAGCTAAACCAGGGGTGCGCAAACGATGGGGTGGGGAGGGGGGGGAGCGCAGCGGTGGTAGCAGCAGCGGCCCCGCGCTCTTCCCCGAGGCATTTAAATGAAATGCCGGGGGACTGCGCTAGGCCCCTGCAACCTCAACTTACCCGGATTCAGCCGGCTTCTGGTCACGCGGGGTAATGTGGCACGTTGTCATGGTAACGTGTCAAATGATGCTGTGGGGGTCACACGACCCTCGGCTACATTTGACTCCAGGTCACTTGAGAGGGGGGCACAAGGGTGGGTGCAGCAAAAAAACTTTGCGCACCCCTGAGCTAAAGGACTACTGTACATGGAAGGGGAATATAGATGGCTGACACTGTATACATTATGGAGAACTCAGCAATGATTGGATCTTCCTGCCACGGGGTGCGTGTAATTCCAGGGAGCAGATGGAGCAGTATGTGAAGACGTATTAACTCCACTCACATGGATTTGTGATCAAAGTGTTGCTTCATTATTGCATAAGGCTTTGTCCATAGCAGGACACGCTAGATTCCGCGCTCCTCCTCCCCGGCAAAGCACCGCTCTCCCTGTAGCGCATGTGCACGCGCTAGCACTATGCACTACTACATTGCTGTCCTAGTGTTTTGCTTCGGCGCAAGCTACGTAGCCTGCTTTATGTACGAAGCCTAAGATCAATGTTTCAGTCCCTGCATGGGTCAATACATCTTCATGTACACGGGGATGGCTACATTGATGCTGCTTGCACTCAACTGCCACCAGGGAAATCTCTCCCATCCCATTGTCCTTCATTCTGTATTCATACAGATCCCTTTTCTGGTATTGTTTGGCTAGTGATTGCAGCATAACTGCCGAATAGTGTTACTGGTGAAGAGCATTTCTTACCGGGCCTGATAGCATAGTAGACCTACTCATTTGAGTGCGAGTGTTTCATAAAAGGCAATTTCATCATTTTCAGCAGATTACAAATTAGGCCTGATACATGGAACTGCCCCATTAACGTGTGGTTACTTGTAACATCTGCAGTGATGAGGACTGGGGTGTATGCAGCAGTTCTGGGTAACTGCAATTTAAGACAAGCTGCAAAAAAAGCGATTCTACGTAAATATATCTAAAAGACAAACTGCTGAATGATTCAGCAATAAAATGTGACCATGATGAAAAATGTAAAGTTAAAGCAAAAGTCGAACTGGGGCAGTGGCCTTAAATGGCCTCATCATTGCTAAAAACAGCAAGACGGCCTCATCAGCAATTGTGCTGTATTGCAAATCTTGGACTGTCACTTCTGTCTGATCTTGGTGTTTGTAATTATTCATTATTTTATTGCGTCGAGCACAAAGTACGCTTAGTAAATATGTGCAGCCTGTTTCACATCCTATTGGACTGCTTGCCACGTATACAGTATTCAGAGGCAGTGCAGGTGCAAAGATGTTCTGTGTACATGCAAATCTGTACATTAAGTGTTCGAGTTTATGCTGGCAGTGCTGGAAAAGAAAAACGCCTATTGATGGAATATCTGAAAGTGTGTGTGTGTGTGTGTGTACATACATTGTATGATCTCTGCTGTTCTCCTATACCTCACCATATGGTGAACAAATGCTCAATTCTTTTCCGTTACATATGTTTATGCCAACAATACATCCATACCTATAATCCTGTTCATTCAGAATACTGTTGCCACATTCATTTATCCAGTGGCCGAAGTGCCGTCCTGCAGCCCATTTCTGGCATTAGTTCACTGCCTTGAGCTTTTAGACTTGCCCTTCACATAGTTTGTTGTACTAAATACTCCTATCGGTTATCCTGTTAATTTTCTCACTCTACCTCTTCCTTGCTCTAGCACAAAACGAATCACCTCATGTCAGTAGAAGACCATCCCAGTTTCTTATTTACACAGTGATAAACTACAGATCCCTAATCACACAGACCTCTAAACACTGCCCATGTTTCTGCCCCCCCCCCATGCTGTTTACATTATAACCCCCTTGAAACAGGGATCTCCGTATCTGTGTCAGCATACTCATGTTTGTTTTTGTGTTTTTATTAACTGAAATGTAAAATATTTTCGCTCCTTGTAAGTAAAACAAAAAACCTGTAATCTGGATACCAAAACGGTTTCTTTTGTAGGCTTTTCCAGAATTGCTTCCTTGTGCAGAGAGAAGTCTAGCTTGTATTCATAGTTTTGCTGGCCAGCAGTTTAAGTTGCTCTATTTGCTAGGGTCTTTTAAATGCGGTCTCAGAAGTGCTTTGTAACAAGGTATTCCCGTAAACTGCCGTTTTGGTTTTCAGAATATGAGCACGCCTTTGCTGGCCAAAATCAATGGGGTATTCTGTAGTGGTAACCCAATGTTTTATAGCACCCAAAACTGTCAGGTAGAGTAAATGAGAAACGTTTCATGTTGGCGACTCTAGGCCTGGGGAGTTTTGAAGGCATGACTTGCATATCCTGGTGTTCGTCACATTGCAGAGTTACTGCTAATCTGTGCAAAGGCAGGTTACTTTCTAGCTCAATGGGGTTAATATGCAGCTTCCTTGTGACGAAGCTTTTCTATGCTATACTCTCACATAAGGAGCGATGCAAATCTTCCAGATTTTACGCTGCAGGTATCCAGAATGCAGTGCATTCACATTTTCACCTGATCCCTTCTGGAACAGCCCAAACAACGGGCTCATTTATATAGCACCTGGCTAAAGAGGGGCTTTGTACGGTTTCGAACCCTAGTGACGAATACACGTGACATTAATCCAGAATCACAGATTCTTGAGGATAGGAAGTATAGTCTGAACATTTGACTGGATTTAGTATTGCTATAATAAGTTTAGCACTGACTACATGTTGGGAAGGGGGGATGAGTTTGCAGTCCTGCTTGCTTTATCACGTAAGTTCTGATAATATAGAAATGCACTTTCTGTATCGGCGTATTCATTTTTAGATCGGACGTGGACATGAGACTTTACCCTTCCAATCAACCGGGTCTTGTCGTGTAAAGGGTCTCTGATAACCCAGATGTTACCAATAGGAAAACTAGTGGGTACTAATGGGCCTTTAGTGTGGTGTTGCTAATGATTTAGCATTACTATTTAAATAGTAGACAAATCTATTTAAGAATGCCGACATGATTTCTATCTTGTTTTAGGGGAACATTAATGAACTTCATGATCAATCAGCTTTTTGGGAGTCTACATACAAATATGGGTTTCTTGTGGCGGGTGATAACTTCATATTCTCCCCTTTGCTGCTTGACAGGTCTGTAACAGATCAGTCTGGTAGCAAAGGGGTTAAAGGTGCCATCTCTTGTAGCCAGCCACCACCCAAGTCATTTTACATTTAATTGGCTTCCATAAGCAAATGTAACCAAGCTCAAAGAAAAGATTTGACTGTTGCTTTGGCAATCCATTACACATTTCAATTCTTAAAGGCCTTTGAATTGTGAAACTTGTCAATCAAGGGTTTTCTTTACCCTTATCCCACACTGTCCTTATCAGATAGACGATGATGATAAGGGGAGGGGGATTCAGCTGTACAAACTGACATCACACAGATCAAACGCCTCAACTAATGTTTACAAACGGTAATAATGTACAGGTCTCAGATTTTGGTTAGTGTCGGTCACGCAGATGTAACCCCCTTAAATAAATGTCTGCCATTACTACGTGCTGCTCCTACGAGGGGCTGCCCATTTAAGCCGCTTTGAGAAGGGGCAGGGTATTTATTTATAAAAATGTTTTACCCGCAAGTAATGCATTGAGTTACCTCTCGTTTCCAAGTATGTCTTGGACACAGAGTTATAACAATACATGGTTACATGAAAAGACAGGGGTTATACCGTCAATTCCCAGACATTTCATGGACAGACAGAGTAAGCTGCATTGCCTTTGGGAATGGACTTTGCTTTTGATGCGAGATGAGGAGGAACAAGAAACTACTTTCATTTGTAAGCCCATGTTTGGTTTTACTTTCTTTTCTCCTTTGCAGTGATAGAGAAGTGGCCTGATAGTGGGGATTTTTTTAATTGATTTTGCATTTCCGTGTTGGCTGCTTAGGCGTGTCCATTATAGGACCAACATTGGCTTATAAGCTCATAGCGAAGGGACTCGTCTGCAAAAAATGTCCTCCATTGAGTGGGCTCGTGTTACATGGTAATAAATTGTTACCTTTTTTCTAGTTTGCATGTACCATCGACCTGTTTTTGTTTTTTTATTTTATTAAGGGTACGGTTCACACCAAAAAATTGGACAAAATAATCACAAAATGGTAATGGGGGTTGAATGCCTTTTTAAATGAATGGTTTGTGACATCTGAGGTACCGTGGCACGGAAAAAGGACCGCAGTAAACAAGATAAATATGTTACAGGGTTTCCGTGCACAAAACATGGAGCTTGATATAATGGGATTGTGTAGTGATATCCACGAGCCCTACCCCCAAGCATCAGGGTAAATCCTGCAGGCTTCTCGGCATATGACAAGTCTGATGCAGCCATGACCTAGATCAGGGGTGGGCAAAATTCCTAAGCTGCGCTCCCCTGCCAGGCAGCATTCAGGCCCCCCATCTCCAATGACTACATCAAATGACGCTGCGGGACGTGACGTCACGACCCCACCGCGTCATTTTACGTGCGTTGCTACGGTGTCACATCACGTGACTCCGTGGCGTCATTTCCCGTGGCGTTGCCTTTGCGACGCGCCGCTGAAGAGCCGACAGAGCAGGTAAGGGAGTTGCAGAGTATTGGTGATTTGGTAGATGGTGCTTCACCAGTAAATGCTCTATTGTATAAGAACAATATATTCGGAGTATAGTCCCAATGTCCATAATAACAGAGACCACCAAAGGGAGATTAAGGGACCTAATGGTGTCCACCTGGTTACCACAAGGGTTTAGATCAATAAAACAGCAGGCACTGAAAAGGTAAATACAGAGGGACTGCTGCCCTTTACCTGACAGTGAAATCCAGAGAGGGAAAAACTCTGCAGCGTGCAATCCTCTCTACCAAGGGAGTTGCAGAGGCCTCGCCTCTGTAACCGCTGCAAACCCCCTAAAAATTCTTGCGCACCCCTGACCTAGATGAAGAAATTGCTGAGGGAAGTTGAGCTGGAGAAGATTAATAATAATAAAAGAACAGCTGATCATCTCTCGTCAAAAACGGTGCAAGATGCAAGTGCATCTAATACCAGACTGCAATCAATGGTGGGCTGTAAATGTTCCCCCATTAGAAATGGAAGTTCTCATCAGTGTATATGTAACCTTCCTTTCTGCGACCTTGGAATAACTTGACCCATCCCCTGCCAGAGGGATGCAGTGAAGGGGTTAAGGCAAGGGTGACAAACTCCAGTCCTTAATGGCCACCAACAGGTCAGTTTTCAGGATATCCCTGCTTCAGCACAGGTGGCTCAGTCTTTGGCTGTTCTGAAGTTCTGACCTGTTGGTGGCCCTTCAGGGCTGGAATTGGTCACCCCTGGGTTATGCCTGGGACATAGTACAGCAGGCCATTCTGAGCCGCGCTGAGCAGATGCACTTACCCCCTGCATCTGTGATCAGAGCGGCTATAGCAGCCGCTTCCGCATGCGTGCGGAGGCTCAGAAATTTTGAGGAGACAGGCTTGTTTGAATTTCGGCGCTAAGGGGAGCGGAGGAGCGGTCACGTGACCGAAAGCAGCCAATGGGAGCGAGGGACTAGCCCCGCCACCCATCACGCCTCCGCTCCGCCCCCAAAGCGCGCTCACTGCCTCGCCTGCCAGGACGCAAAAAAGCTCCTGCTTGAGCAGGCGAGGCAGAGCAGGAGCGCGGACCAGCGCGGCCCGAGGCACTATGCCCGAGGCCTTAAGGAGAAGCTTTGCATACTCTGTTTCGGAGTCACGTTCTGCATCCTTGCTTCTCTTGGGACTTGCCTCCTTCAGTTGTTTGATGGAATGATTCCTTTTTTCCTATTAATGCCTTCTCAGGACAGAGCCTGCGGCGTCACTATTCTGCGGCGTCACTATTCTGCGGCGTCGCTATTCTGCGGCGTCGCTATTCTCCGGCGTCGCTATTCTCCGGCGTCGCTATTCTCCGGCGCCTGCTGTTTTGCTTTACACGGCCTCCTGTCAGTTGAGGTGTTGACAGCGGATAGTAGAAGGTGCTTCACAATAAGGCAGCGCTTATAGCGGCGGCAAAACAAATGTATTGCCGCCGTCGCATGCGCTTATAGTAGAAGCGACGGCTTGGTCGCGATCACTGGAAGCCAAGTCAATTTAATTTTTCCAGCGACAGCAGCGTGACGGCGCCGGCACTATAAGCGCGGCCTAACATGAATGCCAGAATGAGACGTGCGCATGGTCATTTCTTTGTATCGATCTCCTAGTCTGACCGGTGTCGGGCTCCCGGTGAAATAGTTGCTCGCTGCAGAGTTGCTTTTCCTTGGTCTCTTGCTTGTTCATTTGTAGCATTTGTGACCAGGCAGGAGACACACACCTTGCACTATACTGAGACGCTTTGTTGTGCATGGTGTGGTCCCACTGCTCGTTCCTTGTATGAAAATCCATCACCAGCTGCTGTCTGTGCAGGTGTACGGGCGATGCACGTCTTTAACCCGCGCTGTGCTGGAAAACCTGTAATACGGCAGGCATAAGCTTCGAAGGCTGCGCTTATAGTGCTGGTGACGTCACTCCGAAACAAATTAATTGACTCCGTCGCAGTGCTTATAGTAAGGGCGACGAAGCGACAAATGTTGAAGCCGGATAAATTTGATTTTTTTTTTTAGAGACCGTCACGTGGCGACTATCTCTAAACCAATCAGAGACTGGCCTTGTCGCCAGTGACATCACTTCAATTCAAATTATAACTTTCGCTGGTGGTGACGTCATCGGTCGCGTCGCCATCGCCTGCACTATAAGTGCAATAATATGGTAAAATGGACGAGAAGCAAGGAGTGATGCTCCGAGTGCTCATTTACCCAGAAACCCTTGCTACACTGGAAGCTTTGTATGCCAAGGGATTGTGGGGAAAGACGTGCTCACAAGTGGAATTTTTATTTGCTGTGTGATGGATGGTTTGTCACTACTTTACTCGCCACAACAGTCTGGATCAAAATCCATCAAATCGCTACTCGTTAGTGAGCAATATTGATCTGTATGCAGTTTGGCGTATTGTTGGTAGCAGTGCCAGGGATACACGATAATTTTTTTTATAACCCCAAGGTTTCTGTGCATTTTGTCCCCATGATGACCATTGTTGTAAATCCCTATTGCATTGAAGCCCGTCACGTCTCCTCACTGCTTGGCTATTGGTATTACTCTGCATGGCCATTGTATCTCCACCCTCCTCTTACATTGACAACACATCTTAGGGCAACCCCTCCATGTCAGGTGAGGGACAGAGGAAGCCAGGGTAGTTGTATTGTGTTGATTCTAGTTTTAAGGAAACCTGCCTCACGAGGAGAGCAGGGGAAAGTCTGGTGCTGCCCCCTGCTGGCTGCATCATCGACTGACTCTTCAAACAAAAAAAGGGTGGGTGGCCGTGCTGCTCCTTCCATGCAGTAACAAAGGAGAGAGTAGGGGTACGATAACTTTGTATTGGTCCAACAAGTAGTTGTTACAAGCTTTCGAATCTCTCTGGGTCCTTCATCGGGTATGACTTCAAGATGAACTCCTCCCCCCCCCCCCGCCATAGAGAGCTCCTCACATCCCTACTATCACTGTCTGTTTACATCTTCCTTCCTTTCTCCACAGCTCTAAAGCGGACGACTTGTCCACCGCTATTCTGAAGCAGAAGAGCCGGCCCAACAGGCTAATTGTGGATGAAGCCATCAATGAGGACAACAGTGTGGTCTCTCTGTCCCAGGTTGGTGTAACACTGAGCTCACATGTCTTGTAACGCAGGATGCATACTTTATAGTGTGTGTTTAATGCATAGTATGATAACCTCGTACAATACCTTCCGGGTACGTCTGTCCTTTGTTGCGCACTTACCTTTTTGCCTTGCTTTGTGCAGGCCAAGATGGATGAGCTGCAGCTGTTCAGAGGAGACACGGTCCTCCTGAAGGGTAAGAAGAGACGAGAAGCCGTGTGCATCGTCCTCTCCGATGATACCTGCTCAGATGAGAAGATCCGCATGAACAGAGTTGTCCGTAACAACCTGAGGGTGCGGCTCGGCGATGTTATCAGGTACCGTCCGGCGGCTTTCTGTGCCCAGAACTAGGCCTGGACTGTAATGGCCACACTGTCCGCACGGGTTTCATCAGTGTGGGGGGCCGCACATCAGTGTGGGGATGCATGTGGTATCATTACATTGGCATGTGTGGCTCGGGCAGGAAGTGCCTGGCGTTGTCATTCGTCCCAACACTCTGTACATCAGCATGTTATCTGATAACTCCATCTCCAGACCACGCACGCTGAGCTTCCTATTCGGGATTCATTTACCAGACTGAGACTCTGATAGTGACACTTGTTTATGTTTTAGATATTTTGGTTTTTCAGAAGTCACAGAATTAGTAATGGCAATCGGCCAAATGTTCTGTGTTAATGATGCACAAGTACACAAAGAGATTTTATTAATGAATGTTGTTAACCTCCAGGTCTTCTTACTACCTTACAATAAGGTAACCGATTTAAGAGCTGCCGATCCTTCTAAGCAGTTGGGGGATTCTGGTTTTTATAAAATCTGTTTATTTTTTATTTCTTCAATATGCAAGTAATCTGTTTTTTTTAGTGTTTAAGTACATAACCATAACAAATTAGAGTATGTATGTATTAACCGCACTCAGTTGTGATTGGGTCTCAATGGTCAGTTTTAACCAGAAAAGCATAGGGAATGGTCGATTAGTGATTTATCGGGTTCCTTCCCCCGGTTACAATAGAAAGTTGCAATGCTTAAAAAGATATAGGGCTATATTTACCTAAATATGCCATAAGGTGCCTTACAGCTTACCACCACTTAGGAAATATGGACCTAGATGTATAAATGCCAATGTGAAACTTTGATATGCCTGCATGTTTATCACCTCGGCGGGGCATTCCTCTTGTAGTTGGGATATATTGTTCTACTATACTATACTGGCACGGATCTCTCTGCTCTGTGCGTGCGCTGTTACTGCGGGGGTACTGGCACGGATCTCTCTGCTCTGTGCGTGCGCTGTTACTGCGGGGGTACTGGCACGGATCTCTCTGCTCTGCGTGCGCTGTTACTGCAGGGGTACTGGCACGGATCTCTCTGCTCTGTGCGTGCGCTGTTACTGCGGGGGTACTGGCACGGATCTCTCTGCTCTGCGTGCGCTGTTACTGCAGGGGTACTGGCACGGATCTCTCTGCTCTGTGCGTGCGCTGTTACTGCGGGGGTACTGGCACGGATCTCTCTGCTCTGTGCGTGCGCTGTTACTGCGGGGGTACTGGCACGGATCTCTCTGCTCTGTGCGTGCGCTGTTACTGCGGGGGTACTGGCACGGATCTCTCTGCTCTGTGCCTGCGCTGTTACTGCGGGGGTACTGGCACGGATCTCTCTGCTCTGTGCGTGCGCTGTTACTGCGGGGGTACTGGCACGGATCTCTCTGCTCTGTGCGTGCGCTGTTACTGCGGGGGTACTAGCACGGATCTCTCTGCTCTGTGCGTGCGCTGTTACTGCGGGGGTACTGGCACTGATCTCTGCTCTGTGCGTGCGCTGTTACTGCGGGGGTACTGGCACTGATCTCTGCTCTGTGCGTGCGCTGTTACTGCGGGGGTACTGGCACGGATCTCTCTGCTCTGTGCGTGCGCTGTTACTGCAGGAGTACTGGCACGGATCTCTCTGCTCTGTGCGTGCGCTGTTACTGCGGGGGTACTGGCACGGATCTCTCTGCTCTGTGCGTGCGCTGTTACTGCAGGAGTACTGGCACTGATCTCTCTGCTCTGCGTGCGCTGTTACTGCGGGGGTACTAGCACGGATCTCTCTGCTCTGTGCATGCGCTGTTACTGCAGGGGTACTGGCACGGATCTCTCTGCTCTGTGCGTGCGCTGTTACTGCGGGGGTACTGGCACGGATCTCTCTGCTCTGTGCGTGCGCTGTTACTGCGGGGGTACTGGCACTGATCTCTCTGCTCTGTGCGTGCGCTGTTACTGCGGGGGTACTGGCACTGATCTCTCTGCTCTGTGCGTGCGCTGTTACTGCAGGGGTACTGGCACTGATCTCTCTGCTCTGTGCGTGCGCTGTTACTGCGGGGGTACTGGCACGGATCTCTCTGCTCTGCCAGCAGTATGTACTAAAGTGTGCCTGCGCTGTTACTGCAGGGGTACTGGCACGGATCTCTCTGCTCTGCGTGCGCTGTTACTGCGGGGGTACTGGCACGGATCTCTCTGCTCTGTGCGTGCGCTGTTACTGCGGGGGTACTGGCACGGATCTCTCTGCTCTGTGCGTGCGCTGTTACTGCGGGGGTACTGGCACGGATCTCTCTGCTCTGCGTGCGCTGTTACTGCAGGGGTACTGGCACGGATCTCTCTGCTCTGCGTGCGCTGTTACTGCGGGGGTACTGGCACGGATCTCTCTGCTCTGTGCGTGCGCTGTTACTGCGGGGGTACTGGCACGGATCTCTCTGCTCTGTGCGTACGCTGTTACTGCGGGGGTACTGGCACGGATCTCTCTGCTCTGTGCGTGCGCTGTTACTGCGGGGGTACTGGCACGGATCTCTGCTCTGTGCGTGCGCTGTTACTGCGGGGGTACTAGCACGGATCTCTCTGCTCTGTGCGTGCGCTGTTACTGCGGGGGTACTAGCACGGATCTCTCTGCTCTGTGCGTGCGCTGTTACTGCGGGGGTACTGGCACGGATCTCTCTGCTCTGTGCGTGCGCTGTTACTGCGGGGGTACTGGCACTGATCTCTCTGCTCTGTGCGTGCGCTGTTACTGCGGGGGTACTGGCACGGATCTCTCTGCTCTGTGCGTGCGCTGTTACTGCGGGGGTACTGGCACTGATCTCTGCTCTGTGCGTGCGCTGTTACTGCGGGGGTACTGGCACTGATCTCTCTGCTCTGTGCGTGCGCTGTTACTGCGGGGGTACTGGCACGGATCTCTGCTCTGTGCGTGCGCTGTTACTGCGGGGGTACTGGCACTGATCTCTCTGCTCTGTGCGTGCGCTGTTACTGCGGGGGTACTGGCACTGATCTCTCTGCTCTGTGCGTGCGCTGTTACTGCGGGGGTACTGGCACGGATCTCTCTGCTCTGTGCGTGCGCTGTTACTGCGGGGGTACTGGCACGGATCTCTCTGCTCTGTGCGTGCGCTGTTACTGCGGGGGTACTGGCACGGATCTCTGCTCTGTGCGTGCGCTGTTACTGCGGGGGTACTGGCACGGATCTCTCTGCTCTGTGCGTGCGCTGTTACTGCAGGGGTACTGGCACGGATCTCTCTGCTCTGTGCGTGCGCTGTTACTGCAGGGGTACTGGCACGGATCTCTCTGCTCTGTGCGTGCGCTGTTACTGCAGGGGTACTGGCACGGATCTCTCTGCTCTGTGCGTGCGCTGTTACTGCGGGGGTACTGGCACGGATCTCTCTGCTCTGTGCGTGCGCTGTTACTGCGGGGGTACTGGCACGGATCTCTCTGCTCTGCGTGCGCTGTTACTGCAGGGGTACTGGCACGGATCTCTCTGCTCTGTGCGTGCGCTGTTACTGCGGGGGTACTGGCACGGATCTTTCTGCTCTGCGTGCGCTGTTACTGCAGGGGTACTGGCACGGATCTCTCTGCTCTGTGCGTGCGCTGTTACTGCGGGGGTACTGGCACGGATCTCTCTGCTCTGTGCGTGCGCTGTTACTGCGGGGGTACTGGCACGGATCTCTCTGCTCTGTGCGTGCGCTGTTACTGCGGGGGTACTGGCACGGATCTCTCTGCTCTGTGCCTGCGCTGTTACTGCGGGGGTACTGGCACGGATCTCTCTGCTCTGTGCGTGCGCTGTTACTGCGGGGGTACTAGCACGGATCTCTCTGCTCTGTGCGTGCGCTGTTACTGCGGGGGTACTGGCACTGATCTCTGCTCTGTGCGTGCGCTGTTACTGCGGGGGTACTGGCACTGATCTCTGCTCTGTGCGTGCGCTGTTACTGCGGGGGTACTGGCACGGATCTCTCTGCTCTGTGCGTGCGCTGTTACTGCAGGAGTACTGGCACGGATCTCTCTGCTCTGTGCGTGCGCTGTTACTGCGGGGGTACTGGCACGGATCTCTCTGCTCTGTGCGTGCGCTGTTACTGCAGGAGTACTGGCACTGATCTCTCTGCTCTGCGTGCGCTGTTACTGCGGGGGTACTAGCACGGATCTCTCTGCTCTGTGCATGCGCTGTTACTGCAGGGGTACTGGCACGGATCTCTCTGCTCTGTGCGTGCGCTGTTACTGCGGGGGTACTGGCACTGATCTCTCTGCTCTGTGCGTGCGCTGTTACTGCGGGGGTACTGGCACGGATCTCTCTGCTCTGTGCGTGCGCTGTTACTGCGGGGGTACTGGCACTGATCTCTCTGCTCTGTGCGTGCGCTGTTACTGCGGGGGTACTGGCACTGATCTCTCTGCTCTGTGCGTGCGCTGTTACTGCGGGGGTACTGGCACGGATCTCTCTGCTCTGTGCGTGCGCTGTTACTGCGGGGGTACTGGCACGGATCTCTCTGCTCTGTGCGTGCGCTGTTACTGCGGGGGTACTGGCACGGATCTCTGCTCTGTGCGTGCGCTGTTACTGCGGGGGTACTGGCACGGATCTCTCTGCTCTGTGCGTGCGCTGTTACTGCAGGGGTACTGGCACGGATCTCTCTGCTCTGTGCGTGCGCTGTTACTGCAGGGGTACTGGCACGGATCTCTCTGCTCTGTGCGTGCGCTGTTACTGCAGGGGTACTGGCACGGATCTCTCTGCTCTGTGCGTGCGCTGTTACTGCGGGGGTACTGGCACGGATCTCTCTGCTCTGTGCGTGCGCTGTTACTGCGGGGGTACTGGCACGGATCTCTCTGCTCTGCGTGCGCTGTTACTGCAGGGGTACTGGCACGGATCTCTCTGCTCTGTGCGTGCGCTGTTACTGCGGGGGTACTGGCACGGATCTTTCTGCTCTGCGTGCGCTGTTACTGCAGGGGTACTGGCACGGATCTCTCTGCTCTGTGCGTGCGCTGTTACTGCGGGGGTACTGGCACGGATCTCTCTGCTCTGTGCGTGCGCTGTTACTGCGGGGGTACTGGCACGGATCTCTCTGCTCTGTGCGTGCGCTGTTACTGCGGGGGTACTGGCACGGATCTCTCTGCTCTGTGCCTGCGCTGTTACTGCGGGGGTACTGGCACGGATCTCTCTGCTCTGTGCGTGCGCTGTTACTGCGGGGGTACTAGCACGGATCTCTCTGCTCTGTGCGTGCGCTGTTACTGCGGGGGTACTGGCACTGATCTCTGCTCTGTGCGTGCGCTGTTACTGCGGGGGTACTGGCACTGATCTCTGCTCTGTGCGTGCGCTGTTACTGCGGGGGTACTGGCACGGATCTCTCTGCTCTGTGCGTGCGCTGTTACTGCAGGAGTACTGGCACGGATCTCTCTGCTCTGTGCGTGCGCTGTTACTGCGGGGGTACTGGCACGGATCTCTCTGCTCTGTGCGTGCGCTGTTACTGCAGGAGTACTGGCACTGATCTCTCTGCTCTGCGTGCGCTGTTACTGCGGGGGTACTAGCACGGATCTCTCTGCTCTGTGCATGCGCTGTTACTGCAGGGGTACTGGCACGGATCTCTCTGCTCTGTGCGTGCGCTGTTACTGCGGGGTACTGGCACGGATCTCTCTGCTCTGTGCGTGCGCTGTTACTGCGGGGGTACTGGCACTGATCTCTCTGCTCTGTGCGTGCGCTGTTACTGCGGGGGTACTGGCACTGATCTCTCTGCTCTGTGCGTGCGCTGTTACTGCAGGGGTACTGGCACTGATCTCTCTGCTCTGTGCGTGCGCTGTTACTGCGGGGGTACTGGCACGGATCTCTCTGCTCTGCCAGCAGTATGTACTAAAGTGTGCCTGCGCTGTTACTGCAGGGGTACTGGCACGGATCTCTCTGCTCTGCGTGCGCTGTTACTGCGGGGGTACTGGCACGGATCTCTCTGCTCTGTGCGTGCGCTGTTACTGCGGGGGTACTGGCACGGATCTCTCTGCTCTGTGCGTGCGCTGTTACTGCGGGGGTACTGGCACGGATCTCTCTGCTCTGCGTGCGCTGTTACTGCAGGGGTACTGGCACGGATCTCTCTGCTCTGCGTGCGCTGTTACTGCGGGGGTACTGGCACGGATCTCTCTGCTCTGTGCGTGCGCTGTTACTGCGGGGGTACTGGCACGGATCTCTCTGCTCTGTGCGTACGCTGTTACTGCGGGGGTACTGGCACGGATCTCTCTGCTCTGTGCGTGCGCTGTTACTGCGGGGGTACTGGCACGGATCTCTGCTCTGTGCGTGCGCTGTTACTGCGGGGGTACTAGCACGGATCTCTGCTCTGTGCGTGCGCTGTTACTGCGGGGGTACTGGCACGGATCTCTCTGCTCTGTGCGTGCGCTGTTACTGCGGGGGTACTGGCACTGATCTCTGCTCTGTGCGTGCGCTGTTACTGCGGGGGTACTGGCACTGATCTCTCTGCTCTGTGCGTGCGCTGTTACTGCGGGGGTACTGGCACGGATCTCTCTGCTCTGTGCGTGCGCTGTTACTGCGGGGGTACTGGCACTGATCTCTCTGCTCTGTGCGTGCGCTGTTACTGCGGGGGTACTGGCACTGATCTCTCTGCTCTGTGCGTGCGCTGTTACTGCGGGGGTACTGGCACGGATCTCTCTGCTCTGTGCGTGCGCTGTTACTGCGGGGGTACTGGCACGGATCTCTCTGCTCTGTGCGTGCGCTGTTACTGCGGGGGTACTGGCACGGATCTCTGCTCTGTGCGTGCGCTGTTACTGCGGGGGTACTGGCACGGATCTCTCTGCTCTGTGCGTGCGCTGTTACTGCGGGGGTACTGGCACGGATCTCTCTGCTCTGTGCGTGCGCTGTTACTGCAGGGGTACTGGCACGGATCTCTCTGCTCTGTGCGTGCGGGGGTACTGGCACGGATCTCTCTGCTCTGTGCGTGCGCTGTTACTGCGGGGGTACTGGCACGGATCTCTCTGCTCTGTGCGTGCGGGGGTACTGGCACGGATCTCTCTGCTCTGTGCGTGCGCTGTTACTGCGGGGGTACTGGCACTGATCTCTGCTCTGTGCGTGCGCTGTTACTGCGGGGGTACTGGCACTGATCTCTCTGCTCTGTGCGTGCGCTGTTACTGCGGGGGTACTGGCACTGATCTCTACTCTGTGCGTGCGCTGTTACTGCGGGGGTACTGGCACGGATCTCTCTGCTCTGTGCGTGCGCTGTTACTGCGGGGGTACTGGCACGGATCTCTCTGCTCTGTGCGTGCGCTGTTACTGCGGGGGTACTGGCACTGATCTCTGCTCTGTGCGTGCGCTGTTACTGCGGGGGTACTGGCACGGATCTCTCTGCTCTGTGCGTGCGCTGTTACTGCGGGGGTACTGGCACTGATCTCTCTGCTCTGTGCGTGCGCTGTTACTGCGGGGGTACTGGCACGGATCTCTCTGCTCTGTGCGTGCGCTGTTACTGCGGGGGTACTGGCACGGATCTCTCTGCTCTGTGCGTGCGCTGTTACTGCGGGGGTACTGGCACGGATCTCTCTGCTCTGTGCGTGCGCTGTTACTGCGGGGGTACTGGCACTGATCTCTCTGCTCTGTGCGTGCGCTGTTACTGCGGGGGTACTGGCACGGATCTCTCTGCTCTGTGCGTGCGCTGTTACTGCGGGGGTACTGGCACTGATCTCTGCTCTGTGCGTGCGCTGTTACTGCGGGGGTACTGGCACTGATCTCTCTGCTCTGTGCGTGCGCTGTTACTGCGGGGGTACTGGCACTGATCTCTCTGCTCTGTGCGTGCGCTGTTACTGCGGGGGTACTGGCACGGATCTCTCTGCTCTGTGCGTGCGCTGTTACTGCGGGGGTACTGGCACGGATCTCTCTGCTCTGTGCGTGCGCTGTTACTGCGGGGGTACTGGCACTGATCTCTGCTCTGTGCGTGTGCTGTTACTGCGGGGGTACTGGCACTGATCTCTGCTCTGTGCGTGCGCTGTTACTGCGGGGGTACTGGCACGGATCTCTCTGCTCTGTGCGTGCGCTGTTACTGCGGGGGTACTGGCACTGATCTCTCTGCTCTGTGCATGCGCTGTTACTGCGGTGGTACTGGCACTGATCTCTGCTCTGTGCGTGCGCTGTTACTGCGGGGGTACTGGCACTGATCTTTCTGCTCTGTGCGTGCGCTGTTACTGCGGGGGTACTGGCACGGATCTCTGCTCTGTGCGTGCGCTGTTACTGCGGAGGTACTGGCACGGATCTCTCTGCTCTGTGCGTGCGCTGTTACTGCGGGGGTACTGGCACGGATCTCTCTGCTCTGTGCGTGCGCTGTTACTGCGGGGATACTGGCACTGATCTCTGCTCTGCGTGCGCTGTTACTGCGGGGGTACTGGCACGGATCTCTCTGCTCTGTGCGTGCGCTGTTACTGCAGGGGTACTGGCACGGATCTCTCTGCTCTGTGCGTGCGCTGTTACTGCGGGGGTACTGGCACGGATCTCTCTGCTCTGTGCGTGCGCTGTTACTGCGGGGGTACTAGCACGGATCTCTCTGCTCTGTGCGTGCGCTGTTACTGCGGGGGTACTGGCACGGATCTCTCTGCTCTGTGCGTGCGCTGTTACTGCGGGGGTACTGGCACGGATCTCTGCTCTGTGCGTGCGCTGTTACTGCGGGGGTACTGGCACGGATCTCTGCTCTGTGCGTGCGCTGTTACTGCGGGGGTACTGGCACGGATCTCTCTGCTCTGTGCGTGCGCTGTTACTGCGGGGGTACTGGCACGGATCTCTCTGCTCTGTGCGTGCGCTGTTACTGCAGGGGTACTGGCACGGATCTCTGCTCTGTGCGTGCGCTGTTACTGCGGGGGTACTGGCACGGATCTCTCTGCTCTGTGCGTGCGCTGTTACTGCGGGGGTACTGGCACGGATCTCTCTGCTCTGCCAGCAGTGTGTTGTGGGCCAGTACTAGCCAGTAACAGCGTGCATCATTGAAGAGATTATCCTGTGATTCACGGGAAGAAGTGAATTCAGTAAACCAGTCTCACTATCGTTATGCTTCCTGAAGAAACCTATTTACCAGATGTATGGCCTAGTTTGTAACTTGTATGTTTACAGACACCTTGTTGGCTTAACATTGGCTAACTGTATCCCTTCTTCTCTTCTCTCCCCTCCTGCTGTCAATGTGTCCAGTATCCAGCCATGTCCAGACGTGAAGTATGGCAAACGAATCCATGTGTTGCCCATAGATGACACTGTGGAAGGCATCACTGGCAATCTGTTTGAGGTGTACCTAAAGCCTTACTTTTTGGAAGCCTACAGACCAATCAGAAAAGGTACTGACTAACAGCCTATATGTGGCTGGAAAACCTGCGCTCTCTGGCTGAGGCCCCACTGAGGTGTAACATCATACTCTAGTCCAGGAGTGGCCAACTCCAGTTCTCAAGGGCCACCAACAGATCAGGTTTTCAGGATATCCCTGCTTCAGCACAGGTGACTCAAGAGGCTTAGTCAAAGATTTTAGTGAAGCAGGTATATCCTTAAAACCTGACCTGTTGGTGGCCCTTTAAGACAGTAGTTGGCCAGCCCTGCTCTAATCCTACCTCTCAGAAAATGGCCTGGGACACCGATGCAGGTATCTATGCAAACACGTTGCCCACGCCGGTCTCCCACGCCGGCCTCCCGCGTTCCTGCACTGTCCCTACCTTTCCACTTGAGTGAAGGTGCTGGCTTTGCGAGGCATAAAGGTGGGTGCAGTGTAGATTTACTGGGACACTCCCTTCCCCTAACCATTTAATTAAAATACAAATGGAAAGATGAAATGATTTCCATCCTTACTAATGTTGGTTAGTAAACAGACATTTATGTTTTAAAACAGTACTGTGCAAGTTGTACCCAATGCTCGTTAGGTGTGTGCTGCTGGGTTAACGAAGCGGTTTGTTTCTGCAGGGGACATATTCCAGGTGCGCGGGGGGATGCGTGCGGTGGAGTTCAAGGTGGTGGAGACAGATCCGAGCCCCTACTGCATAGTGGCCCCAGACACTGTAATCCACTGTGAAGGAGAACCCATTAAGCGGGAGGTAAGATCACTGACCTGGGAGGTATCCAGCTTCCTGTGCTCTGACCACCAGAGGGAGTCTGCTTTCAGCATTGGGAAGCCTCGGCGTGTGTGCTCTCCGAGGCAGGGATGTGTTCTCCTGTGCTCTGACCGCCAGAGGGAGCCTGCTTTCAGCATTGGGAAGCCTCGGCGTGTGTGCTCTCCGAGGCAGGGATGTGTTCTCCTGTGCTCTGACCACCAGAGGGAGCCTGCTTTCAGCATTGGGAAGCCTCGGCGTGTGTGCTCCCCAAGGCAGGGATGTGTTCTCCTGTGCTCTGACCACCAGAGGGAGCCTGCTTTCAGCATTGGGAAGCCTCGGCGTGTGTGCTCTCCGAGGCAGGGATGTGTTCTCCTGTGCTCTGACCACCAGAGGGAGCCTGCTTTCAGCATTGGGAAGTCTGGGCGTGTGTGCTCTCCGAGGCAGGGATGTGTTCTCCTGTGCTCTGACCGCCAGAGGGAGCCTGCTTTCAGCATTGGGAAGCCTCGGCGTGTGTGCTCTCCGAGGCAGGGATGTGTTCTCCTGTGCTCTGACCACCAGAGGGAGCCTGCTTTCAGCATTGGGAAGCCTCGGCGTGTGTGCTCTCCGAGGCAGGGATGTGTTCTCCTGTGCTCTGACCACCAGAGGGAGCCTGCTTTCACCATTGGGAAGCCTCGGCGTGTGTGCTCTCCGAGGCAGGGATGTGTTCTCCTGTGCTCTGACCACCAGAGGGAGTCTGCTTTCAGCATTGGGAAGCCTCGGCGTGTGTGCTCTCCGAGGCAGGGATGTGTTCTCCTGTGCTCTGACCACCAGAGGGAGCCTGCTTTCACCATTGGGAAGCCTCGGCGTGTGTGCTCTCCGAGGCAGGGATGTGTTCTCCTGTGCTCTGACCACCAGAGGGAGCCTGCTTTCAGCATTGGGAAGCCTCGGCGTGTGTGCTCTCCGAGGCAGGGATGTGTTCTCCTGTGCTCTGACCACCAGAGGGAGCCTGCTTTCACCATTGGGAAGCCTCGGCGTGTGTGCTCCCCGAGGCAGGGATGTGTTCTCCTGTGCTCTGACCACCAGAGGGAGCCTGCTTTCAGCATTGGGAAGCCTCGGCGTGTGTGCTCTCCGAGGCAGGGATGTGTTCTCCTGTGCTCTGACCACCAGAGGGAGTCTGCTTTCAGCATTGGGAAGTCTGGGCGTGTGTGCTCTCCGAGGCAGGGATGTGTTCTCCTGTGCTCTGACCACCAGAGGGAGCCTGCTTTCAGCATTGGGAAGCCTCGGCGTGTGTGCTCTCCGAGGCAGGGATGTGTTCTCCTGTGCTCTGACTGCCAGAGGGAGCCTGCTTTCAGCATTGGGAAGCCTGGGCGTGTGTGCTCTCCGAGGCAGGGATGTGTTCTCCTGTGCTCTGACCACCAGAGGGAGCCTGCTTTCAGCATTGGGAAGCCTGGGCGTGTGTGCTCTCCGAGGCAGGGATGTGTTCTCCTGTGCTCTGACCACCAGAGGGAGCCTGCTGTCAGCATTGGGAAGCCTCGGCGTGTGTGCTCTCCGAGGCAGGGATGTGTTCTCCTGTGCTCTGACTGCCAGAGGGAGCCTGCTTTCAGCATTGGGAAGCCTGGGCGTGTGTGCTCTCCGAGGCAGGGATGTGTTCTCCTGTGCTCTGACCACCAGAGGGAGCCTGCTTTCAGCATTGGGAAGCCTCGGCGTGTGTGCTCTCCGAGGCAGGGATGTGTTCTCCTGTGCTCTGACCACCAGAGGGAGTCTGCTTTCAGCATTGGGAAGCCTCGGCGTGTGGGCTCTCCGAGGCAGGGATGTGTTCTCCTGTGCTCTGACCACCAGAGGGAGCCTGCTTTCAGCATTGGGAAGCCTCGGCGTGTGTGCTCTCCGAGGCAGGGATGTGTTCTCCTGTGCTCTGACTGCCAGAGGGAGCCTGCTTTCAGCATTGGGAAGCCTCGGCGTGTGTGCTCTCCGAGGCAGGGATGTGTTCTCCTGTGTTGGGCTTTTAGGTTTGCTCTCACAACCAATTGAAGGTGCTCAAGGCCATATAAGAGCAGGTGTTGAGCTATAAAATAGGTGCACGGTTCCCTGTAACAGAATATAAAGAAACAGCGGGAAGAATGAGGTCTTTCTAGTTTTGTACAATAAAGACTAGGAAACGTTTCTTGCTTTAATAGAACCGTGTATTAAATGTTAATTTTTTTGGTTGGTGTATTTCTATTATGGGAATGGCTGTATTGGGGGGGGGGGGGTGTATTTCTATTGGAATGGCTGTATTTGGGGGGAGGAGGGTATTTCTATTGGAATGGCTGTATTGTGGGGAGTGTATTTCTATTGGAATGGCTGTATTGTGGGGGGGTGTATTTCTATTGGAATGGCTGTATTGGGGGGGTGTATTTCTATTGGAATGGCTGTATTGGGGGTGTATTTCTATTGGAATGGCTGTATTGGGGGGGTGTATTTCTATTGGAATGGCTGTATTGGGGGTGTATTTCTATTGGAATGGCTCTATTGGGGGGTTGTATTTCTATTGGAATGGCTGTATTGGGGGGTGTATTTCTATTGGAATGGCTGTATTGGGGGGTTGTATTTCTATTGGAATGGCTGTATTGGGGGGTGTATTTCTATTGGAATGGCTGTATTGGGGGGTGTATTTCTATTGGGAGGGTGTATTTCTATTATTGCAATGGCTGTATTGGGGGGTGTATTTCTATTATTGGATTATTGGAATGGCTGTAATTGGAGGGGGGTGTACTTCTATTATTGGAATGGCTGTATTGGTGGAGGTGTATTATTGGAATGGCTGTATTATTGGAATGGCTGTATTGGTGGGGGTGTATTATTGGAATGGCTGTATTTTTGGAATGGCTGTATTGGTGGGGGTGTATTATTGGAATGGCTGTATTGGTGGGGGTGTATTATTGGAATCGCTGTATTTTTGGAATGGCTGTATTGGTGGGGGTGTATTATTGGAATGGCTGTATTATTGGAATGGCTGTATTGGTGGGGGTGTATTATTGGAATGGCTGTATTAGTGGGGGTGTATTATTGGAATGGCTGTATTGGTGTGGGGGGGTATATTTCTATTATTGGAATGGCTGTATTGGTGTGGGGGGGTATATTTCTATTATTGGAATGGCTGTATTGGTGGGGGGGGTATATTTCTATTATTGGAATGGCTGTATTGGGGCTGTTTTGATGGTATCGTATCATAGGGTCTTATTTCCTAAAATGCTGGGAACATTGTTGGCGCCATGTCAATAAATAGCCATGACTTTTTACTACCTGTAGAAATATTAACCCTTTCATTGACAAAGGGGCCAGTAACAGTTATTCCACAATCCACTGTGCACAATAATTTATCCACCTCAATCACTGTAGGGTAGAGTTTAATATCTCGGCCGCATATCCCATGCTTCCCTTTCCTGTTATAATGGACTCCATGCCTGTGATAATTGTGGGAGTGCTGGCGTGCGACTGAGCAGTGCCGCACAGGCATTGTCACACTTCTGTAAGAGTAATGTGGCACTTCTTACCCCTGTGTATGGCCCCAGCCAGTGACGGCTGGTTATGTGGGGCTTTCCGACTCTATACCTAATGACTCCCGGGCTTGTACCTTTTATATTACACAGTGAAAGCAGGAATATTCTGTAACCGGTTTGTGCAGCTGGATTATTAGAAGTAATTACAGGGCTTCACTAACCTGCTATGGCCTTTTCCTGACTGCTGTTTTTAACCTAATCTTGTGCTAAAATGTTTTGTAATATCTTGTATAAACAAGCAAATACTTGGCAGTTGTTCATCCTAAGTAAACCTGGTCAGCCATTTATGGAGTTGTTACTATAGTAATAGTGTTATAGGGGGGTGCCTATTGTGACCATTGCAACGTGTGTGCATTACTTTCACTCCCAACTATGTTTAACATTTGAAGCAGAAATGAAAGTTCACATGCTACTTGGTTCTTGAGGTAGTTATGTGAATGTCCTGGGGAGACGTGTTGCAGATCCTTACTTTGAGTTTCCGAAAACATTCTCCTTTCCCGTCACGTCTGTGAAGCCATTTATTGTTTCATGACGACTACAAGAAAGTCTTCATATTGGACGTAGCTAGCGGTCCTCAATGCCGCAGCTGTTCAATGAATGGAGGAAGGATTGTGCTGCAGTGAGTGTACGGAGCCGACGCCATAAGATGCTTCCTGTGCGGTTATCTAGTACTTTGCTTTAATGAGAAGCTATTCTGTTTGGCGTGCGCTTTTATTCCCAGTTATTGTCTCCATTCTGTTCTTGTTTAGTGAGCCATGTACAATGCTGCGTGAGTTTTGTCTTCTAATGAGAGCATTGTGTGTAAGCAAATAAGATGTTCTGCTTTTCAATGGTTCAGATCTTTGTTAAAGCAGCAATCCCAGTCCTTTTATTGTAACTTGAGACTGGATTTGGGGGTGTCCCTGGAACAGAACCTCGCTATTTTCAGCTCCTGGGCCCTGCCTTATTCAACATACTTACTATCAAGTTTATATCTCCCTCCAGAAGAAACAAAAATGGCTGCTAAATCTCTGGCCAATTGAAAGCTGCAACATCATTGGTTGCAAAGTCCCTATTGGGTGGCTATTTAAATCCCCTTTAGAAAACAGGAAGTAACTCCGTTAAGGTCACTGGTAACGGTGGGGTTACCCGGTGCTTTCCCCCCGGGCCGGATTAGCTGAGAATGAGTGGTTGTGTTTGCATGACATGACAAGCCGCTTCCCATTCAGCGCTACGCACAGAAAGGTAGAAAGGCGTTTTCTGTGCGGGAGAGATCGCTTCTTCATTGTCGTACCAGCCTTTCTCTTTGATTATACAGACACTGTTCTCATGACTAAAGAACATTGCGGTATTGATATTGGCATTAAGGCTTCCATATATTAGAGCAAACAATGGCAGCTTCTTGCTTTTTAATGGGGTTTTCGACATGTGAATTTCTTTCCTACTTATCTAAAGTCAACCATTTGGGGATGAGTTTCCATCTAAGCAGCATGTTAATGGTATTGCAGCATGTTCTCTGCTACACCAGCACCTTGTTTGCGCGGACTATTCACCCATTGCTAATGGCTGGTACTTCCCTCTTGCAGGATGAAGAGGAGTCTCTGAATGAAGTGGGTTATGACGACATCGGGGGATGCAGGAAGCAGTTGGCTCAAATTAAGGAGATGGTGGAGCTGCCTTTAAGACACCCTGCACTCTTCAAAGCCATCGGTGTGAAGGTAATATGCAGATATGAGGCATTAGGACAAGGTCTTTGGCCTAAAAGTCCTATCACTGCGGGAAGGTCTGACACCACTTGGCAAAGAGCTGTATCTTTGGGGTTTAATGAGCACACTTCATCCCTTGGATATACAGTATGTTCATGGTGCTATACGTCTCTGTGAGAAGGTCACATACTCATCTGCAGACGCCATTCAGAAGCAGCAGCTAAGCAGGGCTCTAAATATTCACTGATTTTATGTACTATATTCAGTGCTTTGGGGTACTGGTGAAGTCTAAAATACAAACCAGAATATCTGTGCAGTACACTCCATGCATTGTTACATAGTGTGTCCTGACTTCAGCCATTTTATTAAAGCCGGGATGTTCCTGCTCGTATGGAGCAGGACTGTGTCTCTTGTACTTTAATGGGCCAGTCCTTCCCAAGACCAAAGTACAGTCGTGACATGTTTTACATGTTAAATGTATGTGAAGGCAGCTTGGAAAATAAATCACAAGCCTTTTTTGCGTTCTTTTTAATGTCTCCTTAGTAGTATTGAAGTGTGTTTACGGTCTTTGCCCAGTCTTGTGATAAAATGGCTTGTAATATGTGGTTAAAACGGTTGTTCTCTTTTGTTTGCAAACACATTTTGCTGCCATTAGTCTGTACCAGAGCACATGAGAAATACAGAACAGGAAACAAGTAACAATTTTACTTTATAATTAAATCTTGCTTAGGAAACAGATGACATTCAGAATGTGTTTAAAGCAGTGTGCTTGTGTTATTTATTCCGGTCTGTGAGGCGGCCTCGGTAACACCGCTGGCGGGGGGTCTGGTAGTGAAGGCCGGAGCTCTTCAGTGGAAGGGGCAGTAGGTGAATGGAGTGGTCTCACTTCACAGGTTGTTTATGCAGCAAAGGGCTAGATAAGGCTCTTAAAGTCTGACAGTGGGACCCTTATTAATGAAACAGTTTCAGGTGGCAGGTAATAATTGAGCTGTTTCTAATGTAACTCTCTCCCGGTGCAGCCTCCTCGTGGTATCCTGCTGTACGGACCCCCGGGCACTGGCAAGACTCTGATTGCCCGAGCGGTTGCTAATGAAACTGGTGCTTTCTTCTTCCTGATTAATGGTAAGAGCCATTTCATACCACTGCGCGATGTGTACCTAATATGAAGGGAGGAGGGTTTCCTACACCCTGTGCCAGCAGCTTATTGGAAGTGAAATGTGGCCGGTGTATTTTACTTACCTGCCGGCCTTCCTCCGGCGTCGTGACGGCGCTTTGTCATGGCAATGCGTCACCATTTGACATTGTAGTGACATCCATGGAAGACTGCGGCCCTCTTAGAGGCCCTGCTCTCTTCCCCCATCAATCGGTTTCATTGCTGTGGGGAAGAGCGCCGGCCTCTAACCGCGGTGCCTGCCGCGGTGCCTGGCGCAGCACCGGCACACAGGGTTTTCCCAGTAGCACAGATACATTGAGGACACCTTGTCTGACCATGGGGAGCACCAAATGTGATGAACACGGCCCACATCACTGCCATAGGGAGCCAGCAACACTTTATAGAGCCGTATACATTACTAGCCCATTTGGCAGTGAAGGGGTTAAAAAATAGGTGTACCTGCACTTCATGCGAAGCTTTCACACATCTCGGCATTACCAGGAGACACTTAGAATATGTAACGGCTGGTTTGTTATTTCTGTCCTGTCTCGATCATTGTGAGAAGTACAAGATGCACATTGAATGGTGATGAAATAGCTCAATACACTGCTTGGGTGGATCATGTTTACATAGAGAGAGGCCCACCCATGTCCAGAATATGTATTGACCTTCCTTAACCCCGGCGCAGTTGATCCATTCTGCACGTACGATTTTGGCGCTCCTTACCTTGGCGCACAGTCCCAATGCTGCCCCCAAATCCCTCATGTAAATGATCTTAAGTGTCCGAGCAAAGAAGCGATTTATTCTGTGGCTTGTTCACCTCCACCATTCAGGCCCCGAGATCATGAGCAAGCTGGCTGGCGAGTCCGAGAGCAACCTGCGCAAAGCCTTCGAAGAGGCAGAGAAGAACGCCCCGGCCATCATCTTCATAGATGAACTGGATGCCATTGCCCCCAAGAGAGAGAAGGTGCGTCCCAAACCGTCAGCAACGAGGCGGCTTAACTTGGGCAGATGAGAAGCACGTGGCTCACCGCGTCTGATCGGCTGTAAAACCTCAGTCCCTATAAGATCCTTATAGTTTCATTTTTAGCTTTGTGCATCATCCCAAGTGTCTGCATGCCCTTACAGCCTCCGAGAGGCTGCAAGTGTCTGCATGCCCTCACAGCCTCCGAGAGGCTGCAAGTGTCTGCATGCCCTCACAGCCTCCGAGGGGCTGCAAGTGTCTGCATGCCTTTACAGCCTCCGAGAGGCTGCAAGTGTCTGCATGCCCTTACAGCGTCCGAGAGGCTGCAAGTGTCTGCATGCACTTACAGCCTCCGAGGGGCTGCAAGTGTCTGCATGCCCTTACAGCCTCCGAGGGGCTGCAAGTGTCTGCATGCCCTTACAGCCTCCGAGAGGCTGCAAGTGTCTGCATGCCCTTTCAGCCTCTGAGAGGCTGCTCCTAGAACCCTGCCCCTTCTCCGTGACCACGTTATTCCTCCCATTTCCTCTCCGCCTGTCGCCCTCCCGCTTCAGAGCATGTTCTTATCTGAAATCTGCTTCCCTCCTCTTCAAACCCTGGATATACTGTATTTGAACCTTTCAATGCTGTCCTCCAGTACAAACGTTCATGTGCAATGTTAGGATTAAACGTTTTTACTTGAACTTTAAAAAAAATGTTATGTAACCGTTCTGGTCTATCTTACAATAAGCTCGTCTCTCAACATACTTTTCCCCCCTCACTCTTTCCCTCGATGTTTAAATTGTTGAGTAAACCACGCCATACTGCCAGTCACGATCATGTATCCGAGGAATGCAGAGAATATTTATTTATTTTATACAGAACCAAGTTAATGGTAGTCTTCTTTTTAATTCAGTTAAGACGTCCTTTACATAATGCTCATATAATATTTTGCTTTGTTATTAATATTGCCAGTCCCTTGTGTCCAGGTTGAACCTTGCGTTTGATGCTCTGCTGCTTGCGATGGTGATAATGCTTTTCTACAAAGCAAAGAAAACCAGTGCAGGTTTTTGCCAGTTTGTGTTCAAATGGGGAGTAGAGGACGCTAATTTCAGTACTTTTCTTTCATACAAATTCATTCTTCTGTAATGGGGAATCCAAAAGGCAGTTTAGCAAACTTGGCTAAACAAGAAAAACATTTATTGTAAGTTAGCAATAAAAGGTGTTTTTGCAGTAAAAGGAAAGGGTTCTTTACAATAAGGGCATTTAAATTGACAATGAATTTCTCAGAGAGACTGATGGCAGATATGATGGATATCTCTAAGAAAAGGTTGGACATCTTTTTAGAAAGGAAAGGTATACAGGGATATACCAAATAAGTATACATGGGAAGGATGTTGATCCAGGGATTAATCCGATTGCCAATTCTTGGAGTGAGGAAGGAATTAATTTTCCCCTTATGAGATATTAGATAATGTGTCACTGGGGTGTTGTGTTTGCTTCCCGGTGAGTACAGATGTAGGATAACGTATCTCCTTTGTCTCAATGTAACAGCTGTAGCAGGCGTTATTACACCCGCTGGGTGTGTGCAGCTAATTGTTTTGCAATCGTGTCTTCTGCTCCCGCTCACACATTGTGTCCCCGCTCACACATTGTGTCCCCGCTCACACATTGTGTCCCCGCTCACACATTGTGTCCCCGCTCACACATTGTGTCCCCGCTCACACATTGTGTCCCCGCTACACACCACACCAGCGGGAGCAATAACGACAGCTGCAAATGTTGGTTAAACTCGGCAGGTGTCTTATCGTCCACAAAGTCTACTATGTCACTATGTAAAACTAATAACCGGGTGCTAAAGACTAAGCTATTCAGGCCAAAGTGACTGCAAACGGGTACAGCACAAGTCAAGCACACCGAGAACCAAAACAGTGGAACTGGCAAACGTGTGCGTTTAATCATTAGAGCTGCATAATAAACTGATATTCAGCATATCGGGCAACCATGTCTGGGAGAGAAGCAAATTTCTATGTTTTAACTTAAAAAATGTAATCTTGTGCTAACAAGTATCCTGAATAAAACTATATATTTATTTAATCTCCCACGTTTTCCTGTGTTGGTTAAACTGCCTTCAGAACAATGGCAAGGAATTGTATTTGTGTCCGCTCTCCTTTTGGTTCAGACACATGGTCTCTCATCCCTGTAGACCCACGGAGAGGTTGAACGCCGTATTGTGTCCCAGCTGCTAACTTTGATGGACGGACTCAAACAGAGGGCGCACGTGATTGTCATGGCTGCTACCAACCGACCCAACAGCATCGATCCAGCGCTCAGACGATTTGGTAAGTCCTGTACAGAGCAGCATTTAACAATCCTGCGGTGTCTGCTGTAACACCGTTAAGGAGCTTCATGCTACATTTGTCCCTGTTATAATAATAGCGTGTTCTTGTATAGCGCTGCTAGTTTTATGTAGGGCTTTACAGAGACATTTTGCAGGCGCAGGTCCCTGCCCCGTGGAGCTTACAATCTGTTTTTCGTGCCTGGGGCACAGGGAGATAAAGTGACTTGCCCAATGTCACAAGGAGCCGACACTGGAAAATGAACCAGGTTCCCCTGCTTCACACTCGGTGCCAGGCAGTGCCGTTACTCACTGAGCCGCCCCTCCTCAACACCTTTTTCAGCAAGTTCTGCCCTAAACTTGCACACGCGGCCTATGTTCCTTTGCGCACGCGGCCTATGTTCCTTTGCGCACGCGGCCTATGTTCCTTTGCGCACGCGGCCTATGTTCCTTTGCGCACGCGGCCTATGTTCCTTTGCGCACGTTGCATAAAACGCCTCTTGGCCTTTCTTACTCTTCTGGCAGCATAAACATTGAGAAGCTTTGAATGTTGTCACAGGTTGGCTGTCATCAAGCTAGCCACCAAAATGGTGGTATCCTGTAATACACTCCAGTTGACGACTGGTTGATGTTTATTGTAGATGAGCGGGGTGTGTCGGTGTTAGCATGGGCCTATAGACTATCTCCTCTGCTTCCGGCACACCTAAACGGTCCCCTTGACTTGTGCTGTCTCCAATCATGAGGTGACCCCTTGTGTCCTTGCAGGTCGCTTTGATCGGGAGGTTGACATTGGAATCCCTGATGCCACGGGCAGGCTGGAAATCTTACAGATCCACACTAAGAATATGAAGCTGTGTGACGACGTTGATCTGGAACAGGTTGGTAAAGAGCTGCCAGTGATTTCGCTCACACCCTTTGCTAGAAGACTATTTTTGGCTCTTTGATACTACAAGGTATTTTACCTCCCCATGTAGGACCATGCGGGACTTGCAGTCCTTGCGTTATTACATACTGGAAGTGCCTTTGAGGAAAATTGCACATAATTAAAATGCAGGGTAGGGGGGATGAGATATTCTGTGTCTCGGGGAAGAAGCTGTAATGCAGGGTAAGGGGGGGGGGGGATGAGATATCCTATGTCCCGGGGAAGAAGCTGTAATGCAGGGTATGGGGGCGTGGGGGGAGGGATGAGATATCCTGTGCCCCGGGGAAGAAGCTGTAATGCAGGGTATGGGGGGGTGGGGGGAGGGATGAGATATCCTCTGTCCCGGGGAAGAAGCTGTAATGCAGGGTATGGGGGGGGGGGGGGGGGGAGAATATCCTGTGTCTCGGGAAGAAGCTGTAATGCAGAGTAGGGGGGATGAGATATTCTGTGTCTCGGGAAGAAGCTGCTGTAATGCAGAGTAGGGGGGATGAGATATTCTGTGTCTCGGGGAAGCTGCTGTAATGCAGAGTAGGGGGGATGAGATATTCTGTGTCCCGGGGAAGAAGCTGTAATGCAGAGTAGGGGGGATGAGATATTCTGTGTCTTGGGGAAGAAGCTGTAATGCAGGGTAGGGGGGGATGAGATATCCTGTGTCCCGGGGAAGAAGCTGTAATGCAGGGTAGGGGGGATGAGATATTCTGTGTCTCAGGAAGAAGCTGTAATGCAGGGTAGGGGGGATGAGATATTCTGTGTCTCGGGGAAGAAGCTGTAATGCAGGGTAGGGGGGATGAGATATCCTCTGTCCCGGGGAAGCTGCTGTAATGCAGAGTAGGGGCGGGGGGGGGGGGGATGAGATATCCTCTGTCCAGGGGAAGCTGCTGTAATGCAGAGTAGGGGGGGATGAGATACCCTGTGCCCCGGGGAAGAAGCTGTAATGCAAGGTAGGGGGGGATGAGATATCCTCTGTCCCGGGGAAGCTGCTGTAATGCAGGGTATGTGGGGGGGGGGGGATGAGATATCCTGTGTCTCGGGAAGAAGCTGTAATGCAGAGTAGGGGGGGTTGGGGGGATGAGATATTCTGTGTCCCGGGGTAGAAGCTGTAATGCAGAGTAGGGGGGGATGAGATATTCTGTGTCCCGGGGAAGAAGCTGCTGTAATGCAGGGTTGGGGGGGATGAGATACCCTGTGTCTCGGGAAGAAGCTGTAATGCAGAGTAGGGGGGGATGAGATATCCTGTGTCCCGGGGAAGAAGCTGTAATGCAGGGTTGGGAGGGGGATGAGATACCCTGTGTCTCGGGAAGAAGCTGCTATAATGCAGAGAAATCCTCTGTCCCGGGGAAGCTGCTGTAATGCAGGGTATGTGGGGGGGGGGGGGATGAGATATCCTGTGTCTCGGGAAGAAGCTGTAATGCAGAGTAGGGGGGGTTGGGGGGATGAGATATTCTGTGTCCCGGGGTAGAAGCTGTAATGCAGAGTAGGGGGGGATGAGATATTCTGTGTCCCGGGGAAGAAGCTGCTGTAATGCAGGGTTGGGGGGGATGAGATACCCTGTGTCTCGGGAAGAAGCTGTAATGCAGAGTAGGGGGGGATGAGATATCCTGTGTCCCGGGGAAGAAGCTGTAATGCAGGGTTGGGAGGGGGATGAGATACCCTGTGTCTCGGGAAGAAGCTGCTATAATGCAGAGAAGGGGGGGATGAGATATCCTGTGTCCCGGGGAAGAAGCTGCTGTAATGCAGGGTAGGGGGGGATGAGATATTCTGTGTCTTGGGGAAGAAGCTGTAATGCAGGGTAGGGGGGATAAGATACCCTGTGTCTCGGGGAAGAAGCTGTAATGCAGAGTAGGGGGGATGAGATATTCTGTGTCCAGGGGAAGAAGCTGTAATGCAGGGTAGGGGGGGGATGAGATGTTCTGTGTCTCGGGGAAGAAGCTGTAATGCAGGGTAGGGGGGGGATGAGATATTCTGTGTCTCGGGGAAGAAGCTGTAATGCAGGGTAGGGGGGATGAGATATTCTGTGTCTCGGGAAGAAGCTGCTGTAATGCAGGGTAGGGGGGATGAGATATCCTGTGTCCCGGGGAAGAAGCTGTAATGCAGAGTAGGGGGGGTGGGGGGGATGAGATATTCTGTGTCCCGGGGAAGAAGCTGTAATGCAGAGTAAGGGGGGGGATGAGATATTCTGTGTCCCGGGGAAGAAGCTGTAATGCAGAGTAGGGGGGGGGATGAGATATTCTGTGTCCCGGGGAAGAAGCTGCAATGCAGGGTAGGGGGGATGAGATATTCTGTGTCCCGGGGAAGAAGCTGCAATGCAGGGTAGGGGGGATGAGATATTCTGTGTCTCGGGAAGAAGCTGCTGTAATGCAGAGTAGGGGGGATGAGATATTCTGTGTCCCGGGGAAGAAGCTGCAATGCAGGGTAGGGGGGATGAGATATTCTGTGTCTCGGGAAGAAGCTGCTGTAATGCAGAGTAGGGGGGATGAGATATTCTGTGTCTCGGGGAAGCTGCTGTAATGCAGGGTTGGGGGGGGGATGAGGTATCCTCTGTCCCGGGAAGAAGCTGCTGTAATGCAGGGTAGAGGTTAGGGGGCAGTGTCTGCTTTACAGAGGAACTAAACAGGTTGAGCGCTTTGAAGTCTAGATTTCTAAATTAGTCTGCGCTTATAGTGCTGGCGACGCGACTGACGTCGTCACTAGCGAAAGTTATAATTTTGTTTTCAGCGACGTCGCTGGTGATGAGGCCAGTGACGTCACGAAGGGGGCAGGCAGCGCTCTCTGATTTGTTTAGAGACAGTCACATGTGGCGACTGTCTCTAAAATATCAAATTTACCCAGCTTCAAAATTTTTGGTCACTCTGTCGCGCTTACTATAAGCGCTTGCGTCGGAGTCAATGAATTTGTTTTGGCGCGACGTCGCCAGGCACTATAAGCACAGCATTAGGCCGCTTTTATAGTAGATGGCAGTGTGCCACCGCGTGACTTAACTCGTGCGAAACCTGCACTGGAGGCATGACCATGATGTCACATGAGCGGTTCACCCTCATTGGCTGAACCGCTTACGTGACGCAGCTGTTGCGCGGCAAGATCAATTATAGATGTCTGAAAATTGGCGCGCTTGGACGCGCGCACAATTGAAAACATTCATTTGTTTTGCCGGCGTTGCGTGTGCACCGCGTGTATGATCACAGCCTAAGTAACACTGTGTGAGCTAAATGCCCTGTAGCTGTTTTGTTTCCTCTTCGCAGGTCAATTGAATTTAATAAGTGTGATCACAAATGCATGGGAAATGTAGGGGGTGTCTACGTAGTGTCTTCTGGGTGTTTAACCTTTTTATCAGTACCCCAAAGCAAGTTATTTAGACCAGAGGTTCTCAAACCTCCTTAGTGCCATGAACCAGGGGAGTTTTCTACACAACATGGGTTCTTTTCATATGCAGATTAGGGCCTGTCACCTGTGTACAAGTGCATTGGTTCTGCCTAAACCAGTGTGATCGGTGTTACCAGTGTTACCAGTGTGATCGGTGTTACCGGTGTTACCGGTGATCGGTGTTACCGGTGTTACCGGTGTTACCGGTGTTACCGGTGTGATCGGTGTGATCGGTGTGACCGGTGTGACCGGTGTGACCGGTGTGACCGGTGTGATCGGTGTTACCGGTGTGATCGGTGTTACCGGTGTGATCGGTGTTACCGGTGTTACCGGTGTGATCGGTGTTACCGGTGTGATCGGTGTTACCGGTGTTACCGGTGTGATCGGTGTTACCGGTGTGATCGGTGTTACCGGTGTGATCGGTGTTACCGGTGTGATCGGTGTTACCGGTGTGATCGGTGTGATCGGTGTTACCGGTGTTACCGGTGTGATCGGTGTTACCGGTGTGATCGGTGTTACCGGTGTGATCGGTGTTACCGGTGTGATCGGTGTTAGCCGTGGGATCGGTGTTAGCCGTGGGATCGGTGTTAGCCGTGGGATCGGTGTTAGCCGTGGGATCGGTGTTAGCCGTGGGATCGGTGTTAGCCGTGGGATCGGTGTTAGCCGTGGGATCGGTGTTAGCCGTGGGATCGGTGTTAGCCGTGGGATCGGTGTTAGCCGTGGGATCGGTGTTAGCAGTGGGATCGGTGTTAGCAGTGGAGCAGTTTAAGAACCACTTATTTATAACTATTGACTCTACCATTGACAGATCAGTCATGTCATTGTTTCCTTTTATGTTCCAGGAGTCTAGAGATCTTTGGAGAGGTTTGCTTTAGGATCATAATGTCTGCTTGTACCACAAATACATTACTCTTCTGCTTGATTTGGTGTGCCAACCGTATCCATGCCACTCAGTGCTGCTGGCTGCAGTAAAGCGTTGCAGCGCTGAGCAGTTAGACTTGCGTATCTTTCATGCCTCTGAGCAGCAGTGACAGTCAGTGCTCTCCTCTCTTCCTGCAGGTTGCTAACGAGACCCATGGACATGTGGGTGCGGATCTAGCTGCTCTGTGCTCAGAGGCGGCTCTCCAGGCCATCCGGAAGAAGATGGACCTCATAGACTTGGAGGACGAAACTATTGATGCTGAAGTGATGAATTCGCTGGCTGTCACTATGGACGACTTCAGGGTAAGCGCGGGGGACTCCTCTCCTGGGACAGGAACAGGCTGAGAAGATATTCAGGATAATTACATGTTATTAAGGAAGCTGTGCTTGCCTGGGATGGACTCCTGACGGATATAAGATAATGTTTTACAAACGTACACTTGGCAGATCCAGCTGGTTACCCAGCTGCCAGCGAGACGTAGCAGAGTACTGTTACTCCTACCCTGAGGGAGGTTTGCAGCAGTTATTACTGCGCACTCTTACCTGCCACACGTTCTTGCATTGTCTGTGTTCGCAATGTCCCTGCACATGATTCTGGTACACAATGCACATGTTTTCTGTACACAACACACCTGCTGTGATTCAGTCATTGTCACACAGAGCAGATCATTTAGACAATTGTAACTTATTCACAGAATTGTCTGAAACAAAACACTTCTTAGGGTTATAGCTTGTAGTGCCGGTGACGTCACGCTGCGGTCGCGGGAGAAATCTAATTGAGATGACTTCCAATGACCGCTTCGTCGTGCTGCTTTTACTATAAGGGCACGCGACGGCGGCAATACATTTGTTTTGCCGCACCGTCGCCGGTACTAGAAGCGCAGCCTTTAAGAAAGCGCACTAATATTTAAGAGCAAGGCTGAAATCTACAAAAGATGCAGATTTTGGTGTTTTTAAAATAACGTTCCACGTGCCTTGGTAAGAATTCCCCCCTCGCGACCTGAAGCAGTGACCTAGTAACCGCTAGCAAGTATCCACACAAGAGGCGGCAGACACGAGGGGTTAGCAGCTGGCTTCTATCCCCCCTATCACACACGGAGAAAACATTGCAGTTGTACACTAATGTAGCGGCTTTGTGGGGAGTGTTTTGTATCTACCATGTTGTATTATAGTGAGGAAATCTCCTTTACCTTCCATACCTGATAACGGCTCTGTGCGCAGTGATCTGCAGCACACGGTATACATTGCTAAATATCCTTTTATCTAACCTGCCAGTGGGCGCTGAGCCAGAGTAACCCATCAGCGCTGCGCGAGACGGTGGTGGAGGTACCACAGGTCACCTGGGAGGACATTGGTGGCCTGGAAGACGTGAAGCGGGAGCTCCAGGAGCTGGTGCAGGTGAGTGTGGGCTGTGTAAATGAGCTGGTGCAGGTGAGTGTGGGCTGTGTAAATTGAGCTGGTGCAGGTGAGTGTGGGCTGTGTAAATGAGCTGGTGCAGGTGAGTGTGGGCTGTGTAAATGAGCTGGTGCAGGTGAGTGTGGGCTGTGTAAATGAGCTGGTGCAGGTGAGTGTGGGCTGTGTAAATGAGCTGGTGCAGGTGAGTGTGGGCTGTGTAAATGTGCTGGTGCAGGTGAGTGTGGGCTGTGTAAATGAGCTGGTGCAGGTGAGTGGGCTGTGTAAATGTGCTGGTGCAGGTGAGTGTGGGCTGTGTAAATGAGCTGGTGCAGGTGAGTGAGGGCTGTGTAAATGAGCTGGTGCAGGTGAGTGTGGGCTGTGTAAATGTGCTGGTGCAGGTGAGTGGGCTGTGTAAATGAGCTGGTGCAGGTGAGTGTGGGCTGTGTAAATGTGCTGGTGCAGGTGAGTGTGGGCTGTGTAAATGTGCTGGTGCAGGTGAGTGTGGGCTGTGTAAATGAGCTGGTGCAGGTGAGTGTGGGCTGTGTAAATGTGCTGGTGCAGGTGAGTGTGGGCTGTGTAAATGAGCTGGTGCAGGTGAGTGTGGGCTGTGTAAATGAGCTGGTGCAGGTGAGTGAGGGCTGTGTAAATGTGCTGGTGCAGGTGAGTGTGGGCTGTGTAAATGAGCTGGTGCAGGTGAGTGTGGGCTGTGTAAATGTGCTGGTGCAGGTGAGTGTGGGCTGTGTAAATGTGCTGGTGCAGGTGAGTGTGGGCTGTGTAAATGTGCTGGTGCAGGTGAGTGTGGGCTGTGTAAATGTGCACATTACACAGTAGCTTATTGTACATTGCCATGCCAATGCTGACTGTCACTTGCTGCCATTGCCAGTCCTGCTCCGGAACATGGAATACTTTATATTATGCAGCAGGAGAAGGATAAAGTAGAATGATAGCAGTGTCCGTGTCAGAAGAGCGCAGGATAATGTATTGATGCCAAGCGGTTATTGGTGGCGTTAGAATCTTATCAGATCTTAACTGACACCAACATTTCAGGGCAGTTTGGGCTGATCTTGGCCTCCTGGCCAAAACCTGCTGGCAGGTTCCAACCTTGGTCTTGCTTTGTCTGTCTCCTACTGTATATCCTCAATTGAGCACCGTTTCCCTCATTTCAGTACCCCGTGGAGCATCCAGACAAGTTCCTGAAGTTCGGGATGACCCCATCCAAGGGTGTGCTCTTCTACGGGCCACCCGGTTGTGGTAAGACTCTGCTGGCCAAGGCCATTGCCAACGAATGCCAGGCCAACTTCATCTCCATCAAAGGGCCTGAGCTGCTCACCATGTGGTTCGGAGAGTCCGAAGCCAACGTCAGAGAGATTTTTGACAAGGTAAGAGCAGGCCGCCTCTCCTGCAGAATGTGTTGTGTAGATTCTGTGTGTAGACGCATCTACTTTGCTTTCACTTTAGTCACCAAAGTGAAATAAAATCAGATATTGGTAGTTTTTTGATACTTCTCCCTCCTCCATACATCAGAAGGGTTGCTACTTTAATCTCACTCTCGCCGCCTCCTCTCCCACTCCCCAGGCTCGTCAGGCTGCACCCTGCGTCCTCTTCTTTGATGAGCTGGACTCCATCGCCAAGGCCCGAGGTGGCAACATTGGCGACGGTGGTGGAGCCGCCGACCGAGTCATTAACCAGATCTTGACAGAAATGGATGGCATGTCCACCAAGAAGAATGTCTTCATCATTGGAGCCACCAACCGGCCTGACATCATCGACCCTGCAATCCTGCGCCCGGGCCGTCTGGACCAGCTCATCTACATCCCGCTGCCCGACGAGAAGTCACGCATGAACATCCTTAAGGCCAACCTGAGGAAGTCTCCTATTGCCAAGGCACGTCCCGCCCTCCCCCCCCCCCCCCCTCTGTACCTGTCACTTGGTGTACAGATGTAGCTCTCTGCACTGTTTCCCGAGGTCACACACAGGTCCCGTTATAACATACAGTAGCAGACATTCCATAGGATGCAATGGCTGTACTGGTGCACATTCTAACCATATACCCCACCAGAGGCGGCAATGACGTGTGCTACATCTGTTCTTTTTAACCTATTCATGGCTGGAGAAGCCAGCAACGCAAAGAGCTGAAGGGTTCAAAGGAGCAGATACCAAAGGCACTTCTGTCAGCAACTCCCCTGCACATTAATTATAACCCTCATTTTATGGTGTGTGTGTGTGTGTGTGTGTGTGTGTGTGTGTGTGTGTGTGTGTGTGTGTGTGTGTGTGTGTGTGTGTGTGTGTGTGTGTGTGTGTGTGTGTGTGTGTGTGTGTGTGTGTGTGTGTGTGTGTGTGTGTGTGTGTGTGTGTGTGTGTATATACAGGAGCAATGTTCTATTCACAATCAGCGAGTCGCTCGTTCCATGTGCACTTTATTTTCTTACAAAGTTATTGTGGCCGTGGGCTCAGAATCGGGGTACACTGGAGCCCGCATAGACATGGTAATGTGCACGGGTGGAAATGCCGCCTGAGGTGGCAATTCCCTTCAGTTCCTATTCGGTTTTGTATCATCACTGTGCTGCTTGATGTGCCTGTCACTAAAGGGGTTAACCACTTAAGTGCCAGAAGAACTAGGCAATAAAGCGGTTAAAGTCGCATGGTAGCCAATGGGCTCTTCACCTCCTCTCTGCAGCTGCTCTGGTGCCAGTGCTTGTAATAAGGCTTTGCTTGGAGAGCTGCCCTCATCGTGTTAATGCTCGTCCTGTCTTGTAGGATGTGGACCTGGACTTCCTGGCCAAGATGACCAATGGCTTTTCCGGCGCTGACCTGACGGAGATCTGTCAGCGCGCCTGCAAATTGGCCATTCGTGAATCCATTGAGAATGAGATCAGGAGAGAGCGCGAGAGGCAGACTAACCCTGCAGCGATGGTATGTACTCCAATCCTGCGACCCAGAAACCATGGCCGTGGAAACGGACATCACATCTCGTGGAATTGTGCTACTCCGTGCGTTATGCCCCTTCCGGTCCGTGCCCCCTGCACTGTGCCGTGTTCTTTGACACACGAGATTATGGCAGCAGTAATGTTGGCACTCCTATAATGGGGAGCCTTTACATGTCTCTTGTAGCCCGGAGGTTGCCTGTATCACCTGGCTTCCCTGCTACGAGAAGTGTTCCTCACAGCCTTACACTTGTAATCAGGCCGGCAGCTAACACAATCACTGCAGAGCTTTATGGTCTTTCTCCAACTCCGTTCTAACCTGGGGGGCAAACAGCGGTTCCTGTGCCCTTAATGTGCGCGCTGCAGTACCAAATACTGAAGGCCGGCTTCAGCATAGTCACAATATGAGACTGGTAAAAGGAGTCCCCGGTCTCCCGACACTGGCTTTAAATACAGAAGCACATGAATGGGGAGTAATCCGGGAAGCTCTTCTTTGGTTATTTGCAACTATTTCATGCAGTAAATTGCTCTGAAAGTGCATTTTCATGGCAGCTCCTTTTATATGTGCGCTTTCAGAGGTCACCTTTGCCTTGTTTAGATATAAAACGACAGGAGTGTGATTATCACCAAATGGTACAAATCTCAGGGATTGGAGAAGCAGGCATGTATATCAGGAGAATAAATTGTACGGGGTCAACAACGTGGACAACGGCAGCCTGCTTTCTGCCGTCACTAATCTATTCCCCCCGCCCCCATCACATGGCGTATAAACTCCTGCCGTGTCTTATACTGTCACTTTCTGATGTCACTAATCTATTCCCCCCGCCCCATCACATGGCGTATAACCTCCTGCCGTGTCTTATACTGTCACTTTCTGATGTCACTAATCTATTCCCCCCGCCCCATCACATGGCGTATAAACTCCTGCCGTGTTTTATACGGTCACTTTCTGATGTCACTAATCTATTCCCCCCGCCCCATCACATGGCGTATAAACTCCTGCCGTGTTTTATACGGTCACTTTCTGATGTCACTAATCTATTCCCCCCGCCCCCATCACATGGCGTATAACCTCCTGCCGTGTTTTATACGGTCACTTTCTGATGTCACTAATCTATTCCCCCCGCCCCCATCACATGGCGTATAACCTCCTGCCGTGTTTTATACGGTCACTTTCTGATGTCACTAATCTATTCCCCCCGCCCCCATCACATGGCGTATAAACTCCTGCCGTGTTTTATACGGTCACTTTCTGATGTCACTAATCTATTCCCCCCGCCCCCATCACATGGCGTATAACCTCCTGCCGTGTCTTATACGGTCACTTTCTGATGTCACTAATCTATTCCCCCCGCCCCCATCACATGGCGTATAACCTCCTGCCGTGTTTTATACGGTCACTTTCTGATGTCACTAATCTATTCCCCCCGCCCCCATCACATGGCGTATAACCTCCTGCCGTGTTTTATACGGTCACTTTCTGATGTCACTAATCTATTCCCCCCGCCCCCATCACATGGCGTATAAACTCCTGCCGTGTTTTATACGGTCACTTTCTGATGTCACTAATCTATTCCCCCCGCCCCCATCACATGGCGTATAACCTCCTGCCGTGTCTTATACGGTCACTTTCTGATGTCACTAATCTATTCCCCCCGCCCCCATCACATGGCGTATAAACTCCTGCCGTGTCTTATACGGTCACTTTCTGATGTCACTAATCTATTCCCCCCGCCCCCATCACATGGCGTATAAACTCCTGCCGTGTTTTATACGGTCACTTTCTGATGTCACTAATCTATTCCCCCCGCCCCATCACATGGCGTATAAACTCCTGCCGTGTTTTATACGGTCACTTTCTGATGTCACTAATCTATTCCCCCCGCCCCATCACATGGCGTATAAACTCCTGCCGTGTCTTATACGGTCACTTTCTGATGTCACTAATCTATTCCCCCCGCCCCATCACATGGCGTATAAACTCCTGCCGTGTCTTATACGGTCACTTTCTGATGTCACTAATCTATTCCCCCCGCCCCATCACATGGCGTATAAACTCCTGCCGTGTCTTATACGGTCACTTTCTGATGTCACTAATCTATTCCCCCCGCCCCCATCACATGGCGTATAACCTCCTGCCGTGTCTTATACGGTCACTTTCTGATGTCACTAATCTATTCCCCCCGCCCCATCACATGGCGTATAAACTCCTGCCGTGTCTTATACGGTCACTTTCTGATGTCACTAATCTATTCCCCCCGCCCCCATCACATGGCGTATAACCTCCTGCCGTGTCTTATACGGTCACTTTCTGATGTCACTAATCTATTCCCCCCGCCCCCATCACATGGCGTATAACCTCCTGCCGTGTCTTATACGGTCACTTTCTGATGTCACTAATCTATTCCCCCCGCCCCCATCACATGGCGTATAAACTCCTGCCGTGTCTTATACTGTCACTTTCTTGCTGGAAAGCTTATTACGGTTCATGTATGGCTCGGTTGAATCTTGGGCATTCATGAAGCTGCATTTTTTTTTTTGTCTTGACTATACATTCGGCAGCCGTGCGTGTCCCAGACTCAGGCCCTTTCTGTCCCCTGTCTGCAGGAGGTGGAGGAGGATGACCCCGTGCCTGAAATCCGCCGGGATCACTTTGAGGAGGCCATGCGCTTTGCTCGCCGCTCCGTCAGCGACAACGACATCAGGAAGTACGAGATGTTCGCACAGACCCTGCAGCAGAGCCGCGGCTTCGGCAGCTTCAGGTAATGTGGTCACGGAGGCAGCAGTGATGTGAGCACGCCGCTGAGCGGGCACTGCTCCTGATGTGGGGTCTAAATACATGTGCAGTACGCCTATAACCTGATGTTTGTAGTGTAGACTTCACTCAGCCTGGGCCGTCTGTAAACTCTAAACTGAGACCCTTTTACTTTCTCTAAGTTCATACAATGTGCTACAGTTTTCTCTTAATCCTGTTCATGGTGGATTTTGCACCTCCAACACAATGTGAACATGGTGTACAGGCAGTCCTCGGTTATCCGACACAATGCGTTACGCAAAATGGCGTTGGATAGCGAAACGTTGTAAAGCGAAACACGTTTTCCCGTAGGAACACTGTTTAAATGGAAGGTTCCGTTCCTGAAGGCATTTTTAACACTAAAATACACCAAATATTTTACGCAGGCAATAAGATATGCAGCACACACATAAATTATATCGTGTATATACTGTATTATATATATATAATATAACATAATAAATAATATATTATATAGTATAATATAATATTATATAGTATAATATAATATTATATATATGCTCTTACGACACTTTGCAACGTTGTTTGTGTGTGTGTATACACACACACATACACACATACACACATACACACACACACACACACACACACACACATACACACAAACAACGTTGCAAAGCGTTGTAAGAGCGTTGGATAAGCCGTTTTGGCGTTGTAAAAATGTATGCATTGCATAGTGTTGGATAAGCCATTCGTTGTAAAGCGAGGACTGCCTGTATTTATAAATGGCCTGCATTTCCAGCCAACCTCAGCGCCTTTCTCTTAGAGATTGGGACAGTATACTTGCATTCAACCAGGCAGCATGTTCTTTATCAGTTGACTTTTCACCTGCATTAATTGCTGCTCAAGTTCACAAAACCTAGAAGAACTGGCTTACTCAGCACACATCTTACAATGCGAGAAGCAAAGCTGGTTTTGGTACTACATTACGTTTCTTCCGGGTCTTTAAATGGGGCAGGGCGGGGGGTTAGGTTAGTGACGATTGGAATAAGGATAAGGAAGTCCTAATCATGTTTATGAACAAACTTTACAAATGATTTATATACAACTGACAATGATCCTCCTGCTGAGTATCTGCACGTCTGTCCCTTCTCAGGTTCCCCTCGAGCAGCCAGGGAGGAGCTGGCCCGAGCCAAGGTGCCGGAGGAGGCAGCAGCGGCAACCCCTATACCGAAGACAACGACGACGACCTCTACGGCTAAAATGCCCCCCGACGCCGTCCGCGTTGTACAGCAAAAGAAATTCCTACGTTAATGGACACTCTGCTTTTCATTCCTCAGTCAGAAAGAGCGCAGCTGCGCCCCCCACTCCTTCCAAATTATTGTTTTGTTACATGGGCTCAAGGAGAGGGGAGTCGAGTCTCACAGGATGCGGGCAAACACGTTCCTTTCTCTTTCTCCCTCCCCATTGCCGAAGCAGCACTGTGATTGCTAAGAGATGTAGAGGGCAGGTTGGTGAGCATCGCTCCTCCGTGTCACATCCGACCCCTTCAGCGCCGGAAGAGGCCTGCGATGTATTGTTTGACATCTCCGACCCATATCTTGACTGCCTTCAACCCCTCGTCAAACATGAAATAGCTACAGTGACTTCCGATGGCTGCTGTCAAGATTGACCGTTTTGTTTCCAGGGTGGCAAACAGTGTGTTGCTGGCCTCTCCGGCAGCAAAAGGGTTAAGCTTGAGGTAGTGGTAGCATTAGCAGGAGGATCAAGCAACAAATCCTGCTGCCCATAGTACTGCAGGCCTCTCCAGCTCCGAAGGGTTAACCATCTGTACAGCGGGGAAAACGCAAGCCCGTGTCTGAAATGAAAAGCATCGTACAGAAAAATAAAACATACCGTGAAATTTCTTCTTTTTTTTTTTCTTTTTTTTTTGCGGGGTATCTGGCATAATGTTATTGGATTTAAATAAAACGAAATAAAAACACGCAGGTTGACGTCTAATGTGAGAATAAACTGACTGATCACTGATCTCTGTCTATTATGTTTTACTAACGCAGTAGCGCAAGTTGGAAAAAGGTAAACACCCATAGTTTAACCTGGCAAATCGGATCAATGCCGTGCCTATCTGTAACTTTCTTTAGTGTAGCCCTGTATACCTTTGCTTTATAAGAAGATGTATAATCTTCTCCAATGTATTTATGGTATCTGTGTCCAAGGCAGCAAGCTGTACTTATTCACTGACCCTTTGGTATAGAAAAGTTCTTATGAGACTGTCTTTAGTGGATGACCGTGGGCCTGTTTATAATTGTACAGTCCTCATGCTACAATACCTAGCCCGTTCCTTCTGGATATAGTTGGTAGGCTTAGCTGCCCTTATTCGTGCGTTCTCTGCACTACCACTGGATCGTGTGGAAAAAATCTATGCTTTTGGAGCTGCAGAGACAGTGAAACGTGTTGGGTCTTTTTGGACCATTGTGCTCTCCGTAGTTGGCACTATTGGCATTCTCCCAGATAAGAGTTCCCACAGTCCGACGCTGCACGTAGGAGGGATGCGATGCGCAAGTGTCCTCCAGCCATCGGATAACATCAGCTGGTCAGCGGGAGCTGTGCCTTCACAACTTTGGAAGAAGGGCACGGGGTGTCCCATCAACATCCAAGACTCGTTGATCTTGGAAGTTTTGTAAGTGTGATTCTGTTTGCGTGTCTGTTACATGTTTGCAGTTTTACACTGCCTTTCCCCTTTCTTTCCTTGGTGATTATACACACTGAGGCTATTCCGGTGAGACCAACCCAAAACATTCTTTCTAAGGCCACAATTCAATTGTCTTCAGAACCTTATTTTTTTTTTTTTGCCACCAGACAAAACAAATCATCTGATAAAACACGTCAGATACCTCATTGCTTCGTCAAGCAATGAGTACTATGACTTGTCAGAGTCCATAGAGGCACTGCCATGGGCAAGATTGCACATGCGTCCACTTCAGGCAGAAGTCCTAATGGTGTGGGACAGACACAAGGTCACTAAAGAAGCACTTCTTGCTATCATTAGGACTTCTCTGAGGTGGCAACTGGGCAGCAATCTGCGAGCAGGATGTCCCTGGGAAAATCCAGAGTGGACAGGGCTCACCACAGATGCCAGTTAATTCAGATGGGGAGCAGACTGGCAGAAACACGATTCAAGGGCAATGGTATCAAGTAGAAAGAAGATTGCCATCAAACCTGCTAGAACTAAGGGCTGTCTTCAAAGTGCTGGAAACGTTCCAAGCGCAGTTGAAAGACAAGCCAATCAGACTGCAGACGTGCTGAAAGCAAGACACAATATCAGCAGTACATATCAGAATTATAAGGAATAACAAAAGGGCAATCAAATTGGCAAAATAGTTAATGAAAAGGATTACAATAGAAAGTAAGATCAACCCTAAAATGTTCTTTAAGTACCGATATAACTAAAAATAAATAAATGAGAAAAGAAAATATAGGACCCTTTCAGTGTGAGATGGGTAGGCAGATTATTGGATATAAGGAAAAAGCTGAGGTATTCAACAAATTCTTTGCCTCTGTGTTTACCAGGGAAGAATCGATTGCAATAGTAGTGACGCAGGAGGAAGCCACAGCATCTATATTGACAAACAATTGGTTAACTGAGGAAGAAGTTCATAAGCGCCTTGAAAAAATTCAAGTAAATAAGGCACCTGGCCCCGATGGCATACATCCAAGAGTTCTCAAGGAGTTATGTTCAGTAATAGCCAAACCATTACCTTTAATGTGTAAAATATATGTAAAACCAATTATTTATAATGATTATTCTAAAGATGGAACCAAAAACAGGTAGGGCTCTTGTAAAGCGAAGTGTGCATTATTATAAATACTTTTTGTTGGTTTTATTCATTGAAAATCACATAACGGTAGTTAGTAACTAACGTGTGTGTGTGTGTGTGTGTGTGTGTGTGTGTGTGTGTGTGTGTGTGTGTGTAAAAAAAAAAAAGTGACAAAAACCCTCCACAGCAACGCCCTATGTGATAATGGTGAAAGGCGGGGTTGCAGACCTGCCTAAGACATGCAAATGAGCATACAGTTAATTTCCATTTGAGACACACACACTCTCTACTATAAAGATGGAATAAAGAAAGGTATGGCTCTTATACTGCCATGTGTGCATCCACTATGGGCACCAAAGACAGATGCACAGACACCACAGATGAATATGCCTGCCAGACTCCTGACCTCTCAGGTCCTAACCAACCAGACTAATCCTAAAGGAAAGAAACAAATTCAATATTCAAGCCTGTTGGGGCTCACGGTTTTAATTCATATATCCAAGAACCCTTCCTGCCAGACCGGCAATGAGTCCATTAACATGCCCATATGTTATGGAAGAATGTGCTGAGGGGTATTTTTTTTCTCCCATCTCTGTTCTTCAAAGTGCACCCTGCAGGGTTGGTGCCCCTGTGTTCTGGGAAGTCTGGAGATGAAAAGCCTCAGAGATCCTAGGTGTTAGGGTGAGCGGGATATTGTAAGTACCAGATACCGGTGTGAAGAATGGGCTCTCCACACTTGGTAGCCAAACCCCAAATCTACTGTCGCCAGGTAAGGGGTTGGGTCCGGTATGTAAGGAGCTCGGGTGCGAGGTTAGCACATGCTCTGTGCAAACCGGGAGGCAACTTCTGCCCTGTTTGTAAGGTACTGGCAAGTCGGGGATAGGTGGGGAAAATTATTCCCAAGAGAGGATTGGGTGTAGATGTTAAGTATAGGACCCTTAACCCTATAAAAATGCCTGAAGCCCAGTCCCAGTCAGATTCATCTCAGATTTTACCAAGAAGCGTCCAAGTACAGCGTCAGCGGTTCCGGAGTGTGAGGGGTTAACTACATCGTAACCAAGGATTGCACCCCTCTTCCAGAATTCGTTTGAGCTAAGGATTCCCGAACGAATCCTGTAAGGACATTACGAAAGACTTCCTTTTGGTGGAGATAGCGGTCTGGCAAGTTGCGCCCCTAGCCAAGGACTGACGCACGGCTCACATCGCGCACCCACTTGCAGGGGTGCCCAGACTTTGTTTCGTTCCGTGGACATTTTATTTTGTTTCCCCATCCCAGTAAGTGTATATTGACTGTAATTGTGAAGTATTGTGTGTGTTTGTAATTTATTTCCTTTCCTTTCAATTTATTTTACTCATCTTGTGTGCTCAGTCCAGAATCCCGGTATAATTTGTTGGTAAGCCCGGGTCTACCGTGACAGATGGTACCACCATATGCAATGTCTCTGTGTTGCAGGTATCTGGTCCCAGATCACCTGAGGCCAGGATGCAGCCACGTCCTGGCTGTGTCCCTCACTTTAATGCTACAGGGGCAGTGTCCCTATCTATGGGCCTGTCCCTGCAGCAACCACAAGTTGAGGGGAGTCGGGGCCTAGCTGGGGCCTAACGGGGTATCTGGCCTAGTGCAGGAGCCACAGACCCCTGCACACAAAACCTACCCCTTCCTTGTCCCAGCTCCGACTGGCGTGGTCTGCAGTGCGCAAAATGTATCCACAGCTGAGCAGGGGATTCTCTTAGCCCTATTGGCTGTTGTGCCTCACGTGATCCTGCAGCCCCAGTGGCTGCTGGGGGTTGTAGTTCTCCGTTGAGCCTTCCCTGCATTAGCCGCCGCTTGCGCTAACTTCTGCGCATGCGTGCGCTCCCTTCTAATGGCGCGCACCAACATGGCGGTGCCCTTCAGAGAGAGCCGCCGGAGCAACTGGCGAGCCGATCGCCGCTCCCTACTCCCCCGCAGTGCCGCCCGCACCTGTCCCTGCCTCTGCTGTCAGGCGCGACCGCGCCGGGAGGTAAGGGAACACGGGGCACCAGGGGGACCATGCTATACATGGATATCACATCTCCTGAAGAGAACAATCAAAAGTGATAATAAATCACCTTGATGTCATCTCACTGGAGGAAAACATATATAGCAAATATTGGAATAACTATCCATAACTCACAAAATATCATAAGACTGTCTTCAATGAATAAAATCTTGGATAAACCTTGCCCACTCCTTGAGCCGCCACGACTTTATAATGGCGTGTCCAGCCGCTGATACAGATGTCCAGTAGCAACAAAGACAGAAAGCAGCGCACGGCCGGCAGCCAGGCGGTATAAAAATAATAATCTTTATTCAATAATAAACATCACCGCAGGAGGAGTGCAACCTGCTACGCGTTCCGGGCACAAAGTCCTTTAGCGAGGACCACCTTTTTGCGGCCAAGTTCTGAGAATTGAACGTAGCGGTCGCGCCTGGGATTTTAAGCCGATTTTCGTTCCAGGGCATTTGGAGCCAAGTTCCGGTCAAGGTAAAACTCTGTTTTAGAGCGCACAGAAGCTAGGAAAGTCCATTTTTTTAGCCCAGTTACCAAGTAAGTGTGTCTTTTCTTATGTAGTTTGTGTATCATTGTGTGTATGCCTATTTATGCAAATAAATCACAATTTATTTCACTTTACCAGTTTTGCTCAATGTATGATCCTGGTAAAAAGGTGTAAATGCCTGGTCTCCCGGGACCCCGCTCTCCTCCCCCCCTCCCCCCCGCCTGGGGACAACCAATTCATGTAAGGGGCTAAAAACCTTAATTGGTTTACAGGATGGGATCACTCTGGTATTTCCCAGTGATGTCACTATATGGTGATAGATGAGTATATATAGCTCCACCCAATGTTCTAGAAGCAGGTTCCTCAGAGTTCAGGTAGAGGGCCTCACCGTGAGTCATGTGTAAATGTTTACGTGTATAGTTGTGTGTATTAAGGATGTTCTGTCACTATTTATTGTTTTCAGTTAAGTAACGTGTCCTATATAGTTAGTGCCTATAGTAATGGCCCAAGATTGTTCTCATTCAGTAAAGGAGAGCTCAGGAGTAATAGCTCCGAAGCATAATTGGATCGGCCCCGCCAGAAGGTCCTTAGTAAACACCCGATCCAATATGCATGGACAAGGTATGCAGTACACAGTAACCGGATCCTGACCCCACAAAGCAGAGTGTATTCCCAACAGGGGCCCACTTGCGCTGGGGGGCTATTGACACTATGCAGGAGATTACATTAGTATTGGTTACATTGGCAAACAAGCATAAGTACCTCTCCAGGTAGGAGCGAGAGCCAACATCGGAAGAAGCAGAGAGGGACCATATTATTTGCTACCAGCTAATGTCCGAAGTCGTGTCTATTGTATGGCTCTTGTTTGTACTATAAAAGTTCCTGGAGGACATCATTATTCTATCTGCAAATACACGCCCAGCCCGCACTGACCCAGCACCTTGACCAGGTCTGAGGGACTGAGCCCAGCCTGCACTGACCCAGCACCCTGACCAGGTCTGAGAGACTGAGCCCAGCCTGCACTGACCCAGCACCCTGACCAGGTCTGAGAGACTGAGCCCAGCCTGCACTGACCCAGCACCCTGACCAGGTCTGAGAGACTGAGCCCAGTCTGCACCCTGACCAGGACCGAGAGACTGAGCCCAGCCTGCACTGACCCAGCACCCTGACCAGGTCTGAGAGTGAGCACAGCCTGCACTGACCCAGCACCCTGACCAGGTCTGAGAGACTGAGCCCAGCCTGCACTGACTCAGCACCCTGACCAGGTCTGAGAGTGAGCACAGCCTGCACTGACCCAGCACCCTGACCAGGTCTGAGAGACTGAGCCCAGCCTGCACTGACTCAGCACCCTGACCAGGTCTGAGAGACTGAGCCCAGCCTGCACCGACCCAGCACCCTGACCAGGTCTGAGAGACTGAGCCCAGCTTGCACCCGCCCAGCACCCTGACCAGGTCTGAGAGACTGAGCACTGCCTGCACCCAGCACCCTGACCAGGTCTGAGAGACTGAGCCCAGCACCCTGACCAGGTCTGAGAGACTGTGCCCAGTCTGCACTGACCCAGCACCCTGACCAGGTCTGAGAGACTGAACCCAGCCTGCACTGACCCAGCACCCTGACCAGATCTGAGAGACTGAACCCAGCCTGCACTGACCCAGCACCTTGACCAGGTCTGAGAGACTGTGCCCAGTCTGCACTGACCCAGCACCCTGACCAAGTCTGAGAGACTGAGCCCAGCCTGCACTGACCCAGCACCCTGACCAGGTCTGAGAGACTGAGCCCAGTCTGCACCGACCCAGCACCCTGACCAGGTCTGAGAGACTGAGCCCAGCCTGCACTGACCCAGCACCCTGACCAGGTCTGAGAGACTGAGCCCAGCCTGCACTGGCCCAGCACCCTGACCCGGTGTGAGAGACTGAGCCCAGCCTGCACTGACCCAGCACCCTGAACAGGTCAGGGAGACTGATCCCAGCCTGCACTGACCCAGCACCCTGACCAGGTCTGAGAGACTGAGCACAGCCTGCCCCCACCCAGCACCCTGACCAGGTCTGAGAGACTGAGCCCAGCCTGCACTGACCCAGCACCCTGACCAGGTCTGAGAGACTGAGCCCAGCCTGCACTGACCCAGCACCCTGACCAGGTCTGAGAGACTGAGCCCAGCCTGCACCCAGCACCCTGACCAGGTCTGAGACTGAGCACTTCCATCTATATAGTTCAAGTCGATGTAAACTCTTTTAGCACCAGGCGAGAAGGGCTACTTATCCTTCTCCACTTCCTTCTGTCTACCGTAACATGTTGATATGGCTTTTTACTCTTGTATAAATATGCTGTTTCATTGTGGAAAATCATTAAATAAATAGTAATAGAGATTCGCTGTAATAACGCCCTCAGGTGCTGGAGGATTGGTACTTCCATGTCTCATTATACAGTGCAAGGCAACACAACTTAATCAACTGCCCTATTGCCACCTGGGCCGTGAGAAGATCGTGGTTATTGAAGTGGAGGTCACTAACCTTCTCATATCCAAACCTGATGTGGCTACCCAAAAAGTATAGACTTTAATTTAAAGTCTCTTGTCCAGTTGTATTAAAATTTGGGACCCAAATTGCTTTAAAGTGAAAAACATATCTCCCATGCATGTCATGATTCCAGCATTTTCCCCTGACCTAAATCTGATGCATTAATGATAATTGGTCCTCCAAAATTAATAGCGGTTGATATATGTTTTATGTAACCCATTTATTAATAAAGTTATTTGTTATTAATTGTAGCCGGGTCCCCCTTTAACCTCGGGCCGAGTGGGGGGAGGGGGAAGGCTGCAGGCTGGTGATTGGAAGGTAGCGCTGAGGAGGTATCTTTGTTCTCTTTCTTCGCTGGTCTTTCCATGGCACTGTGTACTCGGATTGATCAGTGTGTGTATCGCTCATGACTTGATTTTCGGAGGAGGGTCATTTAAGTCGCCTTGTTCTATTTTTTAAGCTTAGTTTTGGCGTCGCATTTCCTGCTTTTTTGCTCCGACCTCGAAGGAGAACCCATTTGTCACTATTAAAGCCAGACGGCGGCATTGCTCATCCCTGGGATATCTGTCTGCGCCAACCATAGCGACCAGACTTTTTGGAAATTTGTGCCAGTGTCGTTGACCAGACTTGTCAACTTCTCCATCTGGCAAGCGAACCAAATTCTGTTCCGGATTTTATCTATTGATGGAATTGCGTTCTGGTTCCACAGTGCTGCGGTCTCGCACCTCATTACCGTGGCAAAATGTGCTATTAATTTGTTGCCCGATCTAGAGACCTCATCTGTGGGCTTACCCAACAGGAACACCCATGGGTCCAGCTGAATTTTGAGGCCTAAAAATATCCTCTGTAGCCAATCTCTAATTTGTGTCCAGACAGGCATGAGTCGTGGACAAGACCACAGCATATGTACCAGATCTCCCCGTTCCCCGCACTGTCTGGGACAGAGCGGGGAAGCACCCGCGACAAATTTTGCTAATCTAACTGGGGTGAGATACCACCTCATTAGTACCTTATATGAGTTCTCCTTCAATGTCGTACATATCGAACTACTGGCCGCAGCCTTGAAGATTGCTGTCCAGTCATCGTCTTCTAATGGTCCTGTCAAGTCCGTCTCCCATTGTGCCATGAACCTGGTTTTATGTGAGCTGTCTATGTTTACCCTGACCACCTCTCTGTAAAGAGCAGAAATTAGTCCCCGCGTATCGGTTCCCCGATCACAGAGCTTCTCAAAATTGGTTAGCGGCGGCCTAGTCGGGTGTTTGGTATAGAATGCCCGGACCTGGAGGTATCTAAGAAATTCAGTGTTGGGTAGGTCTGTTTCTGACTGAATTAGGTCGAATGGTTTAATCGTGTCGCGCCCCTCCAGGTCTTTTAGTCTTCGCAACCCCAATCTCTGCCAACGTAAGAAGTTCTTATCAATCAGCCCTGGAGCAAAGTCTGGATTTCCGTATAAGGGAGTCATCAGAGTATGTTTTGAGGTTAATGAGTGATTATTTTTAGCCGTATCCCAGACCGAGAGCGAGTTAAGCACCGAGGTCAGCGGATCTCTGAGATCTTTTAATCTAGATTTAGGATACCAAATTAGGTCCTTAAGCTCTAGCGGGGCACACACCTCCCTCTCCAATGCCACCCAGCGCCTCTGCCGTGCCACTGTATAATTTGGCATAATTGTGCCGCTTTATAATATGCCATCAAACTCGGTACTGCTAAGCCCCCAGTTTCCCTAGGTCTTTGCATAATTGACATTTTTACCCGCGGTGTTTTGTTTTTCCAAATGAATCTAGTAACTGCATTCTGCAATTCTTTAATGTCTGATCTCACTACGGGTATCGGAAGAGTTTGGAACAGGTACAGTATCCTAGGGAGGAGGTTCATTTTCACACAATAGATTCTGCCAATCCAGGATATTCCGTATTCGGACCAGTCCTTTAGTTCCTTCGTGAGGGCTCTTAATAATCTCGGGTAGTTCTCTTGATATAGATTGGAGCTACGTTTGGTGAGATAGATCCCTAAATATTTTATAGCCTTGTACTGCCATTTAAACTGGAAGTTAATTTCCAATAGTTTCTCTGTTTCCTTTGGGATATTTAGATTTAGTGCCTCCGATTTAGATTGATTTATTTTAAAACCAGAGATTCTACTGAATTTTTCCAGTAGAGCAAACAGATTGGGCAGCGAGGTAAGCGGTTTCGTCAGAGACAAAATGATGTCATCTGCATATAGAGCTATTTTATGCTCTTGTGAGTGGATTTGTATTCCCGATATATCGGGACTGCGACGTATGTGAGCCGCTAGCGGTTCCACGCATAAGGCGAACAACAGGGGCGAGAGTGGGCATCCCTGTCTGGTCCCGCTTTTGATTTTAAACAACTCTGATGGGAAACCCTGATGTACCACCCTGGCAGTCGGAGTTGTATACAATGCTTTTATTGCCCCTAAGATTTTACCTCCGAACCCAAATGCTCCAAGTGTGGACTCCATGTATGGCCAATCAATCCTGTCGAAGGCTTTCTCTGCGTCTAAACTTAGCACTATTCCGCGGACCCCGTTGGCGTTGATGTAATTAATTATATCTATTATCCTTCTAGTGTTGTCGGCCGCTTGTCTATCTCTAATAAAGTCAACCTGGTCCGGGTGGATAAGCCTTGGCAGGATCACGCTCAATCTATTGGCCAGTAATTTGGAGTATATCTTAACATCCGAATTGATTAAGGAGATCGGCCTACAGCTTTGACAGTTTGTGGGATCCTTGTCCTTCTTATGAATTATAGATATCGACGCCTGGAGCATCTGTTCCGAAAAGGGTTCCCCCCCAAAACTCCGTTAAATAACTTTAGCATGGGCGTTGCCAGAACCCCGACAAATTTTTTGTAGTATAAATTAGAGAACCAGTTGGGTCCTGGGTCCTTAGAGGGTTTTAGATTCTTAATGACCGCGGGCAGCTCCTCCAGAGTGAAATCAGTCTGAATTGCCTCGCGCTCCAATCTGTTCAGCCTGGGAAGGGATGCCTCCTTTAAGAAGGTCTGTAATAATTTGTTCGTTTTAGGGTTGTGTGTTACCTTCTCCCCATTATAGAGCTGTTCATAAAAAAGTCTAAACTCTTCCACTATACGTTTAGGATTGGAGGACATCTCCCCCGATTTAGTTTTGATGGCCTGTATGTTATAACTTGGTTGCCTATTCCTGATCCTGTTAGCTAGCATGGTATCCGGTTTGTTGGCTTTCTCAAAGAATTTCCTCTTGGTCCAACTCATGTCTCTCTCAGCCTGGGATGTGAGGAGGAGGTTAAGTTCTATCCTTACATCCTTCAACTCCTTAAGAATGTCCCCTCTACCTGATCGGCTATGTAGTATAGAGAGCTCATGTAACCTCTTATATAGCTGTGTCAATTTTATTTCCCTCTGTTTTTTCCGTCTTGCTGCTAGGCTAATCAGCGTTCCTCTCATCGTGGCCTTATGGGCCTCCCACAGTGTTATATGGGAATCCACTGTGCCTGTATTCGTAACAAAGAATTGCCTGATCTCATCTTTAACTGTCTGGGCTAATTCAGGGATCTTGATCAGGGACTCGTTTAGTTTCCAATTTGCCCACGGGCTGATTGGCCTAATTTGCGTGCATCGTAGCTCGATCGATGCATGGTCCGACCATGAGATGTCATGGATTAGAGTTTCGGTGATTTGTGGGACCATTCTGCTCGATACAAAAAAGTGATCCAGTCTACTATAACTGTCATGTGGGTGTGAGTAAAAGGTGTAAGTGCGCTCGCCTGGGTGTTGTTCCCGCCAGATGTCTACCAGGCATCCTCTTCGTAACCCTTCTATAAGAGCTGATGCCCCCATTTGTCTTGTTTTTTCCTTTCTCGGGGATCTATCTATTCGCGGGTCCAGGACCTTGTTAAAGTCTCCCGCTAATATTATATTGCCCACAGCCCATTGTTTGAGCTTAAGAAAAAATCCCTCAAAGAACTGAGGGTCGTGTTCACATGGGGCATATATACATGCCAGCGTGATTCTACATTGTTGTATATGGCCCACCAGTATTATATATCGGCCTCCTGGATCACGTTTTATCTTTTCCAGCTCAAACGGGACTCTGTTATGGAGTAAAATGGCAACTCCTTTTTTCTTTTCTTTGGCTGAGGCGAGATAAAACCTTCTAAAATTTTTGTCTATAAACCCTGGGTTTTTGTTAGAGCAATAAAGCGTCTCTTGAAGAAACAGAACATCAATTTTCCTACGCTTGAATTCTGCAAAGGCGATTCTGCGTTTTTGGGGGGAATTGAAACCCTTAACATTTTGTGACAGGAACCTTAGAGCCATGCTTGTGTGTGTAGTGAGTCTCTGTGGGTGCGGTGCTTTTGCCTCCTACCCGTGCCTTGGAATTTCTGTGACTGCCAGTAGCTGTGTTGTTGACCTCTTGTCGTCGGACGACCTCCTGTTGGGGTACCTGAGGAAGGAGTGGGAAAACACAGAAGGAGATGACAGGGAACATATAATCCCGTAACAAGTACAGGGGAAACCACCTTGGTCCTAGCTGACCTGTGGTTTGCTGCCTGGGAAATCCGCCAGTATTCTGGATACTCTTCTTTTTCTGTCCTAGATTTTGGGATGTGTACCAGATCACGGGTTCCCAGGTCTTTGACCGGGTTGCAGCTTAAGGCTGCAGTCCAGCCCCAGGGGCACATGCCAACGGGTGGGGATAAAGGCAATCACCAGCCCCCCCCCCCCCGCCGGCAGTGTTAACATTGTCTTATAATAACAATATTCCTTAATCATCTAAAGTTTAAACTCAACTGTATAATTAGTTAGCTAACTAGAGATTATCTCCTGATCTTAGCCTATGTAGCTGTCTGACTTTTCATGACTACTGTGTATTATCTATGCTATGATTCTCCTTAAAGTGTCCCCTCTGCTCCTCAGCCGGGGAATGCGCGCACCCCTATGCGGAGACCCCCCTCCCTGCTCGGCGTGTCTTTCATTCGCCTCCTTCGGTTTTCCGCATCAGGCGGCTTGTCCCTTCTTCCTGGTAGGCGCTGTCTCTGACGTCAGTTCCCCTGCGACGGGGCTCAGCGAAGGGCCGCCTCCTGACATCCGCCGGATCCAGTGCGCATAACCGCCTGCGCGCAGCTGAAGAAGGAGGTGTGTCTCGGGGGGTGGAGCTGCCCGGAGCTCCCAGCTTTCGCGCCCAAACTGCATCCGCCATTCTGAATTGGCGCTTCTTCCTCAGCTCGTCCCGTGGATCTTGCTGGGACGCCATTTTGGTAGGTAAATGGAGTCTCGCTTCCCTTAGTCTTTTTTTTTTTTTTTTTTTTTCCCTAGATTTTCTGTGTGTATCAGCAGGGACTTTACCGCTTGGGCCCGGACCCTCTGGGGGGGGGGGGGGCTAGGGGGTAACACCGGAGCCCGTAGTCGTCAGGCAGCTTATAGGTAGGGTGATAGTCTCTTTATTAGTGGAACAATCGGGGTGTTAACAGTAACGCCTAGTTCTGCAGAAACTAGAAAACAGCCAGGAGACACTTTTTTCAGCCAGGTCTTGAGGGTCTCGCTTTATCCTGCCGGTGGCCGGCTGGAGGGCCCACCTTCTCCCATTCTGCCTGCCTTGGGGGGCGTTCTACCGGTGGTTCGATCTGCAGTATGTACGGTATGTCCAGTCTTTTCAGGAACTCCTGGCCGTCCGATAGGTGTTTGAGGACATGAGACCGGCCGTGCTGCGTCACAATCAGGGCGAAGGGAAAGGCCCATCTATATTTTATGTTTTTGTCTCGTAAAATTCTAGTGACCGGTTGGAGGGCCTGGCGTCTGGATAGCGTGATCGGGGAAATGTCCTGATAAATGGCCATCTCTACTCCCTCGAATTTCACTGTAGGGGTGGCCCTGGTGATTTTGCAGATTTCTGCTTTTGTGGTGAAGTGGTGTAAATGTAGGATTACATCCCGGGGGGGATTGTTAGGCAATGGACGTGCCCTCAGTGCTCGGTGGCACCGGTCCATGACCAATTCTGCCTCTGTCTTTCCCGGCATGATGGAAGTCATCCACCTATTCAGCATTGCTTCAGGGTCTTGTATCTCTTCAGGGATCCCCCTCACCCTGAGGTTGTTTCTTCTGTCGCGGTTCTCGCTATCCTCGTGGCGTTCTTCCAATTCTGCCACTTTCCGTTCCAGCATGGTGACCCTGGAGTCTGTCTCTTTTTGGCCTCGTGTGGATTCCTCCATTTTTTCCTCGAGGTCGTTTGTGCGGTTTCCAATATTTAAAATGTCTTTCCGCAGGTGTTCCACCTCGCCTCTGAAAAAGGTTTTCAGATCGGAGAGAAGCTGCGCTATCTCCCGCTTCATGGCGCCTGTCGGGTCGTCCGTCCCTACCTCTATCTCCGGTGCGGAGTCAGAGTCTGATGCCGCCATGCTGTCCGTCTCCCTAGGCTTTTTAGCCCTCTACCATCCAAGTTGGCCTGGTCTAAGACCAGAAAGGTACGCTACGTGCACCAACGGATATACACAGTGGGTAGCGCTACTTCACACACTCTTTGGATGGGCCTGGCTCTGTGGACACCAGGGTGGTCAGGTGCCCAGGGCACCTCAGTACTTTGGGGTTCCACCAAGGTGGTGTTACGGTGTGGGCGTTGCATTGTCAGGCCTTGCATGACCTTGTGTTATATTGTGTGTGTACTGCTATATAGTAGTGTAGCCAGGACTGGTTTCTGGCTACGAGACTGGTCTTCTCCTGGAAGTAAGCCCTGGTAAGAGAAGGCTGCCAGGACTAATCATGGGTTTTCCCCACCCCCAGCAGCTTCAGTGAGTCAAAGGGGAGGCAGTACAACTAGGCCTGTGTGTCCAATCAGGGCTTCAGTCTTGCTTCCTGCTTTTCTTGTACTTAAGGGGCTGCACTACCAAATTTAGTTAGTGGTTTCTACCCCTGAGAGAGACAGATTCTCACCCAGAAGTGCGGATTGGCTGTGCACTTACTGCCTTTTCCCCTTGGGTAGTTAGGAGTGAGACCATAACCCAAGCTCTAATAGGGAGTCAGGGAAGAGCAAAGACTGCTGTGGGGGCCCTGTACCCGCAGTGGAGGTCCAGGGAACATCCTGCGGGTGAAGCCCCAAGAACTGCTGTAACCACTGTGTGAGCTGTGTATGCTGACCATCTGCAGTGTGTACAATAAAGTGTGTTCCTGTTACAATATACCTTCCTGCCTGAGACTGCAATCTATCAGGGGGAGGGGAAAGAAGTTATTGTCTCCACATCCCTGGGGCCTGCAGGAGATGGAGGCGCTGTCACCGTGAGTACGAATCAGTTACAGCCCCAGAAGCCTGTTCTGTTCTCTTCTCTTCCACAAACACCGCAGGAGTCTCAGATCAACTGTGAGCCAGCAGGTATGCACCACACCGTGTAACAATGCAATCTCCCAGAGAGTGGGGGAATATGTGTTACAGCGGTGTGGTTTGAGTTCAGTAAATACTCGTTATATACGCTGTGTGTGTAATTACTGACTGTATTGGTTCCTGTGAGGGGGTTATCCTGCTGCGCTAGGATCCCTCTCAGGTGGAGGCGCTGTAACCAGAGGAACGAGATAACCCCAGGTTCCCAGCAGCGGAGGCCTCCTGTAAGCCACACAGGTAGTCATCAGAACGCGTCGTTTCCTTAGACACGTGGAAAGGGGGCTACATAATTATTAATTATTATTTGGTGGTGTGCAACAAAGTGGATTTCCTTACAGTTAATACCTTAGTATTTTGTTTTGTTTCTGTCTGTACCCCAGTTCACGTATAGACCTCCCAATTATACACGTTGGTCCCTTAACGTTGATCATCGGTCTTCCCCACCCATCTTCTCAGGTGTCGGATTTCCGTTACAAAAAATGTGTTTAATCACCCAGATTCAACCACTTACAATGTGTGGTCCTTGGAGGGATTGACCCTTTTACCCAATGTAGCGACAACTTCATTTAGCGCCCGTGCACCGAGGAGAAGAGGGACTTCCTCACCTACCGCCTCCCACCCTACCGAGCAGGACTTCTTCCTCCAACATCTCCTCCCGTCCACAACTCTGCAGAAACCCTTTCACAGGGAAATAAAGGCGCCCGAGCCACAGTAAAAATCTGTTATCTTTAATAAATAAATATATAAACATCCAGTATATTTCAGATCACAAGGATTTTACCCGCTATGATTTTTTTTTCGACGCCCAGGGAGGAGCAAGCCAGCAATAAATAATCAGATACACGGCACAGCCGGCAATAAATAATCAGATACACGGCACAGCCGGCAATAAATAATCAGATACACGGCACAGCCGGCGCCGAGTTATACAACAACATGGAAATACATAGAACTGCACACCGGCGCTGTAATCAGACACAGTGCAATCATCCAGAAACAGGACATATAAAGGCAGAAATATTATTATACAAACTTTCTCTACAAGATTTCCCGTGTGCGCCGGAGAAATGGAAGGATAGAAATATGGCGGATCGGTGCCGCTCTGCCCCGGGGCATCATGGTCATTTTGAACCCCCTTTTCGGCAGCAGATTTAGGCGCCAACGTCCCCACCAGCAGCAACAGGGTTAAGTACGCCTCTGCCCATCACAGAATGAGAACATGGAACAGTAACACATATACGTGAAAGTGAGAGGCGTGGAACACGGAACAGAAACAAGTGAGAGGTGTGGAACACGGAACAGAAACACAAGTGAAGGTGAGAGGCGTGGAACACGGAACAGAAACACAAGTGAAGGTGAGAGGTGTGGAACACGGAACAGAAACACAAGTGAAGGTGAGAGGCGTGGAACACGGAACAGAAACACAAGTGAAGGTGAGAGGTGTGGAACACGGAACAGAAACACAAGTGAAGGTGAGAGGCGTGGAACACGGAACAGAAACACAAGTGAAGGTGAGAGGCGTGGAACACGGAACAGAAACACAAGTGAAGGTGAGAGGCGTGGAACACGGAACAGAAACACAAGTGAAGGTGAGAGGCGTGGAACACGGAACAGAAACACAAGTGAAGGTGAGAGGCGTGGAACACGGAACAGAAACACAAGTGAAGGTGAGAGGCGTGGAACACGGAACAGAAACACAAGTGAAGGTGAGAGGCGTGGAACACGGAACAGAAACACAAGTGAAGGTGAGAGGCGTGGAACACGGAACAGAAACACAAGTGAAGGTGAGAGGCGTGGAACACGGAATAGAAACACATACACGTGAAGGTGAGAGGCGTGGAACACGGAATAGAAACACATACAAGTGAAGGTGAGAGGCGTGGAACACGGAATAGAAACACATACACGTGAAGGTGAGAGGCGTGGAACACGGAATAGAAACACATACACGTGAAGGTGAGAGGCGTGGAACACGGAATAGAAACACATACACGTGAAGGTGAGAGGCGTGGAACACGGAATAGAAACACATACACGTGAAGATGAGAGGCGTGGAACACGGAATAGAAACACACATGTGAAGATGAGAGGCGTGGAACACGGAATAGAAACACACACGTGAAGGTGAGAGGCGTGGAACACGTGGCAGTGAACCTGCTATTTTATTATTAAGAAGTGACATACAGGAAGTGTGACTAGTGTTATAGTGAATAGTGCGAGGACATATTGTGACAAAGAAACTATTATATACAGTGATCCGTTTCCCCTATAGAAAAGGTTTCCTTTTAATAAAAAGATCCCATACAAACCGGTGAACACGTTATTCTGCAGAACTGCGAGAGAGAAACGCGCAAACTCGCCTCAGAAAAGGTGCAAGAGCAAAGTGTCAGGAGTGAGACACGAGCAGGGAGCAAAGTGTCAGGAGTGACACACGAGCGGGGAGCAAAGTGTCAGGAGTGAGACACGAGCGGGGAGCAAAGTGACAGGAGTGAGACACGAGCGGGGAGCAAAGTGACAGGAGTGAGACACGAGCGGGGAGCAAAGTGTCAGGAGTGAGACACGAGCGGGGAGCAAAGTGTCAGGAGTGAGACACGAGCGGGGAGCAAAGTGACAGGAGTGAGACACGAGCGGGGAGCAAAGTGACAGGAGGGAGACACGAGCGGGGAGCAAAGTGTCAGGAGTGAGACACGAGCGGGGAGCAAAGTGTCAGGAGTGAGACACGAGCAGGGAGCAAAGTGTCAGGAGTGAGACACGAGCGGGGAGCAAAGTGTCAGGAGTGAGACACGAGCAGGGAGCAAAGTGTCAGGAGTGAGACACGAGCAGGGAGCAAAGTGTCAGGAGTGAGACACGAGCGGGGAGCAAAGTGTCAGGAGGGAGACACGAGCGGGGAGCAAAGTGACAGAAGTGAGACATGAGCAGGGAGCAAAGTGTCAGGAGTGAGACACGAGCGGGGAGCAAAGTGACAGAAGTGAGACATGAGCAGGGAGCAAAGTGTCAGGAGGGAGACACGAGCGGGGAGCAAAGTGTCAGGAGTGAGACACGAGCAGGGAGCAAAGTGTCAGGAGTGAGACACGAGCGGGGAGCAAAGTGTCAGGAGGGAGACACGAGCGGGGAGCAAAGTGTCAGGAGTGAGACACGAGCAGGGAGCAAAGTGTCAGGAGTGAGACACGAGCAGGGAGCAAAGTGTCAGGAGTGACACACGAGCGGGGAGCAAAGTGACAGAAGTGAGACATGAGCAGGGAGCAAAGTGTCAGGAGGGAGACACGAGCGGGGAGCAAAGTGTCAGGAGTGAGACACGAGCGGAGAGCAAAGTGACAGGAGTGAGACACGAGCGGGGAGCAAAGTGTCAGGAGTGAGACACGAGCGGGGAGCAAAGTGTCAGGAGTGAGACACGAGCGGGGAGCAAAGTGACAGGAGTGAGACACGAGCGGGGAGCAAAGTGTCAGGAGTGACACACGAGCGGGGAGCAAAGTGACAGAAGTGAGACATGAGCAGGGAGCAAAGTGTCAGGAGTGACACACGAGCGGGGAGCAAAGTGTCAGGAGTGAGACACGAGCGGGGAGCAAAGTGTCAGGAGTGAGACACGAGCGGGGAGCAAAGTGACAGAAGTGAGACATGAGCAGGGAGCAAAGTGACAGGAGGGAGACACGAGCGGGGAGCAAAGTGTCAGGAGTGAGACACGAGCAGGGAGCAAAGTGTCAGGAGTGAGACACGAGCGGGGAGCAAAGTGTCAGGAGTGAGACACGAGCAGGGAGCAAAGTGTCAGGAGTGAGACACGAGCGGGGAGCAAAGTGACAGGAGTGAGACACGAGCAGGGAGCAAAGTGTCAGGAGTGAGACACGAGCGGGGAGCAAAGTGTCAGGAGTGAGACACGAGCAGGGAGCAAAGTGACAGGAGTGAGACACGAGCAGGGAGCAAAGTGTCAGGAGTGAGACACGAGCGGGGAGCAAAGTGACAGGAGTGAGACACGAGCGGGGAGCAAAGTGTCAGGAGTGAGACACGAGCGGGGAGCAAAGTGTCAGGAGTGAGACACGAGCGGGGAGCAAAGTGTCAGGAGTGAGACACGAGCGGGGAGCAAAGTGAGAGGTTCAGTGACTGATATATACAGCAATACGACGTGTTTAAGGCACATAATGTGCAAGGGAAATAAATAAATAAATACACACACACACACACACACACACACGATGCCAGTGGGACAAAGCATTACAAAAAAGATTGTCGTTAAACCTGCTCAAAGGGTTAAAAAGAGAAAGCCGGGCGCCGCCTGCGTCCGTTACATAGCAATATTGGGCCAGTGCAGATATTAAAAATGCAAAAATATATATATTTTGCCACAAAAAGAAAACATTTCCCCCCTAATAAATTATAAATAATACATTGCAGTAATTAGAATAAACATATATATATATATATATATATATATATATATATATACACACACACACATACATACATACATACAGATCTCTGTAAGAGAAGAAGGGGATGCTGCTGATGCTTGCATGGCGGGGGGGAGGGGGGGAGGCAGTATATAGTGAGGACAGGGGGTGGGAAAGGATGCTGCAGGTGGCAGGGTGTTGGAGGGAGGGTAGGATGAGGTGCTACTGGGGGGGGAGGTAGGGTGTTGAGGAAGGGTAGGGTGAGGATGCTACGGGTGCTGAGATAGTAAGTTTGATACAAGGGTGTCTGTGTGGTGAGAGAGTGAGAGGATGTCGCCGCCCTGCTGGTCAGACCCAGTACTGCTTGCTGCACAGCATGGGAGGGTGATGGTTCCATCTGGGGTCCCTGCGATGCCTGTTGCTGCGCATGTAGCAGGGGTCGTAGTAATCCCACTCCATCCCCAAGGCCCAGGACTGGGAGCAGGTGTCACTGTCGGACGATAAGATGTGCATGGAGATACCTACGAGAAGCCATGATAAAAACAGGGCCATGAAACCGACCAATCACACGCACAGGTGCCTCGCTCACAGAACTTTCAGAAATGGAGCACTCCGATTGGCTCAGGACACAATGGAACACTCTCCTGTCCCCCCCCCCCCCCTCCCTCCGTCACAGAATGTTCCATTCAGTCTCAAGACATGGGGGTGCTCAATATACACTGTAATGGCACAGGCATTTATCCCATGAGAGGGGTATGTAGCAAAGTCTTGTGGCTGCAAACATTGGATAAATAATTGCTTCCAGATACATATGTACAGCAAATAATACCAACACCAGTGAGAACATTCACACGTCTTAGCCAGGTCTGCAACCCTGCCCTTCCCCATTATCTTACACTGCAACCCTGCCCTTCCCCATTATCTCCCACTGCAGCCAGGGGTTCTGGGTAATGACATGCAAATGAGCACTTGCAGTGTGCCACTTTTGGCTTCTTATCCATTGTAACATGGACCCCTATAAGCGTACGCCTGCAGTATTACACAGATTCACATAGCCTGGGGTACACAAGTGCAGAGCCAGTAACCCTACCCACAGACAGCCTTCTCGACCATATATAAATCCCACTGAAAGCATCTGATGCAGCATTTTTGCCTCAATACCGTCCCACTTTTGCCTTGATAGAAATCAGAGGGGCTCAACTCCGGACCCCCACAGCCCCAACAGGACAGGTTTTAAGGATAGCTCAGCTTCAGCACAGGTGCCTCAGTCTTCAATCACCGATTGAGCCGTCTGTGCTGAACAGCGACCTGTGCCAAGCGTCACACGCCGGAGCCGGCCAGGCGCAAACGGCACCATTCTGACCGGCACTATCTGAGGACGTCGCCGCCGTGTTTCGGGAGCAGTTATAGGAGAGTCCGGGCAGTATTATGAGATATGTCACAATGTGAGCCTATAACTGCTGCAGTTTTCCGCTCTAACGGCTACCAGCTCTCAGGTAAACGCCCGATACACCCGCGCCAAATGCAAGAAGCGGATGAACACGCGCCGGCCGTTTGCTGCGGACGCGAAGGGACGGAGGGAAAGTCTTGCTCTGTGTTTTGCTTGGTACAGAGGTGAGGAAGAGGAGGGTCGCAGCAATGCTACGGTCTCGTGCAAAAAAACACATCAGCGTTTTGTTCCAACCAGGGACCTTCCTCATCGTGACCGAGGTCCGCGGCTGGACCGAAACGGGGATCTTTTTGAAGGAGGAGTGAGGGGGATATAGAGCGATGCTCTGCAGGTTTATAGCAGTGAGAGGGTTATATAGAGTGATGCCCTGCAGGTTTATAGCAGTGAGGGGGTTATATAGAGTGATGCTCTGCAGGTTTATAGCAGTGAGAGGGTTATATAGAGCGATGCTCTGCAGGTGTATTGCAGTGAGGGGGATATAGAGCGATGCTCTGCATGTTTATAGCAGTGAGAGGGTTATATAGAGTGATGCCCTGCAGTTGTATAGCAGTGAGGGGGATATAGAGCGATGCCCTGCAGGTTTATAGCAGTGAGAGGGATATAGAGTGATGCCCTGCAGGTGTATAGCAGTGAGGGGGATATAGAGCGATGCTCTGCAGGTTTATAGCAGTGAGAGGGAAGGACAGGTCGGTGCTACTCCAGAGTAAGCAGGAGCCACAGAGGTGTTAGTAATGAGAAGGTTCAATGCACTGCAGAATAACCGGGTTATATAGAGCGATGCTCTGCAGGGGTATAGCAGTGAGGGATATATAGAGCGATGCTCTGCAGGTGTATAGCAGTGAGGGATATATAGAGCGATGCTCTGCAGGTGTATAGCAGTGAGGGTTATATAGAGCGATGCCCTGCAGGTGTATAGCAGTGAGGGGGATATAGAGCGATGCTCTGCAGGTGTATAGCAGTGAGAGGGTTATATAGAGCGATGCCCTGCAGGTGTATAGCAGTGAGGGGGTTATAGAGCGATGCTCTGCAGGTGTATAGCAGTGAGGGAGATATAGAGCAATGCTCTGCAGGTGTATAGCAGTGAGGGGTTATAGAGCGATGCTCTGCAGGTGTATAGCAGTGAGGGGTTATATAGAGCGATGCTCTGCAGGTGTATAGCAGTGAGGGGGATATAGAGCGATGCTCTGCAGGTCTCTCCTGCTGGAACTGACCTGCACTGGCCCCGAAGTCACTGTCCAGGCCTGGGCCGGGCAGTGTGTGGCCGAGCTGTACGGACGTGTCTCCATGGGGTATGCAGCTGGCCTGGTCAAAGTGCATGGAGTCCAGAGTGGTGAAGAACACGGAGCCGCCCGGAGCCTTCCTCTGCGTGCTCGTCTTATGGGGAAACTTCACCTTGGGCGTCACCTGCCGAACGGGAGACAGCGATAAACAGCAGCAGTACTGACCGTCACCACTCACAAGGGGGGCAGTACATCAATACATACACACACACACACACACGTCTCAGAATGTGAGTCCGTGTGCGACGGAGTCAGAGTCTGTGGGCGACTGTTGCAGGGTACATGCAACTACACACGTGGGTTTCTTGACAAGGCTTATTTATTTAGCCTTAAAATATATACAGCACACAAAGCAAAAATAGCTTTTCATCAGCAAACAAAAGAAAAAATGGCTTTTCCTCAGCAAACAAAAGAAAATGGCTTTTTCTTCAGCAAACCAAACAAAACAGTTTCTCTTTTTAGCAGACCGTCTATAAATAAGGTAGCTACCCTTTTTCTATGCAGGGGACAGACAGTTCACAATTCAACTACTTTGCTAATCAGACCTTGTATCAGTAATCTCTTCAGCAGCTTACTCCTCTCTCCTGAACAGCCAGCTCCCATGTGTCTACACCCTGGGGTTTTAACACACCTTGATTAGGCAGCTGGGTTCCAACTAATTGTCCTGAGGTTCCAAGCTGAAGTTAACCTAGTCAGTGCTGCACTGCAGACAAGACATAGGTTTTCCAGGCATATAGCTGGTGGCTTTTATTTACCCTGTCCCATTCCTCCCCTGTTAGTGTGTGGCTGGGGCTACGCACGGCTGAAGCCCGACCATCCACCCCTTCTCTAGAAAAGAAGTCAGCATTTGCGTTCTCTTTTCCCGGCCTATGCTGAATCTCAAATGAGAAGGGTTGGAGGGCCAAATACCACCTAGTCAATCTAGCATTGGAATCCTTCATGCTATTTAACCACTTCAGTGGAGCATGATCCATCACCAAAGTAAAATGGACTCCTGACAGGTAATGCCTCAAAGCCTCGATTGCCCACTTTACTGCGAGGCACTCTTTCTCAATCACTGAGTAGTTTTTTTCCCCTTGGGAACAATTTCCTACTCAGGAAAAGGATCGGATGTTCAACTCCCTCAAACTGTTGTGACAACACTGCCCCTAGCCCTATCTCTGATGCATCTGTTTGCACTATAAAAGGGCTGTTGAAGTCTGGGCTTCTAAGGATGGGACCCTCTGATAGGCTCTCGGACAATCCCTTGACCACACCACTTGTGTAGGGGCACACTTTTTTGTGAGGTCCGTTAAAGGGGCTGCCACTTCCGAATAGTTGGGGATGAACCGCCGGTAGTACCCTGCTAAACCCAGCAGAGAGCGTACCTGAGTTTTTGTTTGGGGGGGTGGAACTTCTTTCAGGGCAACTACCTTGTCGGCTAGTGGCCTTACTTTTCCACCTCCCACTGCATACCCCAAGTATTTAGTTTCTGCCTTACCCAGGGCACATTTCTTAGGGGTGGCTGTGAGCCCTGCCTCTCAGAGATTTGAGGACCGCTTTCAGCCTATTTAGATGGGCCTGCCAGTGTTTACTATAAATGACAATGTCATCTAGGTAGGCTGCGGCATAATTCCTATGGGGCCTCAGTACCTTATCCATGAGTCTCTGAAATGTGGCTGGGGCTCCATGCAGTCCAAATGGCATTGTCACAAACTGGTATAAACCCATGGGAGTGGCAAAGGCTGTTTTGCATTTGGACTTTTCCTCTAAGGGTATTTGCCAGTATCCTTTTGTCAAGTCCAGTGTGGATATATATTCTGCGTTACAAGGGCGTCAATTAATTCGTCCACCCTTGGCATCGGATATGCGTCAAACTTGGATACCTCATTGACCTTTCGGAGGTCCACACAAAATCTTACCTTCCCATCGGGTTTATGGACCATAATTAGTGGACTACACCACTCACTGCATGATTCCTCAATCACTCCTAAGTGTAACATTTCTTGTACATCCTTCTCTACCAGAGCCCTACGACTTTCAGGCAACCTATAAGGACGGGAACGTACTTTTACCCCAGGTGCTGTCTCGATTGCATGGGAAATTAAGTTAGTTTGTCCTGGTAAGTCAGAAAAAACATCATGGAATTGTGTAATTATTGCTAACAAGTCCCTTTTTTGTTCAGAGGACAACTGTTTACCCATTGGGATTTTATCGTCACTCACGATGTTCTCCCGTGGAGGACCCAAGTCCGTTTCCTCCTCCACCGGGTGGATGAATAGAGACCGCTGCATCTTCCAGGGTTTCAGCAAGTTCACATGGTAAATATGTTTACCCTTCCTGGACTCTGGTTGAGCGATCTCATTATCCACATCACCGTACGGCGGAGTACTTCGAATGGGCCCTGCCATTTGGCAAGGAGTTTACTCTCGCAACTGGGTAACAATAACATCACCTGGTCTCCTGGGTGAAACACTCATGCGAGCATTCTGATTGTAATGTCTCTCCTGACTGTCCTGGGCTGATCTAAGATTCTCCCTGGCAAAATGGCCGACCACATCTAGGCGCTTCCTAAGGTCTAGTACATATTGCAGGGTATTCTTAGAAGGGGACTGCTGTTCCTCCCAGGACTCCTTTAGGAGGTCTAGGATACCCCGGGGTTGGCGGCCATAGAGCAATTCAAATGGAGAGAATCCCGTGGAGGCCTGGGGAACTTCCCGCACTGCAAACAGCAGAAAAGGGAGAAGTTCATCCCAGGCTCTCTTCTCTGAAACTACAAATTTCCTCAGCATCCCTTTTAGAGTTCGGTTAAATCTTTCCACCAATCCGTCAGTCTGTGGATGGTAGACCGATGTCCAAACAGACTTCACCTCTAGTAACTTTAAGACATCCTGCATCAGTTTAGCCATGAAATTTGTACCTTGGTCTGTCAACATAACCTGGGGAAGTCCAACCCGTGAGAACAGTTCCAACAACTTGTTGGCTACTTGCTTCGCCGTTGCTGTTCTCAGGGGGAACGCCTCAGGATACCTTGATGCATAGTCAACTATTATAAGGATAAACCTGTGTCCTTTCGCAGAAGGTTCTAGAGGTCCTACCAAGTCTACCCCAATCCTCTCAAAAGGGAACTGACACCAAGTTTAGAGGAACCAAAGGGGCTGGTTTTTGTCCTTTTGGACTAGTTAGCTGGCACTCCGGACATGCTGCACATAGCTTAGAAATATCACTATGCATCCCTGGCCAATAGAATCGGGATGAAATACGGTCCAATGTTTTATCCCTTCCCAGGTGACCACCCCAAGGGACAGTATGGGCTAGAGTGAACACAGATTTAACAAACGCCTTGGGAACCAATATCTGACTGGTGACCTCCCCTGTTTGTGTCTGCCTATTCACCCTATATAGGATATCCTTTGATAGCTCAAAATGGGGGAATACTATCACCCCCTGTGTATCTAAAATCTGTTCATCAATTTTCACCACCTTGTCATACTGTCTAGCAAGGACTGGGTCTTCCCTTTGCTTCCGGCAAAAGTTAGGGAGGTACAGGTCTGGTAAATCTCCAGGGCCCATATCCCCCTCCCTTGGTCCATCCCCAGCCATCACTTGTGACCTGCGACTACTAGAATGGTCACCTTGAGACAACGATTTCTGCAACCAGTCCTGTTTGTCCAAGCGTCTTTGCTTCCGAGTCTGAGCCAAGGAGCGACTCCTACTTCGAGGTAAGCCTCCTGACCTTTTTTTACCAGTAGCCGGATTTTGGCCGTCGGATAGCGTTTTACATCGCCGTGTATACATTCTATGCTCCATGGGGAGTCAAAAGAACACACGTTGGGCGGTAACAGTTCCTGGAGGACCAGAGTTTTCCCATAGCCCGAATCTACAAGGGCCTGGACAGTTTTCACCCCAATCAGGGCTGGAAGTAGCCAGGGCTTGTAATTTTCCCCAGTAAAAGCCGAGGTGACGGTTCTGCTGAATGAGCAATCCATCTGTGGACAGTTCACATACCGGTGGCCTTGTTCTCCGCAGGCAGAACATGGAGAGGGTTCCCTCGCAGGAGGGGGCTGTGGATAGCGCTCCGCTGGACCGGTTACTGGAGACCAGGCATCTGGTGGGTCCTGTGGGCGACGTCCTCGGAAGTTCCTCTCATTTTGCAATGAGCCGACATCCGGAAGGAGATGAGGGTCTCGGCGGGGACCAGCATTTGGACTCCGTCCTTGCTGGAATGACTGCTCCTTTCGTGGCACTTGGTGGTTGCGCATGGAGGGGCCGTAGTTTCCCCGTTGTTCCGATCTCCCTCTTTGGGTGTCCGCAAGTGCTGGTGAAGTTGGATCCGTCGGGCCCAGGACACTCGCCTGATCCTCAGCCCCAAGGAAGTTCTCAACGGGTCGGACTGCCAAAGCTAGGGTTTCAGCAGCATGGCGTTTTACCCACGAGCGTGCGGAAGGGGGTATTATCTGTAGGAATTGTTCCGACACCACTTGCTCAAGAATTGCCTCCTTAGTGCGCTCCTCGGGTTGTATCCAGCGCGTACACAAGTCCAATAATCGCTGAGCGAGGACCCGGGGTCTCATCTTAGCGGTGTACTTCAGGTTTCGGAACTGCTGCCGGTAGGTCTCTGGGGTCAGACCTAAGCAATCCAGTATGGCGGCTTTTACTTGGCGGTAGTCCATTGCCTGATCTGCTGGGAGACCCTGATATGAGGAGCGGGGCCAAAGCAGTTGCCCAGCAATCTGTAGCCCAGCCCCGAGCTTCGGCGACTCTTTCAAATGTCAGTAAAAAAGCCTCTGGATCCTCGTTCGGAGTTATTTTCCTCAGGAGTATCGGGGGTCTGCTTGCCAGTTATGCACTGGCAGACCCTTGGAATTGGGTCAGCAGCTTGGCAATCCGCTCATCCTGTGCTGCTTGTAATCTTTCATCTCTCTCCGCTTGCAGCCGGGCCTGCTCCTGCATTAACTGTCCCCGCTGTCTGGTTTGCTCGCACAGAAAGTCTTTCAAAAGTTCTTCCATTCGTGTGTGTGTGTGTGTGTGTGTGTGTGTGTGTGTGTGTGTGTGTCCCTTTAACTGCAGGAGCCTTTTGAAAAAATCCTTCCCACTTCTTGACACCATATGTTGCAGGGTACATGCAACTACACACGTGGGTTTCTTGACAAGGCTTATTTATTTAGCCTTAAAAGATATACAGCACACAAAACAAAAATAGCTTTTCATCAGCAAAAAGAAAAAATGGCTTTTCATCAGCAAACAAAAGAAAATGGCTTTTTCTTCAGCAAACCAAACAAAACAGTTTCTCTTTTTAGCAGACAGTCTATAAATAAGGTAGCTACCCTTTTTCTATGCAGGGGACAGACAGTTCACAATTCAACTACTTTGCTAATCAGACCTTGTATCAGTAATCTCTTCAGCAGCTTACTCCTCTCTCCTGAACAGCCAGCTCCCACGTGTCTACAGCCTGGGGTTTTAACACACATTGATTAGGCAGCTGGGTTCCAACTAATTGTCCTGAGGTTCCCAGCTGAAGTTAACCTAGTCAGTGCTGCACTGCAGACTAGACATAGGTTTTCCAGGCATATAGCTGGTGGCTTTTATTTACCCTGTCACAGCAACATACACAAATAACGGGAAGAAGTGTGTAGCCAGGTCCCCTTGTCCCGCGACCCCCCCCCCCCTCCTCTTACCTCCGCTGCCGTGACAGACCCGCCGGCACTTCTGGAGGGTGGGGGCTAGTGCAGGGAGCGCTTTCGGCGTCTGAGTCCCCGGCGGCTCCCGAGCAGGGCGTCGCCATCTTCTATGTAGTTGCGCATGCGCAACGGGTCGGAGTAGCCGGCGGTCACTACAGAGATTGGCGCATGCGCAAAGGAAGGCGCACGAGGCCCCCGCAGGGAGAATAGCTCCCAAGACCAGTCAGCCCCCAGGGTGCACAGGGGCAGAGCCACATGACCCCAGGGAGCCAATAGGGTTACAGATCTCCATGCACAAGGGAGAATTGATACATTTGGCGGGCTTGCAGCACGTTTTGGCAGTTGGTGACCGGAGCAGTTAGGGGAAGGAGGTAGGGTGCAGGAGTCAGTGACTCCCTGCACTAGGCCAGCAGTCCCCTAGGTCCCAGATAGCCCTGAGTCACAATAGCTGAGTGTTGTAGGGACAGGCCCCAGATTAGGGACCCTGCCCCTTATCAGTATCCAGTGGAAGTTAGGGACACAGCAGACGCTACGTTTCCATTCTGAGGTTTGGACTCAGACCTCCGCTGCGGCTGCAGCAGACATCCGGGTGGGATCGCCCTGGGTGATGGTTCCGGTGTCTTCTCTCATCGGATCCTTTGTGAAGCCAGTTGCAGGCCCGAGCACTGGAGTGCTCGGCAGGTAATCCGTAACAACAAGTGCACCAACGATCCTATTAGCTTTAATAGTGACTTCGCAGTCACACATAGCCTTTCTCTGTAGAGTGCGGGACATTGTGTGGGGTTACTGGACACGGGGTGGGATCACCCGGTGATAGGGGGCTAGCATCCTGCGAGACGCAGTAGTCAGTGTCTCCTCTAGGGAGGGACACCTGTTGATATTATATGCAAGTACTTTCCATGCTCGCAAGTAAAGTCATTGGTTGTATTACATGCTGTGTGATATATATATATATATATATATATATTCCTGCGAGGATCACTCCCCCTCGGGTGGGAGCCATCGCAGGTGGAGGCGCTGCACCGAGTACAGGGTTACTCCTAATATAATTGCCCCAGGTTCCCCGTGGCGGAAGCTCAGCCCTCCTGTGAGCCAAGCAGGTAAAGCACCACACCAGGTAACAGTAGGTTCTCCGCACTCACACTATATCTGCGATTGGGTGGGGTGGAATACCCGTTACAAGTGCTTCAGACATAAAAGGGACATTTAGGAAAAGGAGTCCCTGCCCCGAAGAGCTTACAATCTAACTGATAGCGAGTGAGTGTATGTGCGAGTGTGAGTGCATATACGAGAGTAGTAATAGTTGTGAAGGAAGCACACGGGAATCAGAACGGTATGAACCTTCCTCTGTTGTAATCCATACGCGGAGCAGGTACACACGGAAATCAACCCTCGTCACCCGAAATGCCACATTACGTGTGTACCTGCTCCGCTTATGGATTACAACAGAGGAAGGTTCATACCGTTCTGATTCCCGTGTGCTTCCTTCACAACTATTACTACTTGTAGATGTAGCCAGATGTTGGTAGATTTCCTAAATAAAGCCGATGGTCTAGCGGAAGACGAGGGTGAACTCGGGGCCAAGTATTATGTCCTCTGCCAGAAGGAAGGAGAGGAGCTGTCGGCTTCATTCATCGCATGCAATTGGTGCTGGGGTCGCTACTCCCTCGCGAGCTTATCTCCGCCCCCAACATCGATGAAGCCCGACGTAAACCGTTCCTGCGTGGGTCGAGCTCAAACGCAAACACTATAGCCAATATGATCCGAATATTGAGCCAAGGGAAGGTGCACGAGGTCCCCAGTCTTTCACGGCTCCAAAAAACCCCGCAAGAAAGAGCTAAAAGGGGCGACGGCTCCAAAAGTCAAGGAGACCGAAAGTGCCAAGGACATTCCCCCTTCAACGGCACCGGTTCCTGTACCCCGAGTGCCTAGGAGATCGGTTTCCTATCTGAACCGCGATGCCCACCGTGAAAATCGCGGTTTCAGCTGTGGCCAATGTGGTCACTACGCTAAAGACTGTTCCAAGTCCAGGACATCTCATAACCATGACCTGCAAAGCAAAGTTGACAGAACCACCCTCCCAGTCGTAGGAGAGCGCCCCCGCTCCCTGCCCTGAGGAAGCCCCTCCGCCAGACAGCTACAGTCGGAGTAAGAGTTCTCATGGAAGGTATCTATTCTTCGGCCTTGCTGGATACTGGGTCCCAGGTGACTTATCTATCAACCCTTAATCTGCCCTTACAGTCAGCGGAGAAGATGAAGCTATTGGGTTTCAGCAATGAGGATTACCCCATCGACGGAGTGGTGAAAGTACGGTTAGATATACCGCAGCTGAACACTGGTAAATCTCATATTATGGAAGTAGAAACTCTGATATGTCCCGAGCTTCGAGAATATCCGAACTCCCCACTCATCCTGGGGACGAACGTCAAAGTGGGCATACCTTCAGGAAGCTGGAGAACTACCCCTGTCCTCCTTACTGATCCATCCGGTGCTCAAAGAAGAGTGCTACAGGGTCGCGAAGCTAGAGGAGTATGGTGAAAGTTTCAATCTAGAAGGGTTGATCGAGGTTCCACCAGGGGGAGTAAGACACCTGGCCACAATGATCTGCTATCGGGGATGCGGCAAAGCCAATCTTTGGTTCTCTCTAGAGACCACACTAGAACAAGACCTCCATAGAGAATACAAGATGGTCCCGGAAATAAGAGAATGGAGGTCCTCCATCCCGAAGATGATTACAGTGACCGTCCAGAACATCTCCCCTCACACTGTGTCATTCAACAAAAGTCAGAGACTGGGTCAGATATACCCGGTCATGACCGTAGAGACTACGGCGCATGTAAACGCCGCTACTGTGCTAGGAAAGCCTAACAAATTCCAGTTTGATTTCGGGGAATCGACCCTGTCAGAAGACTGGAAGAGACGGCTGAGTGCTAAGCTGGAGGAATGCCGGAAAGTGTTCTTCACTAGCGAGATGATGTGGGGTGTAGCCAGAACGCCCAGCACACGATCCGGATGAACGATGCCATGCCCTTCCGGAAGCGGTATTGACGTATCTCCCCCAGAGATGTGGAGGATGTGAGAGATGTCTTGAAGGAGATGGAGACAGCGGGCATAGTGACCAAGTCACGTAGCCCCTACGCCTCGCCGATTGTAGTGGTGAGCAAGAAAAATGGGTCCATCCTCCTGTGTGTAGACTACCGGACCCTGAACCGGCATACCATCCCCGATCAGTACACTCTACCACGGATCGAAGAGATTCTTAATGCGCTGACAGGAAGCCAGTGGTTCAGCGTGCTGGACCTGAGGTCTGGGTACTACCAGGTACCCATGGGCTCCGAAGACCAGGAGAAGACGGTGTTAGTCTGCCCCCTTGGCTTCTATCAATTTACCCGAATGCCCTAAGGCATTTGCGGTGCTCCAGCAACATTCCAGCGGCTGATGAAAAAGACCATTGGGAATATGAACCATGTGAGTGCCTCGTCTATCTCGATGACATCATAGTGTTCAGACGAACCCTCGAAGAACGATTCTTGAAGGTGTTAGATAGGCTGGGAAAGGAAAGCCTAAAGTTGTCCCTGGACAAGTGCCGGTTCTGCCGGACATCCATCACCTACGTGGGTCACATCGTGTCTGCCAACTGAGTGGCTACCGACCCCACCAAGAATGAAGCTGTGGTGAACTGGCCGAGACCAGAATATATGGTGGAGCTACGCTCCTTTCTGGGGTTCTGTGGGTATTAATTGCCGGTTTGTAGAAGGATACTCTAGCCAGGACAAGGCACTCAACAACCTATTAAAAATCTGCCCTGAGGAACCTCGGCAGAAGGCCGTTTCTCCGCGAGCACCCTTCCGTAAAAGTGGATGTCTGCATGCGAAAAGGCCTTCAAAGGACTCAAGAAAAGCCTGATGGATGCCCCGGTCCTGGCCTACACCGATTCGGAAAAACCATATGTCCTGCATGTGGATGCCAGTCTCAACGGACTGTGAGCCGTCCTGCATCAAAAAAATCTGGCTGGCCTTCTCCCAGTGGCGTATGTGAGCTGAAGTTTGACGCCAAGTGAATAGAACTATCCCGTTCATGAGCTGGAGTTCTTGGCCCTCAAGTGAGCAGTAGTGGAGAAGCTCCACGATTATCTATACAGCTTTCCCTTCGAAGTACGCACGGACAACAATCCGCTGACGTATATCCCCACGTCCGCCAAGCTGGATGCCACGGCCACCAAAGGCTAGCAGCGCTGTTAAATTATCAGTTCACCATCAAATATAAGCCAGGGCCTCTAAACGTCAGTTCCGATGCTCTCTCCTGGAGACTGGGGCTGAGTACTACCAAAGACGACGATCTGTGGGAAGAAATTCCTGGCCCTGAAATGCGGCCCATGTGCTCCACAGCTGCAGTAGTGGAGGATAAGATTGCGTTCTGAGTGGAAGGTAGCAGATTCCCTGGGATGCCAGCCCATGGCACTCCCTGCTGCGTACTGCCACCCAGAAGGCTTGGTCGGTTACTCCAGATTATATCATCACTTGGAAAGAACTAGTGCTATATCAGATGAGGGATCCGGTGGCCAAGGGTATATGTCAGGCCATCCAATGAAACAGCCTCTCCTTGATGAAGCGGGCCCCTACTGACGCTGTGCCAGTCATTATCAGAGAGTGGGACAGCTGCCACATAGATCAGGGGCTTCTCTACAGGATTGTCCAGTACCATAACCACCGTGACCGAAGATAATTAGTGCTGCCCCGATGTCTGGAGGTCCAAGTTCTAGGATCACTACATGATGAGCATGGGCACCTGGGCGTAGACAAGACCTTCGGCCTAGTGAGATCGGTTCTTCTGGCCCAAAATGCGGGAGTCAGTAGAGCGGTATTGTGGGAGGTGTCTGTGGTGCGTTCAGTGGAAGACATTGCCCACCCGTGCAGCCCAATGGACCACCTAAAAAGCTCCTCCCCCTAGATCAGGTCTGCATGGACTTTTTGTGCATCAAGCCCGATTCAAGAGGCATCGGGAATGTGCTGGTGGTAACTGACCACTATTCGCGGTACACCCAAGCGTTCCCTACTAAAGATCAGAAGGCGACAACGGTGGCTAAAGTGCTGTGGGAGAAATACTTCATCCACTACGGCCTTGTGAATCGGATGCACTCTCACCAAGACAGAGACTTCGAAAGTAAGCTCATCAAGGAGATACTTAAGTTGCTTAATATCAAGAAGTCTAGAACCACTCCGTACCATCCCGAGGGAGACAATCTGCCAGAGAGGTTCAATCGAACACTGCTCAACATGCTAGGCACCCCAAGAGGCTCGCAAAGGACTGAGACGAGCAAGCACGTGGAAGCGCTGGTGCATGCATACAATTGTACCCGACATGAATCCACGGGGTACACTCCGTACTTTATGACGTTCGGGCGAGAAGCACGGCTGCCGGTGGACATCCGTCTTCGGGTATCTACCAATGGAGAACCCAAATCAGCGCATTTCAAAGACATCCAGCGACTTCAAGCCAGCCTGCAACGTGCGCACCAATTAGCTGAAAAGGCCACGGCTCATCTGAACGCCAACAATAAGCGACAGTATGGCCACAAGGTCCGATATTGGGAAATACGGCCCGGGGATGCCGTTCTCCTAGCTGCCTGTAATACCTGGGAGGTAAGTGCGCAGTATAGAGACGCACAGAGCCGCCTGTAATACCTGGGAGGTAAATGCACAGTATAGAGACGCACAGAGCCGTCTGTAATACCTGGGAGGTAAGTGCACAGTATAGAGACGCACAGAGCCGCCTGTAATACCTGGGAGGTAAGTGCGCAGTATAGAGACGCACAGAGCCGCCTGTAATACCTGGGAGGTAAGTGCACAGTATAGAGACGCACAGAGCCGCCTGTAATACCTGGGAGGTAAGTGCGCAGTATAGAGAGGCACAGATCCGCCTGTAATACCTGGGAGGTAAGTGCGCAGTATAGAGACGCACAGAGCCGCCTGTAATACCTGGGAGGTAAGTGCACAGTATAGAGACGCACAGAGCCGCCTGTAATACCTGGGAGGTAAGTGCACAGTATAGAGACGCACAGAGCCGCCTGTAATACCTGGGAGGTAAGTGCGCGGTATAGAGACGCACAGAGCCGCCTGTAATACCTGGGAGGTAAGTGCGCAGTATAGAGACGCACAGATCCGCCTGTAATACCTGGGAGGTAAGTGCACAGTATAGAGACGCACAGAGCCGCCTGTAATACCTGGGAGGTAAGTGCACGGTATAGAGACGCACAGAGCCGCCTGTAATACCTGGGAGGTAAGTGCGCAGTATAGAGACGCACAGAGCCGCCTGTAATACCTGGGAGGTAAGTGCACAGTATAGAGACGCACAGAGCCGCCTGTAATACCTGGGAGGTAAGTGCGCAGTATAGAGACGCACAGATCCGCCTGTAATACCTGGGAGGTAAGTGCGCAGTATAGAGACGCACAGAGCCGCCTGTAATACCTGGGAGGTAAGTGCGCAGTATAGAGACGCACAGAGCCGCCTGTAATACCTGGGAGGTAAGTGCGCAGTATAGAGACGCACAGAGCCGCCTGTAATACCTGGGAGGTAAGTGCGCAGTATAGAGACGCACAGAGCCGCCTGTAATACCTGGGAGGTAAGTGCACAGTATAGAGACGCACAGAGCCGCCTGTAATACCTGTGAGGTAAGTGCGCAGTATAGAGACGCACAGAGCCGCCTGTAATACCTGGGAGGTAAGTGCACAGTATAGAGACGCACAGAGCCGCCTGTAATACCTGGGAGGTAAGTGCACAGTATAGAGACGCACAGAGCCGCCTGTAATACCTGGGAGGTAAGTGCGCAGTATAGAGACGCACAGAGCCGCCTGTAATACCTGGGAGGTAAGTGCGCAGTATAGAGACGCACAGAGCCGCCTGTAATACCTGGGAGGTAAGTGCGCAGTATAGAGACGCACAGAGCCGCCTGTAATACCTGGGAGGTAAGTGCACAGTATAGAGACGCACAGAGCCGCCTGTAATACCTGGGAGGTAAGTGCACAGTATAGAGACGCACAGAGCCGCCTGTAATACCTGGGAGGTAAGTGCGCAGTATAGAGACGCACAGAGCCGCCTGTAATACCTGGGAGGTAAGTGCGCAGTATAGAGACGCACAGAGCCGCCTGTAATACCTGGGAGGTAAGTGCACAGTATAGAGACGCACAGAGCCGCCTGTAATACCTGGGAGGTAAGTGCGCAGTATAGAGACGCACAGAGCCGCCTGTAATACCTGGGAGGTAAGTGCGCAGTATAGAGACGCACAGAGCCGCCTGTAATACCTGGGAGGTAAGTGCGCAGTATAGAGACGCACAGAGCCGCCTGTAATACCTGGGAGGTAAGTGCGCAGTATAAAGACGCACAGATCCGCCTGTAATACCTGGGAGGTAAGTGCGCAGTATAGAGACGCACAGAGCCGCCTGTAATACCTGGGAGGTAAGTGCACAGTATAGAGACGCACAGAGCCGCCTGTAATACCTGGGAGGTAAGTGCGCAGTATAGAGACGCACAGAGCCGCCTGTAATACCTGGGAGGTAAGCGCACAGTATAGAGACGCACAGAGCCGCCTGTAATACCTGGGAGGTAAGTGCACAGTATAGAGACGCACAGAGCCGCCTGTAATACCTGGGAGGTAAGTGCACAGTATAGAGACGCACAGAGCCGCCTGTAATACCTGGGAGGTAAGTGCACAGTATAGAGACGCACAGAGCCGCCTGTAATACCTGGGAGGTAAGTGCACAGTATAGAGACGCACAGAGCCGCCTGTAATACCTGGGAGGTAAGTGCACAGTATAGAGACGCACAGATCCGCCTGTAATACCTGGGAGGTAAGTGCGCAGTATAGAGACGCACAGAGCCGCCTGTAATACCTGGGAGGTAAGTGCACAGTATAGAGACGCACAGAGCCGCCTGTAATACCTGGGAGGTAAGTGCGCAGTATAGAGACGCACAGAGCCGCCTGTAATACCTGGGAGGTAAGTGCGCAGTATAGAGACGCACAGAGCCGCCTGTAATACCTGGGAGGTAAGTGCGCAGTATAGAGAGGCACAGAGCCGCCTGTAATACCTGGGAGGTAAGTGCACAGTATAGAGACGCACAGAGACGCCTGTAGTACCTGGGAGGTAAGTGCGCAGTATAGAGACGCACAGAGCCGCCTGTAATACCTGGGAGGTAAGTGCACAGTATAGAGACGCACAGAGCCGCCTGTAATACCTGGGAGGTAAGTGCGCAGTATAGAGACGCACAGAGCCGCCTGTAATACCTGGGAGGTAAGTGCGCAGTATAGAGACGCACAGAGCCGCCTGTAATACCTGGGAGGTAAGTGCGCAGTATAGAGACGCACAGAGCCGCCTGTAATACCTGGGAGGTAAGTGCGCAGTATAGAGACGCACAGAGCCGCCTGTAATACCTGGGAGGTAAGTGCGCAGTATAGAGACGCACAGAGCCGCCTGTAATACCTGGGAGGTAAGTGCACAGTATAGAGACGCACAGAGCCGCCTGTAATACCTGGGAGGTAAGTGCGCAGTATAGAGACGCACAGAGCCGCCTGTAATACCTGGGAGGTAAGTGCGCAGTATAGAGACGCACAGAGCCGCCTGTAATACCCGGGAGGTAAGTGCGCAGTATAGAGACGCACAGATCCGCCTGTAATACCTGGGAGGTAAGTGCGCAGTATAGAGACGCACAGAGCCGCCTGTAATACCTGGGAGGTAAGTGCGCAGTATAGAGACGCACAGAGCCGCCTGTAATACCTGGGAGGTAAGTGCACAGTATAGAGACGCACAGAGCCGCCTGTAATACCTGGGAGGTAAGCGCACAGTATAGAGACGCACAGATCCGCCTGTAATACCTGGGAGGTAAGTGCGCAGTATAGAGACGCACAGAGCCGCCTGTAATACCTGGGAGGTAAGTGCGCAGTATAGAGACGCACAGAGCCGCCTGTAATACCTGGGAGGTAAGTGCGCAGTATAGAGACGCACAGATCCGCCTGTAATACCTGGGAGGTAAGTGCGCAGTATAGAGACGCACAGAGCCGCCTGTAATACCTGGGAGGTAAGTGCACAGTATAGAGACGCACAGAGCCGCCTGTAATACCTGGGAGGTAAGTGCGCAGTATAGAGACGCACAGAGCCGCCTGTAATACCTGGGAGGTAAGTGCACAGTATAGAGACGCACAGAGCCGCCTGTAATACCTGGGAGGTAAGTGCGCAGTATAGAGACGCACAGAGCCGCCTGTAATACCTGGGAGGTAAGTGCGCAGTATAGAGACGCACAGAGCCGCCTGTAATACCTGGGAGGTAAGTGCGCAGTATAGAGACGCACAGAGCCGCCTGTAATACCTGGGAGGTAAGTGCGCAGTATAGAGACGCACAGAGCCGCCTGTAATACCTGGGAGGTAAGTGCACAGTATAGAGACGCACAGAGCCGCCTGTAATACCTGGGAGGTAAGTGCACAGTATAGAGACGCACAGAGCCGCGTGTAATACCTGGGAGGTAAGTGCGCAGTATAGAGACGCACAGAGCCGCCTGTAATACCTGGGAGGTAAGTGCACAGTATAGAGACGCACAGAGCCGCCTGTAATACCTGGGAGGTAAGTGCACAGTATAGAGACGCACAGAGCCGCCTGTAATACCTGGGAGGTAAGTGCGCAGTATAGAGACGCACAGAGCCGCCTGTAATACCTGGGAGGTAAGTGCGCAGTATAGAGACGCACAGAGCCGCCTGTAATACCTGGGAGGTAAGTGCGCAGTATAGAGACGCACAGAGCCGCCTGTAATACCTGGGAGGTAAGTGCGCAGTATAGAGACGCACAGAGCCGCCTGTAATACCTGGGAGGTAAGTGCACAGTATAGAGAGGCACAGATCCGCCTGTAATACCTGGGAGGTAAGTGCGCAGTATAGAGACGCACAGATCCGCCTGTAATACCTGGGAGGTAAGTGCGCGGTATAGAGACGCACAGAGCCGCCTGTAATACCTGGGAGGTAAGTGCGCGGTATAGAGACGCACAGAGCCGCCTGTAATACCTGGGAGGTAAGTGCGCAGTATAGAGACGCACAGAGCCGCCTGTAATACCTGGGAGGTAAGTGCACAGTATAGAGAGGCACAGAGCCGCCTGTAATACCTGGGAGGTAAGTGCACGGTATAGAGACGCACAGAGCCTGTAATACCTGGGAGGTAAGTGCACAGTATAGAGACGCACAGAGCCGCCTGTAATACCTGGGAGGTAAGTGCACAGTATAGAGACGCACAGATCCGCCTGTAATACCTGGGAGGTAAGTGCGCAGTATAGAGACGCACAGAGCCGCCTGTAATACCTGGGAGGTAAGTGCACAGTATAGAGACGCACAGAGCCGCCTGTAATACCTGGGAGGTAAGTGCACAGTATAGAGACGCACAGAGCCGCGTGTAATACCTGGGAGGTAAGTGCGCAGTATAGAGACGCACAGAGCCGCCTGTAATACCTGGGAGGTAAGTGCGCAGTATAGAGACGCACAGAGCCGCCTGTAATACCTGGGAGGTAAGTGCGCAGTATAGAGACGCACAGAGCCGCCTGTAATACCTGGGAGGTAAGTGCGCAGTATAGAGACGCACAGAGCCGCCTGTAATACCTGGGAGGTAAGTGCACAGTATAGAGACGCACAGAGCCGCCTGTAATACCTGGGAGGTAAGTGCGCAGTATAGAGACGCACAGAGCCGCCTGTAATACCTGGGAGGTAAGTGCGCAGTATAGAGACGCACAGATCCGCCTGTAATACCTGGGAGGTAAGTGCACGGTATAGAGACGCACAGAGCCGCCTGTAATACCTGGGAGGTAAGTGCACAGTATAGAGACGCACAGAGCCGCCTGTAATACCTGGGAGGTAAGTGCGCAGTATAGAGACGCACAGAGCCGCCTGTAATACCTGGGAGGTAAGTGCGCAGTATAGAGACGCACAGAGCCGCCTGTAATACCCGGGAGGTAAGTGCGCAGTATAGAGACGCACAGAGCTGCCTGTAATACCTGGGAGGTAAGTGCGCAGTATAGAGACGCACAGAGCCGCCTGTAATACCTGGGAGGTAAGTGCACAGTATAGAGACGCACAGAGCCGCCTGTAATACCTGGGAGGTAAGTGCGCAGTATAGAGACGCACAGAGCCGCCTGTAATACCTGGGAGGTAAGTGCGCAGTATAGAGACGCACAGAGCCGCCTGTAATACCTGGGAGGTAAGTGCGCAGTATAGAGACGCACAGAGCCGCCTGTAATACCTGGGAGGTAAGTGCGCAGTATAGAGACGCACAGAGCCGCCTGTAATACCTGGGAGGTAAGTGCGCAGTATAGAGACGCACAGAGCCGCCTGTAATACCTGGGAGGTAAGTGCGCAGTATAGAGACGCACAGAGCCGCCTGTAATACCTGGGAGGTAAGTGCGCAGTATAGAGACGCACAGAGCCGCCTGTAATACCTGGGAGGTAAGTGCACAGTATAGAGACGCACAGAGCCGCCTGTAATACCTGGGAGGTAAGTGCGCAGTATAGAGACGCACAGAGCCGCCTTTAATACCTGGGAGGTAAGTGCACAGTATAGAGACGCACAGAGCCGCCTGTAATACCTGGGAGGTAAGTGCACAGTATAGAGACGCACAGAGCCGCCTGTAATACCTGGGAGGTAAGTGCGCAGTATAGAGACGCACAGAGCCGCCTTTAATACCTGGGAGGTAAGTGCGCGGTATAGAGACGCACAGAGCCTGTAATACCTGGGAGGTAAGTGCACAGTATAGAGACGCACAGAGCCACCTGTAATACCTGGGAGGTAAGTGCGCAGTATAGAGACGCACAGAGCCGCCTGTAATACCTGGGAGGTAAGCGCACAGTATAGAGACGCACAGAGACGCCTGTAATACCTGGGAGGTAAGTGCACAGTATAGAGACGCACAGAGCCGCCTGTAATACCTGGGAGGTAAGTGCGCAGTATAGAGACGCACAGAGCCGCCTGTAATACCTGGGAGGTAAGTGCGCAGTATAGAGACGCACAGAGCCGCCTGTAATACCTGGGAGGTAAGTGCGCAGTATAGAGACGCACAGAGCCGCCTGTAATACCTGGGAGGTAAATGCACAGTATAGAGACGCACAGAGCCGTCTGTAATACCTGGGAGGTAAGTGCACAGTATAGAGACGCACAGAGCCGCCTGTAATACCTGGGAGGTAAGTGCGCAGTATAGAGACGCACAGAGCCGCCTGTAATACCTGGGAGGTAAGTGCACAGTATAGAGACGCACAGAGCCGCCTGTAATACCTGGGAGGTAAGTGCGCAGTATAGAGAGGCACAGATCCGCCTGTAATACCTGGGAGGTAAGTGCGCAGTATAGAGACGCACAGAGCCGCCTGTAATACCTGGGAGGTAAGTGCACAGTATAGAGACGCACAGAGCCGCCTGTAATACCTGGGAGGTAAGTGCACAGTATAGAGACGCACAGAGCCGCCTGTAATACCTGGGAGGTAAGTGCGCGGTATAGAGACGCACAGAGCCGCCTGTAATACCTGGGAGGTAAGTGCGCAGTATAGAGACGCACAGATCCGCCTGTAATACCTGGGAGGTAAGTGCACAGTATAGAGACGCACAGAGCCGCCTGTAATACCTGGGAGGTAAGTGCACGGTATAGAGACGCACAGAGCCGCCTGTAATACCTGGGAGGTAAGTGCGCAGTATAGAGACGCACAGAGCCGCCTGTAATACCTGGGAGGTAAGTGCACAGTATAGAGACGCACAGATCCGCCTGTAATACCTGGGAGGTAAGTGCGCAGTATAGAGACGCACAGATCCGCCTGTAATACCTGGGAGGTAAGTGCGCAGTATAGAGACGCACAGAGCCGCCTGTAATACCTGGGAGGTAAGTGCGCAGTATAGAGACGCACAGAGCCGCCTGTAATACCTGGGAGGTAAGTGCGCAGTATAGAGACGCACAGAGCCGCCTGTAATACCTGGGAGGTAAGTGCGCAGTATAGAGACGCACAGAGCCGCCTGTAATACCTGGGAGGTAAGTGCACAGTATAGAGACGCACAGAGCCGCCTGTAATACCTGTGAGGTAAGTGCGCAGTATAGAGACGCACAGAGCCGCCTGTAATACCTGGGAGGTAAGTGCACAGTATAGAGACGCACAGAGCCGCCTGTAATACCTGGGAGGTAAGTGCACAGTATAGAGACGCACAGAGCCGCCTGTAATACCTGGGAGGTAAGTGCGCAGTATAGAGACGCACAGAGCCGCCTGTAATACCTGGGAGGTAAGTGCGCAGTATAGAGACGCACAGAGCCGCCTGTAATACCTGGGAGGTAAGTGCGCAGTATAGAGACGCACAGAGCCGCCTGTAATACCTGGGAGGTAAGTGCACAGTATAGAGACGCACAGAGCCGCCTGTAATACCTGGGAGGTAAGTGCACAGTATAGAGACGCACAGAGCCGCCTGTAATACCTGGGAGGTAAGTGCGCAGTATAGAGACGCACAGAGCCGCCTGTAATACCTGGGAGGTAAGTGCGCAGTATAGAGACGCACAGAGCCGCCTGTAATACCTGGGAGGTAAGTGCACAGTATAGAGACGCACAGAGCCGCCTGTAATACCTGGGAGGTAAGTGCGCAGTATAGAGACGCACAGAGCCGCCTGTAATACCTGGGAGGTAAGTGCGCAGTATAGAGACGCACAGAGCCGCCTGTAATACCTGGGAGGTAAGTGCGCAGTATAGAGACGCACAGAGCCGCCTGTAATACCTGGGAGGTAAGTGCGCAGTATAAAGACGCACAGATCCGCCTGTAATACCTGGGAGGTAAGTGCGCAGTATAGAGACGCACAGAGCCGCCTGTAATACCTGGGAGGTAAGTGCACAGTATAGAGACGCACAGAGCCGCCTGTAATACCTGGGAGGTAAGTGCGCAGTATAGAGACGCACAGAGCCGCCTGTAATACCTGGGAGGTAAGCGCACAGTATAGAGACGCACAGAGCCGCCTGTAATACCTGGGAGGTAAGTGCACAGTATAGAGACGCACAGATACGCCTGTAATACCTGGGAGGTAAGTGCGCAGTATAGAGACGCACAGAGCCGCCTGTAATACCTGGGAGGTAAGTGCGCAGTATAGAGACGCACAGAGCCGCCTGTAATACCTGGGAGGTAAGTGCGCAGAATAGAGACGCACAGAGCCGCCTGTAATACCTGGGAGGTAAGTGCGCAGTATAGAGACGCACAGATCCGCCTGTAATACCTGGGAGGTAAGTGCACAGTATAGAGACGCACAGAGCCGCCTGTAATACCTGGGAGGTAAGTGCGCAGTATAGAGATGCACAGAGCCGCCTGTAATACCTGGGAGGTAAGTGCGCAGAATAGAGACGCACAGAGCCGCCTGTAATACCTGGGAGGTAAGTGCGCAGTATAGAGACGCACAGATCCGCCTGTAATACCTGGGAGGTAAGTGCACAGTATAGAGACGCACAGAGCCGCCTGTAATACCTGGGAGGTAAGTGCACAGTATAGAGACGCACAGAGCCGCCTGTAATACCTGGGAGGTAAGTGCACAGTATAGAGACGCACAGAGCCGCCTGTAATACCTGGGAGGTAAGTGCACAGTATAGAGACGCACAGAGCCGCCTGTAATACCTGGGAGGTAAGTGCACAGTATAGAGACGCACAGAGCCGCCTGTAATACCTGGGAGGTAAGTGCACAGTATAGAGACGCACAGATCCGCCTGTAATACCTGGGAGGTAAGTGCGCAGTATAGAGACGCACAGAGCCGCCTGTAATACCTGGGAGGTAAGTGCACAGTATAGAGACGCACAGAGCCGCCTGTAATACCTGGGAGGTAAGTGCGCAGTATAGAGACGCACAGAGCCGCCTGTAATACCTGGGAGGTAAGTGCACAGTATAGAGACGCACAGAGCCGCCTGTAATACCTGGGAGGTAAGTGCACAGTATAGAGACGCACAGATCCGCCTGTAATACCTGGGAGGTAAGTGCACAGTATAGAGACGCACAGAGCCGCCTGTAATACCTGGGAGGTAAGTGCACAGTATAGAGACGCACAGAGCCGCCTGTAATACCTGGGAGGTAAGTGCGCAGTATAGAGACGCACAGAGCCGCCTGTAATACCTGGGAGGTAAGTGCACAGTATAGAGATGCACAGAGCCGCCTGTAATACCTGGGAGGTAAGTGCGCAGTATAGAGACGCACAGAGCCGCCTGTAATACCTGGGAGGTAAGTGCGCAGTATAGAGACGCACAGAGCCGCCTGTAATACCTGGGAGGTAAGTGCGCAGTATAGAGACGCACAGAGCCGCCTGTAATACCTGGGAGGTAAGTGCGCAGTATAGAGACGCACAGAGCCGCCTGTAATACCTGGGAGGTAAGTGCACAGTATAGACGCACAGAGCCGCCTGTAATACCTGGGAGGTAGGTGCGCAGTATAGAGACGCACAGAGCCGCCTGTAATACCTGGGAGGTAAGTGCACAGTATAGAGACGCACAGAGCCGCCTGTAATACCTGGGAGGTAAGTGCGCAGTATAGAGACGCACAGAGCCTGTAATACCTGGGAGGTAAGTGCGCAGTATAGAGATGCACAGAGCCGCCTGTAATACCTGGGAGGTAAGTGCGCAGTATAGAGACGCACAGAGCCGCCTGTAATACCTGGGAGGTAAGTGCGCAGTATAGAGACGCACAGAGCCGCCTGTAATACCTGGGAGGTAAGTGCGCAGTATAGAGACGCACAGAGCCGCCTGTAATACCTGGGAGGTAAGTGCACAGTATAGAGACGCACAGAGCCGCCTGTAATACCTGGGAGGTAAGTGCACAGTATAGAGACGCACAGAGCCGCCTGTAATACCTGGGAGGTAAGTGCGCAGTATAGAGACGCACAGAGCCTGTAATACCTGGGAGGTAAGTGCACAGTATAGAGATGCACAGAGCCGCCTGTAATACCTGGGAGGTAAGTGCGCAGTATAGAGACGCACAGAGCCGCCTGTAATACCTGGGAGGTAAGTGCGCAGTATAGAGACGCACAGAGCCGCCTGTAATACCTGGGAGGTAAGTGCGCAGTATAGAGACGCACAGATCCGCCTGTAATACCTGGGAGGTAAGTGCGCAGTATAGAGACGCACAGAGCCGCCTGTAATACCTGGGAGGTAAGTGCACAGTATAGAGACGCACAGAGCCGCCTGTAATACCTGGGAGGTAAGTGCACAGTATAGAGACGCACAGAGCCGCGTGTAATACCTGGGAGGTAAGTGCACAGTATAGAGACGCACAGAGCCGCCTGTAGTACCTGGGAGGTAAGTGCGCAGTATAGAGACGCACAGAGCCGCCTGTAATACCTGGGAGGTAAGTGCGCAGTATAGAGATGCACAGAGCCGCCTGTAATACCTGGGAGGTAAGTGCGCAGTATAGAGACGCACAGAGCCGCCTGTAATACCTGGGAGGTAAGTGCGCAGTATAGAGACGCACATAGCCGCCTGTAATACCTGGGAGGTAAGTGCGCGGTATAGAGACGCACAGAGCCGCCTGTAATACCTGGGAGGTAAGTGCGCAGTATAGAGACGCACAGAGCCGCCTGTAATACCTGGGAGGTAAGTGCGCAGTATAGAGACGCACAGAGCCGCCTGTAATACCTGGGAGGTAAGTGCACAGTATAGAGACGCACAGAGCCGCCTGTAATACCTGGGAGGTAAGTGCGCAGTATAGAGACGCACAGAGCCGCCTGTAATACCTGGGAGGTAAGTGCACAGTATAGAGACGCACAGAGCCGCCTGTAATACCTGGGAGGTAAGTGCGCAGTATAGAGACGCACAGAGCCGCCTGGAATACCTGGGAGGTAAGTGCGCAGTATAGAGACGCACAGAGCCGCCTGTAATACCTGGGAGGTAAGTGCACAGTATAGAGACGCACAGAGCCTGTAATACCTGGGAGGTAAGTGCGCAGTATAGAGACGCACAGAGCCGCCTGTAATACCTGGGAGGTAAGTGCGCAGTATAGAGACGCACAGAGCCGCCTGTAATACCTGGGAGGTAAGTGCGCAGTATAGAGACGCACAGATCCGCCTGTAATACCTGGGAGGTAAGTGCGCAGTATAGAGACGCACAGAGCCGCCTGTAATACCTGGGAGGTAAGTGCGCAGTATAGAGACGCACAGAGCCGCCTGTAATACCTGGGAGGTAAGTGCGCAGTATAGAGACGCACAGAGCCGCCTGTAATACCTGGGAGGTAAGTGCGCAGTATAGAGACGCACAGAGCCGCCTGTAATACCTGGGAGGTAAGTGCGCAGTATAGAGACGCACAGAGCCGCCTGTAATACCTGGGAGGTAAGTGCGCAGTATAGAGACGCACAGAGCCGCCTGTAATACCTGGGAGGTAAGTGCGCAGTATAGAGACGCACAGAGCCGCCTGTAATACCTGGGAGGTAAGTGCGCAGTATAGAGACGCACAGAGCCGCCTGTAATACCTGGGAGGTAAGTGCGCAGTATAGAGACGCACAGATCCGCCTGTAATACCTGGGAGGTAAGTGCGCAGTATAGAGACGCACAGAGCCGCCTGTAGTACCTGGGAGGTAAGTGTCTGCACACTGGGTTACTTACTGTATGTGCATCTCTACATCTTACAAGTCTCACATTTGTACGAGAGGAAATACCCCAGTATAAGAGGCCGCGCCGCCGCCTGCACTGTCCGGGTCCGTGACGCTCGCTGAGGCGCAGTTGGGGTTTGCTGGATTTTTATAGACAGCAGCAGGGACGCAAAGAAGAAGAAGAATTCAGTAATATTCATTTCCCTGATTAGCATCTGGTGCAATTCTTACTGTGCACAGACACCCGACCTGCAGCACACAGCTCTGTTCCAGTGCTATAAGCGGCACATACACACACACACACACACACACACACACACACACACACTACTATTCCAGTGCTACAAGCGGCACACACACACACACACACACACTACTATTCCAGTGCTACAAGCGGCACACACACACACTACTATTCCAGTGCTACAAGCGGCACACACACACACACACACACACACACACACACACACACACACACACACACACACACACACACACACACACACTACTATTCCAGTGCTACAAGCGGCACACACACACACACACTACTATTCCAGTGCTACAAGCGGCACACACACACACACACACTACTATTCCAGTGCTACAAGCGGCACACACACACACACTACTATTCCAGTGCTACAAGCGGCACACACACACACACACACACACACACACACTACTATTCCAGTGCTACAAGCGGCACACACACACACACACACTACTATTCCAGTGCTATAAGCAGCACACACACACACTACTATTCCAGTGCTATAAGCAGCACACACACACACACACACTGCTATTCCAGTGCTATAAGCGGCACACACACACTACTATTCCAGTGCTACAAGCGGCACACACACACTACTATTCCAGTGCTACAAGCGGCACACACACACTACTATTCCAGTGCTACAAGCGGCACACACACTACTATTCCAGTGCTACAAGCGGCACACACACTACTATTCCAGTGCTACAAGCGGCACACACACTACTATTCCAGTGCTACAAGCGGCACACACACACACACACACACTACTATTCCAGTGCTACAAGCGGCACACACACACACTACTATTCCAGTGCTACAAGCGGCACACACACTACTATTCCAGTACTATAAGCGGAACACACACACACACACAGCTCTGTTCCAGTGCTATAAGCGGCACACACACTACTATTCCAGTACTATAAGCGGCACACACACACACACTACTATTCCAGTACTATAAGCGGCACACACACACACACTACTATAAGCGGCACACACACACACTACTATTCCAGTACTATAAGCGGCACACACACACACTACTATTCCAGTACTATAAGCGGCACACACACACCTATTCCAGTACTATAAGCGGCACACACACACACTACTATTCCAGTACTATAAGCGGCACACACACACACACACACTACTATAAGCGGCACACACACTACTATTCCAGTACTATAAGCGGCACACACACACTACTATTCCAGTACTATAAGCGGCACACACACAGACACTATTATTCCAGTACTATAAGCGGCACACACACACACACTACTATAAGCGGCACACACACACTACTATTCCAGTACTATAAGCGGCACACACACACACACACACACACTACTATTCCAGTACTATAAGCGGCACACACACACCTATTCCAGTACTATAAGCGGCACACACACACACACACACACACTACTATTCCAGTACTATAAGCGGCACACACACACACTACTATTCCAGTACTATAAGCGGCACACACACACACTACTATTCCAGTACTATAAGCGGCACACACACACACACTACTATTCCAGTACTATAAGCGGCACACACACACACTACTATTCCAGTACTATAAGCGGCACACACACACACTACTATTCCAGTACTATAAGCGGCACACACACACACTACTATTCCAGTACTATAAGCGGCACACACACACACACTACTATTCCAGTACTATAAGGGGCACACACACACACTACTATTCCAGTACTATAAGCGGCACACACACACACACACTACTATTCCAGTACTATAAGCGGCACACACACACACTACTATTCCAGTACTATAAGCGGCACACACACACACTACTATTCCAGTACTATAAGCGGCACACACACACACACACACTACTATTCCAGTACTATAAGCGGCACACACACACACACTACTATTCCAGTACTATAAGCGGCACACACACACACACACTACTATTCCAGTACTATAAGCGGCACACACACACACTACTATTCCAGTACTATAAGCGGCACACACACACACACTACTATTCCAGTACTATAAGCGGCACACACACACACACACACTACTATTCCAGTACTATAATCGGCACACACACACACACTACTATTCCAGTACTATAAGCAGCACACACACACTACTATTCCAGTACTATAAGCGGCACACACACACACACACACACACACACACACACACACACACACACACACACTACTATTCTAGTACTATAATCGGCACACACACACACACTACTATTCCAGTACTATAAGCAGCACACACACTACTATTCCAGTACTATAAGCGGCACACACACACTCCTATTCCAGTACTATAAGCGGCACACACACACACTACTATTCCAGTACTATAAGCGGCACACACACACACACACACTACTATTCCAGTACTATAATCGGCACACACACACACTACTATTCCAGTACTATAAGCAGCACACACACTACTATTCCAGTACTATAAGCGGCACACACACACACTCCTATTCCAGTACTATAAGCGGCACACACACACTCCTATTCCAGTACTATAAGCGGCACACACACCCCAATAGGTATGGTATAAAAATGTAGACACCGGTACACACCCACACAGGAGTATTCTCGGCTGACATTGTAAACAAGCCATTTTGTTCTATTACCTAAACTCACAAACAGATATATCGCTGGAGTAATATTATAACATCAGGAAGGTTAGAATCACAGTATAGAGCAGAAAAGAGTGACACGAATAAAAATAAAGTACAGTCTATGTCTAGAAAATACATTCAGATGTCGATATTGTAGCTAAAGAAATGCCAACTAATATTACAATTAATATCTTTCTAACGAGCTTTAACATGTCACGGTCATTAACACAGCTCCTGTCCTGGGGGAGGGAGTGACAGGTTTGCAGGGTCACAGAGCCTGTCCCCCCCCCCCCCCTCTAATCCACAGATCTCATGGGCCGTGGAAAGCATTGCCAGAATAGGGAAGTCACGATCTTTGAAGTGGGAGAAGCCAGTACTACTCACATCCCCTCCCTGTGTCTCACACCCACATGTAGATGGCAAGCTCTGTGTGCAAGTCCTGGGCCTACAGATCTCTGTTTATTCTGCTCTGTGAAGCCAAGTTCAGCCGAGAATACATTTTCAACTCTGTTTTGCAGCATAGAGCTGCCGATCACTGCAATCCCACAGCGGCTGTTTCAGTATCTGCAAGCAGCAACTAAACCGTTATCTTTATGATACCCTTGTCGGACCACCCAAGAGGGAGCCCCTCAAATGTCTGATCTCACCACAGATCCCACCCAAATGAAGGGGGGGGGAGGGGGTCCCACTTCGATAAGGGAATCTCACCAGGTGATGGGATGCAGCAGATAGGGAAGGGTGGGCATGCCGGGGCAGAAGCTCTGTACTTACCCCGGGGGCAGTCTCAGCTTCTGAGGAGTTGGGCGGCACCGCATTGTACCGAGCCTCCAGTTCGCTGGTAGACTCTGTGCCTTGAGATTCCACGCCGTGAGATCCCACGCCGTCTCCCACCTGCACCCAGCCCATCGTCCTCTCCGGTGGTCTCACACAGGCTGGTGGGTTCCAGGGTCTCCTGGCAGAGCAGCAGGGCACAGATATCACACAGGCCGGGCGCAGGGAGCAGGACCCTGGGTTACTCACGGTGCCATTCGCCTTGTGAGAACCGTCTCTGGATGGAGGCCTGTTCCTGGACCCCTGACCACCTTCCCCCTTGGCTAGAGCGGCCTCCAACCCTTGGACGCTGCCGGAGCCATGGCAGCCTTTGCACAGAGGTCTGCTGGAGGTGGTGGCAATGGTTGTACGTCCATCCTGGCTGACCCTCAGACAGGGATACCTGCTCCTCACTGCTCCTCTCCGCTTCCCTCTCTTCTTCAGGGAGAAGGCGGGGAGGCGGTGGAAGAGCAGGAAGCAATTGAGGAGGAAGAGCAGAACCACGCAGGGGATGAGCAGGGCGACGAGGAGGGTGAGAACCGGCTGGAAGACCAGCCTCTCCTCCACGGACGGGGTTGGGTGGACAGCGGAGGTCCCCCCATCCGGGGGAGAGTAAGAGGGTGTCAATGTCACCATGGCATTTGCCGGGCTGCTGGGTTATCTGGAAAAGAAGACAGGTGGGGGAGGGGAGGAAGGGAAGATCAGAGTGGGTGCGAATACGCGGCAATAAGGGGCTTAGTGCGGGAATGGATTCATCCAGGTACCTGAGTGTGGGAAGTCAGCATAGCAATGCCATACAAGCCAGGAGTGAGGGAGATGGGTACCAGCGTGTGCTAAACGCTTTATTGGCTTGATGAATCTGTCTCTGGTTTATTCACCGATACCAGATTCCCCCAAGGCAGGGGGTTTTAACCCAAACTGGGTGTTTGGAAGGGGAACGCCTACAGAGACAGGTTATATCTCTACACCTGGCCTTTTATTCTTCTGTGAAGGAAGCCCCAAGTGCAGCACGGTGCGGAGCATAAACAGCAGAGCAATACTGGGGAATACTGCTGTAAATATGCAGGTGAGAGTAACAGGAACTTGTAATCCCAGCTAGAGAGCTCCCAGGCCCCCAGGTAATGTGTTGCAGGCTGTCTGGCAGTGAAGAGGTTAAGCTAATGTGTTATTGACCAGACGCCCAGCAGAGAGTATAAAACCCTCACACCCGCCAGGCTCTTTATTACCCTTTAATAGAATGCAAGACACACCCGCTTCCTTAATGGATTATTTGTGCAACCTCTGATGGAGATCACATGGCTCCAAATGATTCTGAGGTTATTTAGTAAAAGTCTTCAGGCTGCAAAAAACCAGTGCAAAAAACAGCACCAGATTCATCAAAGAATCCCACTGAAACAAGTGCAGTTTTCTCATTGATCGATCTGGTGCAATTCGTCTGGTTTTGGAGCCAGGAGACTTTAGTGAGTAACCCCTTGTGTACCTGTCCCCCAGCTGTGAATAGCACAGCACGGAGACCCCCCAAACATGCCACTTTCCCGTGGGCTGCTTCCTCTTTGATAAACGTGATGCTAGTTTCGTGCCACGTTTGCAGTAAGGGCACTTTGACACACAGCCTCACACCTGTGGGTGGATAACTCCAGTCTGTGTGTCGTGAAGATGGGACGCAGGTCACCAGAGGTCACCCGTCTCCTTATTCTCCTCTTGGGACACCCAGACACGGTAACGGGGAACGAGAGCCGTAGCATGTTAGGTAATGTACCTATTTCCGTGGGCGATGGGGAGGGCGCCACTGTCTGAAGATTGATCAGTGTGTTATAGGGAAGTTATCGTGACTTCTATTTCATAGACATATAGTGTATATGCAAATAAATCCGGACAGACAAGGGTTGCATTGGTAACATGGTCTTTGCATGTAATACATTGCATGTGTGACGGGGCCTTCACGGGAGGTGCTCACTTGTATGTAAGCTCATGTATCCCACATTGGCAGAGGAACTGAAGCGCACCTCTTCCCGTGGGCTCGATGTTGGAGGGTCTGCAGTGTGCAGTGGTCCCTAAAATCTTGTCGGAATCCCACGGTCAGCCCTTTGGTAAACTCACTTTATCCCCGTAAGCACTTCAGATATTCTATGTACAGCGCTGTATACACGGTCAGTGCTATACTGTGACAGGGGTTATTAACAAAGCTAGCAATATGCCAGACTGTTTCACATGAGCTTTTAGTGCTGAATAGTTATTCCTGACCTGCTTTTCTAAACCTGTGCAAACTGGAACGTACAAGTGTAAGTGTAACCCCTTCAATGTCTTGCAGTCCCCTCGGGCAGCGGACGGGTTAAAACGCTCTGAATTAGGGTTACCCGCTGCACCCGTGTCCGCAGGACGGAGTGATTCCGTGCTGGGCTGCATCCCGCTCTCCCGCTGACCTGGGTCCTGCCGGCTGCCCGTGTAGGGACATGACCCTGCGGT